>NC_136513.1:40380272-40552772 GCF_053919585.1 Euprymna scolopes
AAAATTAAATTTCAAATGACTTAGGACCTCCATTCAGTCATAGCTGACGGAACGAGGGTATGCTACGCCCGTCAAATAAATAAAGAGTTCCATTCGAAATTCCGTCCATATTCCTAATTTCAACAGAAACATTCCTGAGTTCGACAATATATACCTGAAGAAGTTCTAAGGTTGTATCGACTGAAACGTTGTGAAAATTACACCCTACATGTGAACTGTATTCCGAAGAATCTAAATAATATGAATAACCAATTCTTAACAACAATTCATAAACGTGACACACACATATACACATATATGTGAGTGTGTGTTTGTGTCCGTGTGTGTAAAGAGTAATCTTATAAACTAATTATAGGTTCATTAAAAGGAAACCCAACTTTGTCCGGGATTCATTGATGATCAATAAATGTTTCACACTCCCATATTTTTGTTGTAAACGGAATCGGTGACTATTTTTCAATCAAATCCATTGATTCCTTGCTCTAGATGAGGACCCATCGCGATGCACCGAGAGGCAGCTTCACATGCCTCCGGCAGTGGTTTTCTCCACAATATGTTATAATCTACGTCACGGTAGAGAACCTACTGTTGATTTTATAAACTTATTTTTTATATCTAATGCCTTGAATTAAAGTGTAAAAATGCAAAAGTCAAGTATAACGCTTCAATTGTGCTTTAAATAGAACCATTCATTTTGAATGCGCCCCTGCCATATAAAATAACCTACTGTTGATTTTATATGCCTGGCCTTACTGCTTATGCGGTGATAAAGTACTGGAATTAAAGTCTAAAATGAGAAAGTAAAGTATCATAGTTCAATTAGGATTCAAAGAGAAATATTCATTTCAAACGCATCCTTGTCATACCAAAGAGTATACTGTTGATTTTAAATGTGGGGCCTTTCGGCTTGTTTGATAATCAAACTTCTCAAATGCACTTCTGATGATAAACTGTATAAGGTGTGCACTTTGGTCAAAATTGGCTGTTCTTTCTTTCATTGGATCATTTCAAATATCGATTATCGATACTTACCAAATACATTCCGATACAAAACCTATTTAAGAACACTGCCAGACACATAATGTATCTTTCTGTTAAATTTCATAAAACTCGGCTCAGCCATTTTCGAGTTCATAGGAAACTAACACACACACATGCAGAGACACACAGACACACAGACAATGTAGGCATAAAAATGTTGGAATATATATTCTCAAACACACACTCAGTAACATAAGCATATGGTATTTTGGATGTTTATATTGAGGGCGGATATGAAAGGTTTGTTTTATGAACAAGTAATTATGAGTTTTGGTATATCATTACAACCTTACCGTGTTTAATAAGTATACAATTACGTGTTAGTTTCACTAATTTAGAACTGCTTTAAAGCTTCACCGCTCACTCATTTTGCGACTGAATTTCAAACAATTTTTATAGTTTATAGGTCACCTTCTCAGCTATATTTTGAAATAAGAATTGTCAATTTTCGCCCATTAAAACAAAAGTTATAGTAAAATAAGTGGTGTTCAAAAGTCCTCCAAAGTAAGGAACGTGAGAGACGATTTCGTCTAATTGGTAACATTTTCATCGTCGACACCTTCATAAATCATAGCGAGAAGGTCGCTCGCATGTTATCTTATTTAGGTTATATAGAGAGAGGTAACAAAAATGATACTCTTTGCTTTTTATCGATTTTTGACAATGCGTATGATATTGAACACAAGAAGAAAATAATTTTTTAAACAAAGCCTGGAAAAATCATGGATTATATAGCAAAATGCGAGCATGAAATGTAACAGGTAAAGATTTAGCTTAGAAAAAACAGACTAGTTGTTAAAACTGGAAAAGAAAAAGACAATATATTCTACCCAAAATATATAATAAATTCATAACTTAAAATATTGCAGTATTAAGAACTTATATATAATGTCAAATTTAATTTAAAAAAATACTTAATGCTGCAATATTTTAAGTTACAAATTTATTGTATTTTTTACTGGAATATCTTGTCTTTTCTGTTCCAGTTTTAACAACTAGCCCCTTTCTTCTAAGTTGAATCTTAACCATATTAGTTTTCAAGTTCGCATTTTTCTATGTAATATATATATATATATATATATATATTTACATACATATACACATATACCTACATATACATATTTATATATATACATATATATGCATATATATACATATATATATACATATACCTACATATATATACATATATATGTATATATATATATACATATATATATACACACATATATATATATAATTAAAACACGGTAGTGTTAGAATGCTAAGTAGCAGTTTTCGTCATTTAGAACTGCTTTAAAGCTTCACCACTCATTTTCGACCAAATTTCAAACAATTATTATTTTGTGAAAAAAATTCAATTTTCGTTCCGTAAAACAAAAGTGGTGATGGTGTTCAAGATTGTAAACAAAAAAAAAAAACCTAAGGAGGTGAACGATGTTTTTTATGATTGGTTTCCGTAGCAACCACATCGCTTTAGCAATTACTGTTGCTATCAATTCACCGCTCCTGCGAAAAGAGAAGAAACAAGTGAAACAAAGAGATTTGGAAAAATGAAAACTGGGAGGGATTTTATCGAAAGAAGAGGAGCGTTGTACATTGTTATTACATATGTGTAGGTTATGTTTATGGGGGCAAAAAAAATAAGATTGAAACTAAACAAAGAACAAGTAAATTTACTGGGAGCCTAGAAAAATCAAGGATTACAGTATAAAAATTCGAGCATGAAAAGTAATATGGTTAAGCTTAAACATGGAAAAGTAAAGAGTAGTTAAAATTGGAACAGTAAAGGAAAAGATATTCTAGTAAAAAATATAATAATTTATAACTTAAAAAATTGCAGCATTAAGAATTTTTTTAATTCAATTTATGGCATTATATAATCCATTCTTAATGCTGCATTATTTTAAGTTATAAATTATATTATATTTTTTTACTAGAATAGTTTGCCCTTTTCTTTTCCATTATTAACAACTAGTCCTTTACTTAACCATATTACTTTTTATGCTCGCATTTACCTATATATATATATATATATATATATATATATATATATATATATATATATATATATATATATATATATTGGCAGCGGGTACTTATTCAGACACATTTGATTGAACACGATAGAGTTATTTTTTCCGATAATTTTTCAATTTGCCGGGCGGAATTTTTAATTTCAGTAGGCAACTTATACAGAATGACGTCCAAAGGTTGTTTTTCGGCCATATTCTTCTCGAGCGCTTTCTATCGGTGCATCCGATTATCTTCAGGAGCGATTATTGTTGTTTTCGTTTTCTGTTTCTATGAGGTTTGCTGTAATTATATATATATATATATATATATATATATATATATATATATATATATATATATATATATATATATATATATTTTTTAATTTTTTAAAATTATTTTAATTGGTTATAAAGGTGGGTGCAGGAGAGTTTGGTCGAATTATTTTTTTTTATTTTTAACTAGCATTTCAGCCCGGCGTTGCCCGGGTGTTTGGATGTGTATATTGAGCAAAAACACCCTTAAAATTTATTATTTGGGGCTCAAACCAAGTTATTAAGTTAGATCCATGTCCAAGGAACCCATTTCTAAAATTTCAAGTGCGTAGACCAAAAATTGTCGGAGGAGTTTGGTAGAGTTCTCAAAGGTCAACTCGTTGAACTTTGACCTCTTAATCGCCAAATATCTGGCCGAAAACCGATCACAAAGATTTTTCCAAATCTTAGTACCCTGTATATAAAATTTCGAGTCTGTAGATAAAAATTGACAGAGTTATTGCGTAAGGAAATGTACACAGACACACACAGAGACGCACAGATACACACACAGACACGTTCACTTTTATAGATATATAGATAAATTTCAATTTTCTCATTGCATAGTTTATTTATTTAGTTTCTAGTTAGTTTTTAAATACTCTTAGTATATTTGTCCCGGCATTAAATGAGATCCGGTTTAAAAAGCGCTGTCGGTTTTTTCATAAGTATGGCTTCTAGTAATTTTAATCGTCGTGTGCAGTTGTTAAGGTATCTGATTTTAATATTGTTAGTTAAGATATTTCTAATGTCGGGCGACTGTAGGTTTTTATCGTGGGATATTAGATGTTGTTTTATGGCACTATTGTCAGCTAAATGATAAGTTAGTCGTCGGGATAGTGTTGTTATTGTATGGCCTATGTATGGCGTTGTATGAATTTTTAGAGTGGATTCGGAGATATTCTTCAAAGGGACAAATAAATTCATACACTACATTAGTTTAGTTTAGTGTGGTGTTAGTGTTGTTATTATTTTTGATTATTAAATTGGAAGTTTTAAATTTAGTATAATATATTATTAGTTTGATTATTTTGTTTTGGTCGGTGGGTCTGGTGTATCTTTTAATAAGGTTTGTTAGTATTTTTTCCTCTGTTTTGTAGTTAGCGTGTAATTAATTTTTATAGTATACTTTGATGGTGTCAGTTTTGTTAGGGATAGAGTTTATGTATTTAGTGTTGAGTCAGTTTAAATAGAGTTTTATGGGTTTATCAACGATTTTATTGGGAAGTTATTGTTTATTAGGGTTTGTCTTATGTACGTTAGTTCTTTGTAAAATAGTTGTCGAGTTAATTCTATATTGTATGCGCGCTGAATCAAATTTTTTTTAGAAGGGCAGTTTTATATTTTCTGGACATTCACTATGGTAATTTAGGAGTATTGCGTAATTGTTGATAGTTTTTTTTTGTATGTTGAAGTTGTGTATTTAGTGGGATCGCTACCCAACCCTCCTGCACCCACCTTTATAACCAATTCAAATAAAAAGAGAAAGAATAATAAAAAAACTATAATTACATCAAGTCACATAGAAAAAAGATAAAGGAAAACAACAACAGTTGCTCCTGAAGGTAATCGGATGCACCGATAGAAACGCTCGAGAAGAATATGGCTGAAAAACAACGTTTGGGTGTCATTCTGTATAAGTTACCTTCTGAAATTAAAATAGCCGCCCGACAAATTGAAAAATTATCCACTAAGATCGGAAAAACGAATAACTCTATCGTGTTCAATCAAACGTGTGTGTGTATATATATATATATATATATATATATATATATATATATATATATATATATATATATATATATATATATATGGATCCCTGATTAGCAAGATAGGCACATTAAATTATTCAAACGTACACATTTTTTTTAATTTAAACTTTTAGCTGGTAAGGTCACCGGCAACATATATGTGGCAAATGTACCTTGCTAACAGAAGTTCCAGAAAAGAGTCGGCTCAGAATCCGTCGTCTTCTGTTTGTCTGTGCATTTGCATCTTCAAGCAAAGACAGGTCACTTGCAGAATCGAAAGAGTGAAAGTTGCAATGTTCCTTCGACGCTATTCCTTTGCATGTTATTCGCTAAACCTTCCCCGACTTCATATGCAACCACTAACATTTCTTGTTCTCACGATTAAATAAAATTGTCAACATTCCCTGTAAATGAGAATGTTTTCATGCCAACATCTTAAGCTTTGTTATCGTTTAACATTTTCATCGAGATTTCTTGATTTTGGTCAGATCTTACAAGTATTATGTCAACCAGAAAACTGTTTCGCAAGTGAGATAATCGTGTTTAGTTTTCGCTTTAGTAGCATCTTGATTGCAAACTTGGTGCTCAACCAAAACTGACCCGCGTGGACATCGGTTATTCAGTGGCTCGTTCTTATGATATTCTTTTTCAGATTAAATTTAATCCTTTTTTGCACGGAATCCGTCTTTGTCATCCATATATGTGATAAAATTGCGATTAAAGTGGGAAATGAGCATTCATGGTTAGCATGTGCCCACTGTAAAAAAAAAAACAACAACAACAACAAAAAACCCTGTGGCACACTAAGCAAGAACTTTTTAGATACAAGGCGTGGCTAATTGCCTGTTGAACCGATGTTGGGAGTTCGACCTGAAGAAACAAAATTTCAGGGATTCTTTTTGCTCGTAAGATTCGCGTTCGCGTGTGTTTTATCGTTTTCTTTTTAAGAAAATGACAAAATGTTGTTGCTTATTTGAAGAGCCAACTCATATTGAAGAGCCAACTCATATTGAAGAGTGAACTCATATCGAAGAATGAACAGAACAAAATAATCCAGCTCGAGTGCGTGTTTTTTCAACTCAAAATAATCTATGTAACTGAAATAGGAATTGCTTACATATGTCACATAAATTATGCATATATCTGTTAATGCACTAGGTATAATTTGTTGGTCGCATCCAGCACGCATCCTCGAAGATGGATTCATCAGCATCAGGAGCCACGCTCACAGTGAGCAATCTTGTGTCCATCAACACACCCGGGTCCTTTGTGACCACGGACCAGTTTCTTTCATTGTTCATCATTAATTTCAATATAACCTTATCCTACTTTGTCAATCTAAATTTCGAAATATTATTTTCGAGGTATACATGAACATCGTTTCTCAATAAAAAATCTTGTCCGTATTATTATGATTCTTCTCATCTTGTGTGGCATTTTCACAAGGTTTCGGCCGACGTCAACTGCGATCTTCTTCTGATGTATTGTTCAGTGGAACTCAAGTATTTGTGAACGGAACTATTTATTTTATCCACGGGGATAGCATGCGCTTGTTCCCTAAACTGTAATCAGGTAGAAGTTCTAAGTACTTCGCAAGTGTATTTTGAGTGCCGCCATCATAGAGGATTGAACCTCTAACCGCCACAAACGTGTAAATTATGGTTAGATTTTACCACGTACCTTATCCACAACGCCACTTAAATCTTTCACGTTTACGTTTTCAATAATATTTTGCTGGTTTGGAACGCTTAAGTTTGAAGAATTTTTTTTTAGATTTGTTCGCAATCTCTGTTCTGGCGGTGACCGATGGTGCTGGACCTATCAGATTTGAGACGCTTTTGTATTTCTGTCTAAGAGGCAGAGGCCAGTGGTAAATGCACCTGCCCAGATGTGGCGAAATACTCCAAGCATAGGAGAGTTTGTTGTTTGGTAAAGATATAAGATGCTCTTTGGCGTAAGTAATTTTCTAACACGGTAGAGGGAGCCCACTTTCTTTGCAACAGCTATGGCAATGTTTCGACACGTTTTCTGTAAGTAATGTTGTCTGCAAATTTTAATTTGAAGAGTTTAAAAGATGTATTCTCAAGTAATGTGTTATTAGCCATAGCAATCAGAGGTTCGTGTAACTGTTATAGGAAAGAGGTTTAGTCTTAGTAGCATTGAACGCAACTAACCATTTACGGTCCCATTCCATAATAGACTGAAGTACGTTTTCTAAATTTTCTACAATTGCTTTGGATATGTATATGTTCGTGTTCCTCTAATGCTTGTCGTCAAGCTTAAGTTTGAAGTAGAACTTTCATGCGTTTTTCACGCTGAAGTTCTCAAGAACATTTTCCTTGGTCTGTTACGCTTAAGTTTGAAAAAAGGATTTTTAGGTTTTACATCAATGTTCATCGGTTCGTATACCACGCAAGTATGAAATACCATTTTTATCGCAAAACGCGTATGTTGAATGGACGCATCGTTCGAATATCCGTTCTGCTTATTTTATCGTTGAGCTGTAGCAGAGTTATACGCTCAAATGCGCGCTATTTTAATTTATCTTTTAATTTTTTTTTCACGCCAACTTCTTTCTGGGTTTTCTTTCTGTTAGTCCTCGTCCTGCTTCGATTACCGGCACGTCGATTTAAGAAATCGATATCCTGATTAGATTTTTCTATTTAATCTTTTTTTTAACGTTTTGTTTCTAGTCACATTTTTATTGTTTCCTCGTTTCTTAGCAGGTCGATCACCGCCTGGTTAATTCGGTATCTCTATAATTCTCTATCAAAAACTAAAACAATGAACAATTACAAAAGAGTTGAGATAGCGAACGAGTCTAATGCGAAATACCGCTTTCAATAAAAGACTTTGAACAAAAAAAAAATTGAAAATACAACAACATTTATTTAAAATAAGTCGCTTTAAAGTCAGTAGTTCAAGTTGCTCGTCTACTGCGTTGTTTACGATAGTGAACTTAGCTTTCAAAACTATATAAAGTCTCTGGATCTTGCTTACTTGTGTAACGTTATACACGTGTTAACATGTAGATACTGTCACAGGGATACAAAGACAAGGAAAAGATCTGACTCAATCTTCTTTCCTTGAAACAACAGACATTTATTTACAGGTACTTTACAGAATAACGCATTGTCTCTTGTTTAAAAGTACTCTTGCACGCAAGGGGACAAGTACAATGGAATAAATTCGACTCACTTTTTTCTCAGTGAAACAACATACATTTGTTTACAGGTACTTTCCAGAATAATGCATTTTCTCTTCTTCTAAAGATCTCTCGTGCTCTAATGTGCTTAACAAGACTCTCCTGTGTCGAACACGTTGTATTTCGCCCCTGTCCGGCCATATTTAGCACGCGTCTATCACTATCCTTATTTCATCTTAAGGGTTAATGTTTTTCTTTTTTATAATTCTTCCCCGGCCCCATGTCACCTTGCACGCAGCTCGGTCATTTGCTTACGTTGGCTGTTGATGTTGCTGCTGCTATACACGCGCCCGCGCTCTGTTACACTTGATTGTTTGCTATTTACCTCGTTTGCCGACGTGCGCTCTCGATTGTGTCACAAAATGCACTCTTTATTCTATAAAGCAGCATAAAAAATATCGTGCACATTAGATGACCTCACTAAACGCAAATGATGATTATATATATATATATATATATATATATATATATATACGTTTCTACGAACAATAGTCGTAATGCGAATAAAGTAAATAACTAAAATCACACGCACACATATATTTATATAAATGGAAATAAAAGAAAGAAATAATGCGGGGGTGGGGAAAGCGGAGAAATAATATGAGGAATGGAAACCGGAAGTAAAAAAAAGAGAAAGGATAAAAACGTGTAGAAGATAGGGAAGAAATGAGGATAAAGCGGGAGGAGAAATATATGTGTTATATAAATATAAAACCAGCGGGCCAAATGCTATCTAGTAATAAACACACACACACACACACACACACACCCACCCACCCACACACACACACACACACTAACACACACACACTAACACACACACACTAACACACACACATATATTTATATATATATATAATTTTAAGTTGCTATTTTTCAAAGGTAAGGTAACCAGTGAAATATAACGAGGTTAATACAAGAGTGCTCAATACGAGAGTAGAGCAAGTTACACTTTCAATTTGTCTTTTTCTATGAGGCTTGATGTAATAATAAAAAAAAAACTATAATTATATACAGCCTCATAGAAAAAGAAAACGAAAATAACAACAATCATAGCTGAAGATAATCGGATGCACCGATAGAAAGCGCTCGAGAAGAATATGGCTGAAAAACAACCTTTGGACGTCATTCTGTATAAGTTGCCTACTGCAATTAAAAAGTCCGCCCAGCAAATAAAAAAATTATCCATTAATGTCGGGGGAAAAAAAATAACTCCATCGTGTTCAATCAAATGTGTTCGAATAATAACCTGCTGCCAATATATATATATATATATATATATATATATATATATATATATATATATATATATATATATATATAAATATATATATATATATATAAGATGTCTCATATATGTATATATATACATGTATATATATACACACATATATATATATATACATATATATGTATGAGTAAATCTTTTATGTCTGCTGGCTCACTTCCTATGCCTTATAATTTTGTGCGGGGATGAGATGCCTCTGTGTAGATTACTTGCAATTGATAGATGTTAATTCTACTACTACTACTACTACTACTACTACTACTACTACTAATGATAATAATAATAACAGTGCTAATCGCTACTTACTGTTGAAAATATATACGTAATATATTATAAAAATTACACATGTCTATATATGATATATGTATATATATGAAACAGTGTTTCATGGTAAACAACTGATGATCCCTTGAAAAATAAATTTTTGGTAATTAGTAGTAAATTCGAGAGCGAGTTGATGCAGTGATTGCAGGTGATTAAATGACTTACTGACTAGATGGTTTTCTAACGAATGATAAAAAATATTTTTTGTATAGTTTTAAAGGTTAAAAACTTCCAAGACTATATATATATATATATATATATATATATATATATATATATATATATATATATATATATCATATCATATTAAATATTTTCTTTAACCCAAACGTTTAATATATTAATGTACATATACCAATAAAAAATTAAACCAAGTAAATTGACTCAACTATTAAACTTCATGATTATCAGTTTCTGTAATCTGGGTTTTGAAACTTTTGCCTATATATATATATATAGAGAGAGAGTGGAGTGTCACGATTAATACTATATATATATATATATATATATATATATATATATATATATATACATATATATATATGGTATTAATCGTGACACTCCACTCTGCACTGAAGATTCCCGAAAGGATGAAACACTAGTGTCTGTAGGTATTTAATTATTATAGTAAAAATAATTATGACAGCCCCTTTAAGAAATTCATTTCTTATCGTTGAGCACTTTCAGTTGAATTAAAGTCGGTCAGTTTAGCTCTTATGCATAGATCATCGTATAACGATTAGATCACTGTCTGACTTACGTAAATGAACATTTAAAATTAATATTATTATTTCACGCGGTTAATGGTAGCGGAATCGATGAGGTGTCCGCTAATCGAGCCAGAGCTGTCTCGTGTTGCGGGGTTCAAATCGTTCGACTGGTATTAATCATGACACTCTGCACTGAAGATTCCCGAAAGAATGAAACACTAGTGTCTGTAGGTATTTAATTATTATAGTAAAAATAATTATATATATATATATATATATATATATATGTATGTAAGAAAGCCATTTTTTATAAAATGAATAGGCTAGCCAAATTAATCAAGAGTTCTTGTGATTAAGGGAGGTGGTGTTTGATCAGCATTGCTGGGGAGCCATCATTTCATATACTGTTTTCTTTTTAAATCTCCGAAACAGTGTTTCATGGTAAATACATGGTGATCTTTTATAAAATACATTATAACTTTATAAAATACATTATAACTTTATAAAATACATTATAACTTTATAAAATACATTATAACTTTATAAAATACATTATAACTATAGCGAATTCGAGAGAGCAAGTTAATGCATTGATTGCAGCTGATTAAATGACTCACTGACTTGTTTTCTAACGAATGATCAAAAATATAAAAATTAAATAAGTTTTTTATATATTTTTAAGGTTTAAAAAAACTTCTAAGAAAATATATACCATGCACATATAGTGTTTTTCATTGGATCACAGCTAATCAGTGCGGCTAGACCTGCAACTACCTCAAGCCAGGATTGAATCTCGAACGCCTGGGCTTCTCATTGTTACGCACTTTTGCTGTTACTGAGATGGGTATACGAATTTACAATGTTTAAACATTGTCCAAACGCCTAAGCTCTATGTATTTACGCAAAGAGAATTGCCTTTTATGCAAGTGGTAGTTTCTTATTTTTCTCTCTAGTATGCTCAACCCAAGATAGGGATCATTATAATCATTTACATACAATACTGTTTCGCTGTATTATAGCTCATCAGTGCGACTAGACAAGCATCTACCTTAAACCAGTATTAAAACTCGACCGCCTAAGCGATAGTCAGCGTTTCTGACCGTTACGCTATTTTGCTGCTAAATATATATACACAAACCTTACAGAAATGAATCGACACTAAAATAAATATTTTTTCCTAAGGTTAATATTTGTTCATTTATATTTACAGATAAAAGTAGTGCTGAAATAACATAGATTACTGAATTAAAATTGTATATGGCAACATTTAAGTGTCTCACTAACCAAAGGAGCATCAGATCTATCAGAATTCCAGCGAGGACGAATCGTAGGTCAATATGAAAGTAATTTTAATCAATGCAAAATAGCAGGAATTCTTTCAATACTCTTTTTTACTTTAATGGAGTAATCGTACAATTCACAATAAAGAGTGCACAATACTCCATCCAGATCACCCCGGGCAATCTGAAAGAACCTTACTTCTTGTGAAGAGAGATATTAAAGAGGATCCTCGATGCAAAACCCTCTGACATGGCAACACAATCTGATTGGTCTCATGAAATGGCGGAGAAACCTATGACCTTTGGACTAATGTCATTTTCTCTGATGAGTCACGATTTTCATTATTTGACAGTGGATATGTGCAGGCTCACTCAGCAAGAGCTTTACTTAAAAAGACTGCAGCCAACGCTAAAACATGGGGCATTCTCAGTTATGATATCGGGTGCAATTTGGATTGATAGTCGTCCAGAAGAACCTGGTGAGGTTCAGAGAAAACATAAGTCCCATTAAATTTATTTTAATATTACACGAAAGACTCTTCTCAATATTCTCAAGTAGTAAAATGATCCAACTTAACATCCTGTTTGTGTAAGACGGAGCTCGTTGTCACTCTGCTAAGACGACACAGCATTGGTTGAGCCAAAATGAGATTAATAAATTTCCATGACCAAGTCAGTTCCCGGATATGAACCCAATCGAAAACTCTTGGGACATATTAAACCGTCACCTTAACAAACACAAAAGGAAGCCATCTTCTAAGCTTGAACTTTTAGCATTATTGTATCAGACATGGCACGAAATTCCTAAAAATGATATTCGTCAACTGATCAATGCCATGCCTAGCATTAAAAACAGCAAGATGGAATGTTAAACAAGTATTAGTTATTAAATTTGTAACCTTTTATTTTTTATTTTGTTCCATGAATTATATGTTTATTGAAATAAACTGTTTCTATGAGTGTCCATTCTTTCTCTCATGTCTGTGTATATTTATAGTTGGTCCCTACTTTCGGAGGATGGACATGTAAATTCACCCTTGCCCGTTCATCCGTTCGTCCGTCCGCACGTTTCTCAATAACTACGCCTTGAAATTTCGCACAAACATTAAATATGATATGAGTAAAAAAAAAACGAACAGAACGGATTTCCTGGTAAAACTCCGGCTTTACTCTAGGGGTGCCTTTCGCGTTAAAATGGCTAAAATTGACACTTGTGTTTATTAAAAAAATGCTAGAAATCAGTCTTGCATTTTTATAAAACTTTCTGAAAACTTGTATCTAACTGATTTCTATATAATTTTGTTTGTTTATACTTCATGATAACTCTTGAGTGTGCCCCAGGGGCTCTTTTAGGGCTAATAAAGAGACACTCTATTTTTGGGACTATTTTACCATATTTGTCCAAAATTTTCTGTGCATGTCTTTTTAGCAGTTTTGCATGGTGCTGAACTCAAATTTAAATATGTTAGGCCTGGGTGATATTTCGGGCTAAATTGTGTGGGGGGCAATGATTGACTTATCCATTTCATTTTTTGCAAATTTACATATGTTAAGGCCTAAAATTGCACCGTTTGTTAATTTTCACCAAGATTTGACGTCCCTTGGGAGGGGAGCAAATGCTGACCGTATTCATTTTTTTTATGATTCGTTCACTGTACACTCACGGGGGGGCATGCTTCACTTGTTTTTTTATGTTTCAAATGAAATATTTTCCTGAAATCATTATTTCAATTTATATTTTGAAAATGTAATCAGAAAGCTGTAAGAAACCATACGTGGAATGCAAATAGTTTTGTTTAATTATTTTCTTTTCGTATACATTCTTGTATTACTCCTTCGATTCTATGTATTATTTTGCCGGTGTCAGAAAATCAAAAGGTCACATTCTACCGTCGAAATTGCGCTGTGGATTTTAAAGGCGTAACAAACGGGCGAAGATAATTAAGCGACATTTGTGAAAGTGTCATTCTAATTAACTCATGGCATATTTCTTTTTTCGAGAAATATTGAAAATAAACGGCTGCCAACAAATGAACGGGTCGAATGATGGCGTCGACGTAGCGAACGTACATTTGATACCTGTAATTTTGAACATTGCGATTGTTTATCGATGGCAAGGCACTGAGTGCAATATACCTCGGAGAATCGTAGAAGTGCGTTTATAGTTACTTATGTGTTGTGTAAATTCCTGTATTTACGTCATAAGAAAAAATGCTGCTGGTTAGATGGTCTCATATATTCAAAACGACCATTATCGATAGAAATAATAAAAATAACATAGATAGGGGATATTCGTAACTCTGGAAATAAACCCTTATATAATTCAAATGCTTGCCATTGCAAAATAAGTAATTTATTTATATGTGCGTGTATATACACTTAAAACTAGCCGGATCTCGCTAATCTTTCTCTTAACGACCAACTGACACCACAAGATAAAATGCAATTCTTTTTCCAACAAGATGGCGCTACATGCCACACACCTCACAGATCACTGATACACGTTCATAACATGTTTACGAAAGAAAGAACAATAAGCACATGTTTATTACCACCACGTTCTCCGGCCTTGTCATAATGTGATTTTGATCTTTGGAGGACTTTTAAACAAAAAGCTTATGCAAATATACGTCACAATCTAGACCAACTAAAAGAGAACAGTACAAACACTATCAGGAGAATCACCAGAGGTATCCCACAGACAAATATATATATATATATATATATATATATATATATATATGATTGTATAATGCTGATGTTTCTTTCTTCCTGATGAAGCGCATGTAGTTTTGAAATGCTATGACCTAAATCGGTGTCCCACCCCCTTATTTCGCTTTCACTTGTTGTAATCATCCCCATTATACTTGACATGATAATATAATACAGCTCAAATCTAATTTTAGTTATCTCTCGATCTTTTCTCTCTCTCTCTCTCTCATATATATATATACACACATATATATACATATATATATATATGTGAGAGAGAGAGAGAGAGAGAAAAAAGATCGAGAGATAACTAAAAATAGATTTGAGCTTTATTCTTATCCTCACTGCTTACAACAACACGTTTGTCAAAGTCAAGTAAATATCTGACGAAGAGATCTTTCTTGAAATATTATATTATACGGACATATCACCAGACCGACTTTCCCAAGTAACCACTGTGCAAAAATAAATATACTGCGTATATGAAATATGAATATGTACACATGTATTTGTAAGTTGTATTAATAAATTTCTCACGTGCTTCAGCTTGTGTCTTACCGTTACTTCTGCATTGTACCGCCTTCTACAATTCCATTTAAAAATATATATATATATATATATATATATATTTTGTACATATATATTATATACATATATATATATATATATATATATATATATATATATATATATATTGAGACTTAGATATAGATATACATGGATATAGATAGATACAGATATAGGTAGACATAAACATATTCATGGATTCATAGATATAAATTATAAGATATATATATATATATATATATATATATATATATATATATATATAGTAAGTTATAAAATGTATATGGCGATTAAGCTACACTGAATATTCGGAACATTTTATAACTGACTAACTAGCTCTACCTACATATAGAGCACTTTTAAAGTAAATACTTGAAGTTTACGCATAAATCTATACTTTCGTATATTAATTTTATGTGAGTAAATTAAGTAGTTATATAAATATATATATATATATTTATATATGTATAATATACGTGTGTATATATGTGTATGTGTTTGTTTTAATCTGTGGTGTTATTTTTACAAAGTTTCAGCCGATAAACGCCCAACCTTCTTCGTATGTGTCAGTTTAAATACGGGTTAGATTACTATTTCGCATCGCATAAATACATATCACATAAGGAATTGTAGAAACGTATAACTTAAAAAGTCGATAACGGATAAAATCAAGATATATAGTAACGGTTGTAATTGTTAGGAAGAAAGATTTACAAAACAGTTTTTTTTTCATCTTGAAGACGAAATGCTTAAACACCAGTAACGTTCTCACGGACTGACTGTTTTGTTTTTCATGAAAATATAAGGTTGACAAGAAAGTTCTTGCGTTTTTTTAACTTTTAAGTTCGGATGAAGATATCTCGATGTTTTGATTGAAATAAGCACCCATCAGAATCAACACACTTTTGCTAACGCAAAACAAGTGCATTTATGCCAGTAGCGTACAAATCTTGCGTTCTGGTGGCGATGAAGTAGCTGAAGGCGTTTTTGGTATCGCTTAGGTTTTTGAATTATTTATCACGCATAAAGTTGTCAAGATGATTGAAACAGTGAACATCTGTAGATTTGAGGTCTGGGGTGTATGGCGGATGTGGCAGAGTCTTGTAGCTCAATGTTATCAACTGATGCAGGGTCGGTTAAGCAACGTTTGAGCGTGCATTTTAATGAGGAGAAACTGGCCTTTTTCATTGACTAATGCCATGTGTTGTCAAAGTTTTTTTTATGCCTTTCATCCATTTGTTGACATTGCCTGCCCCCCATAAAACTGTAATGGATAGGACGGGTCGCAGACACCAAATAGTCAGCATGACCTTTTTTGGTAAAACTTTGACTTGGAGAAATAATCCTGGGCTTCGTCAGCATCTAACCACTGCTCGGATCGTCGCCGGTTGTCGTACAGAACACACTTTCCATCACAAGTCACAATCCGGTCAAGCATAAACGGAAGATGACACTTCATAACGGCCTTTCTTTTGGTTATCGTTTGCTTCGTGAGGCATCTATTTATCGTGTTTTTTTTTTGTCTCTCTCAATTTGTTACAGATCGTCGTATATGTTTCGTTTAATTCAGAAGCAAGTCCTCGAAAAGTTATACGTGGATTGGCTTCGACTCTAAAGGCTCTAAATTGATCGTTATCAACATTTGATGGCGGACCACAACTCTCACCATCTTCAAGATGCTCCTCACTGCAACGAAATTTTTTAAACATTCATCGTACTGGTACTTGAGCCAAACGCTTCATTTATATTGCGAGCTGTTTCAGTAGCTTTTTGCCCTAGCTTGATTTGAAATAAGAAAATTGCGTGGATTTGCTTTTTTTCCATCCCGTATTTATCATTCTGAACAGAAGACATAATTGTTTTAAAACGATTTTGATTAGAACGATTAAATAAAGCTAAAAACGTACTTTAAAATAAATAATTTAATATAAAATAAAATGATTATAACGAGAACTTATTTGAAAATATATCATTTGAAAGCAAAATTATAAATTCCGCAAGACTTTTCTCACCAACCAAATATATATAAGTCCGCGAAACAGTATTCCATGGTAAACAACTGATGATCCTTGAAATAATATTAGGACTATTGTGAATTCATGAAAGCAAATTGATACAGCGACTTACAGCAAAGCAATTTACTAGCGACGGACCAAAAGAATTGTATTTATTTTTTAAATTTTATATTTTATATAGTTTTAAAAGTTTAAAAAATTCCAAGACTATATATATATATATATATATATATATATATATATATATATATATATATATACATGCATATATATATGCATGTATATATGTATATATGTGTACATATATATGTATATATGTGTACATTTATATGTATGATGAGAATAATGGAAATAGCATTCCGACAAAATAGAGAAATAAAAGTAAAAAGAAACAAACCGAGTTATGTGTTTATCAACGTTTCGTCTTTATTTCATCCAGAGGAAGTCTCAAAATAAAGACGAAACGTTGATGAACACATAACTCGGTTTGCTCCTTTTTACTTTTATTTCTCTCTCTATATATATGTATATATGTATATATGTGTGTAGTGTCGGAACGATTAACCGGAATCAGAATTGGGAATCGGAAAAATCGAAATATTTGGGGGTATCGGAATCGGTATCGGTATCGAAAAAAAATTGGCCCAATTCTTTCATCATCATCATCATCATCATCATCATCATCATCATCATCATCATCTCTTATCGCAATAGAAATGAACTCATCGCATGGCGGTGCTGTTTGCCTCCTTAAGGTCTTGGTTTGAGCAATGAGGACCCAATCGGCAGTTTTCCATAAGGTGGCGCATCGTTTGTACCTCTCCACATGGACATAAAGGTGAGGTGTCTTGGCCCCACTTGTGGAGATTGTCTTTTATTTTGCCTACTTTGGCTCTGGCTCTATTTAGAGTCACCCAGTTTTTTCTACCAAGGGTTCCAGTTTCAAAAACAATTCTATATGATTTTGGTTTAAAACAAAATCTTCCATTGCAAGTAGTACTTATGAACTAATGAATATTTATTGATTTTAAACTATTAGTAATACTATAATCGATAGATCATCCACGCATAAGTGTATTTTTTACGTTTAACAAAATGTCTACATGTTTTACGTGCGTTCTCACTGTAATTGGTAAAAACTAACAATTCCATCGTTAACTAGTTAGAGATTTATAAAAAATCGGAATTGGAATCCGTAATTGTATCGGAATCGGAAATTTAGTACAGAATCAGTAATTGTATAGGAATCGGAAAAAATATTCGAATCGTCCCATCCCCAATATATATATATATATATATATATATATATATATATATATATATATATATATATATATATATATATATATATATATATATTGTTTAAAGGGAAAATATTCCCAACTCGCATTTAGGTAAAAATGCAGTTTCGTAAATAATTGCATTTATTCAAATTGTATCGCAAAAACAAATAACAGCTAAAGAAATCGCGATACATCAAGACAGTCGAGCTGGGTGGACGCGCGGATAAAGGTTTAGGCTCATTACCGAGGGTCCCGATTTCGAATCTCGCTAGATTCAGCCACTCTGATGAGTCGTACACGACGAAACACGTGTCAGTGGCTAATTATATTTTAAAAACACAAAACTATGTATTCCGCTCCCCATGTGGGGGTACCAAGTCGGTTTAAGAGAAAAATATTCCCAACTCGCATTAGGTAAAAATGCATTTTCGTAAATAATTGAATTCATTCAAAATGTATCGCAAAAGCAAATAACATTTAAATAAATCGCGATACATCCAGACAGTCGAGCGGGATGAACGCGCGGATAAAGGGTTTTGGCTCATTATTGCAGGGTCCCAATTTCGAATCTCGCTAGATTCAGCCACTCTGATGAGTCGTAGATGACGAAACACGTGTCAGTGGATAATTATATTTTAAAAACAATATATATATATATATATATATATATATATGTGTGTGTGTGTGTGTGTGTGTGTGTGTAGATATTATGTAGCCAGACTTTGTGGGCACCGTATAGATTATGCAGCCAGACTTTGTGGGCACCGTGTAGATTATGTAGCCAGACTTTGTGGACACCCTGTATATATGTTTTATATGTATATATATATATATATATATATATATATATATATATATATATATATATATATATATATATGTGTGTGTGTGTGTGTGCTTTTGTTAGAGTGGGTAAATACTTACACAACGGTATGCAACATAAATACGTAAGTAAATTAAACGAGCGAATTACTTGTTCTCTGCATGCCATCAATATATTGGGTCTTCGAATCAAATTGCGAAAAATGATTGTTGGAAAGATGGACTCGTACTGATATCAGCTCCGTTGGATGCATCTAA
This sequence comes from Euprymna scolopes, assembly GCF_053919585.1. NCBI lineage: Eukaryota > Metazoa > Mollusca > Cephalopoda > Sepiida > Sepiolidae > Euprymna > Euprymna scolopes. The sequence continues at coordinate 40,399,859 of NC_136513.1, forward strand.
CGTTTTATTGCAATTTCAAAGCGTTTCTGATTATGAGAAATGTCTCTTACTGGTACCAATCGAAAATGGAACCACAAGAATTAACCTGTACACGCGATGGTGTCAGTCTTATGCATCACTAAATAATGTAGCGCGATGTGCTATCCATCTTATTGGCAGTTGAATTGTAGATTTTATGTGTTCGTATTTTCGGAATCTCATCGTGTTATCTGTTTATATTTAATTTAAGTGTAGAACAGCGCCGTTTCTGCAAATATATATTTGGTTTAAAAGTGTTTTTTTTTATCGATTTGATGTAATTGAATTCATCACCTTTGGCATTCAAAATCATAATGTATTAAGCACATACGAACAGATACTTACCACATATATAAATATACTGGCTGACAACCCGGAGTTGCGCAGTCGGATAATACGCTTAAACATGGTAGTTTAATTTATGCAAATTGCATATACATTGATATAGAATCAATCCTTTGTAGATTATTATATATTACGAGCAACGGAAACAATAAATAAAAAAATAATGATGATGATGATGATGATGGTGATGATGATGATGATAATAATAATAATAATAATAATAATAATAATAATAATAATAATGTCGTTCATGAAATCCCGTCTGTGATTGTTTATAATATCAAGTCAGCTGATATTTGGACTTGACGACGGGATATCCTAGAAAAGTCACTTCTTATTAAAGTTTAGTTTTAAAATAATTGTTTATATCTTTTCTGTATTTATTTCTGATGTGTTGACGTGTAGGAATACAAAAGTCTTTTGAAAAAAAAACAAGAATGTTTCCTTGAAAATCACATAATTTTCGACCTATCCTTCGATCACACTGAGGGAGATCGAAGGATCGGTCGAAAATTATGTGCTTGTTTTTTTTTTCAAAAGACGTTTTGTATTCCTACATGTCAACACACAGAGAATAAATACAGAAAAGATATAAACATTCATATATTTTCCGTATTGATTTTTTATTCATACATATTTAAATATATATAGATATATATGATATTTTGTAAAGACGACATAATAAAATTATTTCCACAAACAAATAATGCTACAGCTCACACCAGCAATGAAACCATTTCAGTGAGACGCAAGCACACTGCAACTTGGAATACCACGTCACATACAAGACAATCTAATAACTAACTCAAATCAATCGAACAGTGAAAAAGTCGGATAGTGTAATACACTCTTTGAAATATGTATTTATTCCAAGGAGTTAGTAATGAGTATATGAAGAGTGGAGTAAGAGTAGATGGTTTGTTTGATTGTTGAATTATATATATTAGAGAGAGAGAGAGAAAGAGAGAGAGAGAGAGAGAGAGAGAGAGAGAGAGAGAGAGATTTGAACCCAGTAAAGTGTCCTCACGTCCAGATTATATTTTTGAAGTTCACTAGCTTTGACAATCGGGCTTTTTTAACTTGAAGTAATAAAACTTAACTAGTCATCTCATAAGATGTACTGCAATAACATACTAAACTTTGAAGTGTCTTCGACAGTTTTAAATGTCAGTACAAAAAATGCATGGAAACTTATTTAAGCCACCAGTTATATATATATATATATATATATATATATATATATATATATATATATATATACTTATATATATATATACTTATATATATATACTTATATATATACTTATATATATATAAGTATATATATATACTTATATATATACTTATATATACACATATATATATATATATATATATATATATATATATATATATATATATATATATGTAAAAGAGATTTAGAAGGCTGTCACAATGCGAGGTAAAAAACTAGCACGCTTTTCGGAGATCTGAAACAGTTTTTTGGTTGTTGCAAACTCTGTGTGGCTCAGACTAAGGGATAGGATTGATATATAGTTTGCTTGAAGCATTGTGTGGGATAGGTATGTTAAAGAGATTTAGAAGGCTGTCACAATGCGAGGCATTGTGACAGCCTTCTAAATCTCTTTTACATACCTATCCCACACAATGCTTCAAGCAAACTACATATCAATCGTATATATATATATATATATATATATATATATATATATATATATATATATATGTGTGTGTGTTGTTTTGAAAAAAAAGAAAAAAACCCTAATGAATTTATGAAATAATCTACGTTTCCTCCCTATTTCAGTGGACATCTTCAGGATATTAAAAGGAAAAATGTAAATAAAGAAAATGACCATAGACCGTACGAAAATGAAAAGAAAACAGTGTTAGAATCCTACCCCTATCAGGAAGGAAAACATATGTGTGGGTATGGGAAGGTTGGGTTGTTCAATGTCTATATATACACTTTTAAATATGCGTTAAATAAATATGTACACTTTTTATTTCTCTCTAAACTTATTCATTTTGTTGAAATATTTAAGGATTAAGGAAAAACGGTTAACCAGGATCTGTTTTGATATTTTGTTCTTTGATTATTATTTTCCTTATGCGAGGGGCTAAATGGTAGAAGCCCTTTATTTGCGTAATAGTATTAGTGTTTAACTAGCGGGACCTGTGGAAATTACACAGCAGCATTTTTCATATGTAATATATTGTTGCTGGGCATGCTGTGAGCGTTCTGTTCACCATGAATGAAGGCACACTCATATTATTGTACTTTTTTTATTAAAATTGTATCGCACCCTTATTAAAATAATAACTTTGATATATTTCCTGGGCTGATTATTTCATTACAAACACACCGGTCAATTAACTCACATTTTATCATTTTTTCATAATCATTGAATATGTTACTATGCTCGAAAATAATTTTTTATAATTTCAACCCACGTTATCGCCCCTCTCTTTACTAAATTAAACAATTTGATATATTGTATCGGCTGATTATTTTATAAAAAAAAACACAACTATCAATAAACTCGCATTTCATCATTTTTTAATAATTCTTGGATATGGTACTAATATTGTTTCATCACTTAAACTCACCATATCGCACATCGTACTAAAGTAATAACTTTGATATATTGTCTAGGCTGATTATTTCATTACAAACACACACATCAATCAACTCACATTTCATCATTTTTCGTAATTCTTGGATATGTTACTAATTTCGACAATATTTCTTTATAATTTAAACCAACGTGGTCGCCCAACCTTACTAAAATAATAACTTTGATACATTTGCTGGTCTGATTATTTCACCACAAAGACACTTATCAATTAACCTCCATTTCATCATTTTTCATAATTCTTGGGTATGTTACTAATTTCGACAATCATTTTTCACAATTTATACCCATATCATCGCCCCCTCCTTTATAAAATAATAACTTTGAAATATTGTCTAGGCTTATTATTTTATTACAAACACACTAATGCATGACATCACATTTAATCATTTTTCATAATTCTTGAATATGTTACTAATTTCGAGAATCATGTTTCATAATTTTAACCCACATTTTCGCCCTTCCCTCTATACTAAATAATAATTTTGATATATTGTCTAGGCTGATTATTTCCTTACAAACACACCAATCAACTAATATTTCATCATTTATTCGTAATTCCTGGATATGTTACTAATTTCAACAATAATTTTTCAAGCCCTCCTTATCTCCTTCCGCTTTCCTTATAAAATAACTTTGATATATTCTCTAGGCTGATTATTTTATTATAAACACACCAATCAATTAAATCACATTTCGTCATTTTTAGTAATTCTTGGATATGTTACTAATTTAAACAATAACGTTTTATAATTTAAATAAACCATCCTCGTCGCTCTCTCTTACTAAACAATTACTTTGATATATTGTCTGGGTTGATTATTTCATAAAAAAACACAAGTATCAATTAACTCACACTTCATAATTTTTTCTTAATTCTTGGATATGCTACTCATTTCGAGAATTTTTAAAAATATTTTAACCCACATTATCACCCCCCCACTACTAAAATAATACATTTGATATATTATCTGGGATGATTATTTCATTTCAAACACACAAATCAATTAACTAACATTTCGTCATTTTTCATAATTCTTGGAAACGTTACTAATGTCGACAATCGTTTTTCATCATTTTAACCCACATCATCGCCCCACTTACTAAAATAATAACTTTGATATATTGTCTGGTCTGATTATTTCATTGAAAACACACTAATGCATTAAATAACATATTATCATTTTTCATAATTGTTGGAAACGTTACTAATTTCGCCAATTATTTTTCATAATTTAAACCATCCTTATCGCCCTCTCTTACTAACATAATTACTTTGATATATTTCCTGGGCTGATTATTTTATTATAAACACACAATCGATTAACTCGCATTTAATCTTTGTTCATAATCTTGGATATGTTACTAATTTCGACAATAATTTTTATAATTAAAAGCCCACATTATGCCTCTCCTTCCTACTTATATAATATGTTTGATATATTGTCTGTGCTTACTATATCATTACAAACACACCAATCAAGTAACTCACACTTCATCATTTTTCATAATTCTTGGATATGTTACTAATTTAGACAATAATTTTCATAACTTTAACCCACTATGTCGCCTCTCGTTACTTAAATAATAACTTTGGTATATTGTCTGGGCTGATTATTTCATTACAAACAAATCAATCAATTCTAGGTATTCTCATAGTATATATGTTTCACCTATCTTATCCGATCCCGGGTGACGCCGCATATTCTGCTAATATATATCGTTCACCTATCTCATTCGATCCCGGGCGACGCTGGATATTTTGCTACTATATGTTTTGCATCTATCTCATTCAATACTGGGCGACGCTTTCTGATAGTCTATATTTGCACATCTCATTCAATCCCGGGACTGACTTCATGTCCGCCACCCCACTGTTGAAAATATACATTAAATGATGTAATGTCTAAAGAGTAAATTGTTTCAGCCATTTCCGAGACTGACTTTATATCCCCAACTCACTGCTAAAAAGATACATGAAATAATGTAATGTCTAAATAGTAAACTGTTTCAGCCATTTCTGGGACCGACTTTATATCCCAAACCCACTGCTAAAAATATACACGAAATAATGTAATGTCTAAATAGTAAATTGTTTCAGCCATTTATGGAACTGACTTATAACCCCTATCCCACTGTTGAAAATATAGATGAAATAAAGTAATGTATAAATCGTAAACTTTTTCAGCCATTTCCGGGACCGACTTTTTATCTCCCATCCTACTGTTAAAAATATACATTAAATAAAGTAATGCCCAAAATGGTTGCAGCCATTTCCGGAACCGACTACATATTTCCCACCCACTGTTAAAAATATACATTAAATAAAGTAATGTGTAATGCGTAAACGGGTTCACCCATTTTCAGGACTGATTTAATATTCCCCGCCCCACTGTTAAAAATATACATGAAATAAAGTAATGTTTAAATCGTAAACGGTTTGAGTAATTTCCGGGACTGACTTCATATCCCGTAACCCACTGCTCAAAATATACTTGAAATAAAGTAATGTTTAAATCATAAACTGTTTCACAATGCCTCCCCACGGGACAGATTTAGACACCAGTGTCGTTTTTTAACGTGGAGAAAAAATTGTCTTAATCGTAAAGGACTTCTCTTCCACTGAGAGAGGAGAAATTGAAATGTAGCACCTGAAGAACAGATATTACACTTTGATATTAGCCAAAATGCCAAGGAAGACAAATCGTTTTTATAAGCTTTGCCTCAACAGCGACACCAATTTTTCTTTATATATTCTTTATTTCTCTCTCTCTCTCTCTCTCTCTCTCTCTCTCTCTATATATATATATATATATATATATATATATATATATATATAATTAAAAACTCAATGGATCTTGTAACGAGTCATGTACCCCACTTTCCGGTTTACGGCATCCGGTTGCACATGCGCACATAAACATTAACCCAAAACAACGTAAACAAATAAACACAAATCGCTTCTTTTGCAGATTTTGACCTGAGCACTGAAATATTGACGTTATTATTTCGAAATTATTATTTAACATGAGAAGAGTGGGGGTGTTTTGCAACTATTCTTTATTACAACTATACTGTCGCTATTTTCTTACAACTAAACAACTTTAACCCGTTGACAAACATAAGAACAATTGTAGTAAAGCCAAGACTACTACTACTACTACTACTACTACTACTACTACTCCTCTCTATCCGTCCCTTTTCCTTCCTTCCTTCTTTTTTATTTTTTGTTTACATGGCTAGATACAAAATAGTTGTGTGAGAACGGTGAATTTGTTGACACATTTACTAATCTGTTTCAATATTACTTTTATTTTATTTTATTTATTTAGGTTTTATTTTTTTTTACTTCCGGTTTTATTAATTATTTTTTTATTTATCTTAAGTTTCTATAACTTGGTGTAAGGAATCCAATATGGGTTTTTCATTCTTATATTTCTCATCGGTAGGTACATGTGCGTTTTTGCTGCTAAATGACTTTCGTCGGCGTTCGATTCGTAGGAAAATCATGTTTAATTTTCGATTTTTGAACGATTATTCGGAAAAATAGGTAACTTTATACGAATAGGGAGGATTCTTTTTTTCATGTTTGAGTGCTCCGTCCGTGATTTTTCATTTTAATATACTTACATAGAAATGTTTCTGTTATGTAAAAAAAACAAAAACAAACTATTTTCTTTACGTCACAAGTGTCACGCTCATACATGAATTCCATATCTAGTATAACATAATGACCCAACGGGTCACGGGTAGTCTAGTATATATATATATATATATATATATATATATATATATATATATATATATATATATATATATATACACGGATCAAATTGCAAACAACGAACTTGATTGATTCAACAGACTGCTTGATTCGATTTACAATGACTAAGTAAAAGAGTAAGTTCACAAGCATATTTTTTTACAATTTCAGCAAATACCTGTGCCTACATATTAGCGTTTTACACGTATTTTCAGCATAAAACGTAAAACACTGTCTTTAATTATTTATTTGACTATTCCACAGAGACGATCAAATATCGGTTCATCCCTACACAGTATCTCAAACCAAAACAAACGAAAATAAGAAATGTTCTTAAGAATGATGAACAGAACAAAAAGTCATACGAGAAAAGTACATAAGTAAACCAAACCAAAATTCTAAAAGCCTTACACACAATATTGCTCCATATAATATATGATACTCTTGTGTTGTACTCATGCAATATAAAATCTCTCTCTATTCTTACTCTTATATAAAAGCGACGCTGTCTTGTGTGTCTGTGTGTGTGTTCGTTCCATATAGACTCGAAAACGACTGGTCTGATTTTTATGAAATATCACACGTAGACATTTCATGTGGCTGACAGTGTTCTTACTTAGGTTTTGTATTGAAATGTCTTTGATAAGTATCAATAATCGATAATCGAAATAATTCGATGAAAGAAGGAACAGGTAATTTTGTGTAAAGTTAACACCTTACACAGCCTAACATAACAGGTGCATTCGAGAAGCTGAAAAGCCCGACATATAAAGTCAACAGGATGTTCTTTGATATGACAGAGGAGCAGACAAAATGAATGTTTCTGTTTAAAGCACAATTGCACCATGATACTTGACTTTTTTTTATTTTAAACTTAATTTCCAGCCGTTATCACCGCAGAAGCAGTAAAGCCCATGCATATAAAATCAACAGTAGGTTCTTTGATATGACAAGGATGTGTTCGAAGTGAATGTTGCTGATTAGAGCACAATTGAAGTATAATACTTGACTTTCACATTTTAAACGTTAATTCAAGCCATTATATATCAAAATAATTTTATAACTTCAACAGTACGTTCTCTACAGTGCAATGTAGACTAGAAAGTATTGTGGAGTAAGTCACAAGGGGGGCATGTGAAGCTTCCTCCGAGTGCATTTCGATGGACCCCCAACAATATAGATATGAGAGTGTGAAACATTCGCTGATCATCATTCATTCCCGGTCAAGGTCGGGGTTTCCTGTAGTGTTTCGGGGGAGGGGCTCAGAACTTATTATATGTAATATAACGAGGTACACAGAGACGACCAAACACAATTACTTTGGGAGTCCACATTTATAATAGACGCGGTAACCGAAAGATAGATGTGTAATGGAAGTCTAATGACAGTCCTTAAAACAGAAGGGGAGACGTATTATCGATGAAGGGGATACAGTTAATCTTTGGAAGGGGTCTACAAACAAGGGCGGTTATACAAGAGGATAAAGACAAAAACACATTACCTTGCGGTTGATGCAAACCAAGACATAACAAGCTGGTAATTGGAACTCGATACCTGGTAAAGTTGTTAAATTTTCTCGTCCTGACCCCGCCACTTCCTAAGAAGTTTCGGCTAACTCTTTACCGGACTAACTCGGACTGTTCTCCGTCTCGCACTGACTCGCTCTGGCTGTCTTCCGAGTCTAACTTAAGTGTATATATTAATTCATGTGACGTATACACGTGGGCCAAACACGTGCATACCATGCACATGGTCATACACATGCTTCCAACACGCATCCTGCCAACATAAGTCCCATATTTCTCTCTGGACACTCCTCTTTAATTCATTGTTTTATTATTTTGCTTGTGTCGTGGTAAAATATGATTTTTTAAATTATATTTCACATTTTCTATATACCAATCCTTTTTGTTTAGGACAACAAAGCATATATAAAATAATAACATCGTAGCTACATTCCAAATTCCAAATATTTATTTTTTTACCAAACAGATTTCTCAGCATCCAAAATTGCGGTACATTTTTTTACAGATCCGATTTCTTACGCAGAAACAATCATTATTATTATATCAATATCGAACTTTTTTTGTATATATACGTCAGAAAACAGACATTTTTTGTTTAGAAAGAAAAAAACATGATAATATAATGCTGAAAAAATACAAAGAAGACCTGCCTGTCTTTCTGACTGTCTTCACATTTATACACACACTATCTGTTTTGAAACTAAAAATCACAGAGCGCAGCTAGGGACCTCAAATGATGTGATTTTTTATGGCCGTGCTTTTATGGATTTTAAGCCGGTTTAAATAGTTTTAAAGAGGTCCAAAATGTGTCAAAATTTAAAAGAATCGTTATGCATTCAGTATATCGATCGTAGTTTATTTTTAATCCGCTAATATGCGTGTCTTCTACAGGAGTAATGTCAACGGCTTTGAATGCTGCAGTTTTGCTTTCGATTTCGATTCTAGCTAATGCCACTCAAATACTTTGTATTGTTTTATTTGAAATCACTACTTTATAATAATATATACGAAACATGGACAAATTAAAAGATAATATTTAAGCGTATTTTACAAGCGTGCAAAGTCAGGCACACACACCCTGCTAGTATAATATATATTACTTCAGTTTTGTGCGTATATGTGTGTGCGTGTGGGTGCATTTCTTACAAGAAGGGAAGCCAGGAAATGTTTATAACATTGAAAATTGTATTCTTATGTAAAATTACCAGACATATAATGGAAGTTGTTTCGCATATCTAAGCGATCCGTTAAGGATTATATGGAGCAGTTTTCCTCCGAGAAGGGGCGAGTTACTCAACGTAATCATTATTTTTAAAGAAAAGTCTTCAAACAGACAAGGGCAAGAAACTAACTTTTGTGATTTTAATAATACTCTGTGGACAATACCAATTGTATTTGCGTGATTTGTGTAGCGCTGGAGGTACTTCTTAATTTTTTTTTTTTAATTCCTTACTTAATACACACCTCGATGATTTAAAGAATGGGATGAATAATGAACAAAAATTACATTATTATATTTAGTAAGTGGCATATAATTATAATGTTCAGCATCCTAGATAGAGCAGCTTTGCTAAATCGCATTGTTGCACAAATGTAAAAAAAACATTTTCTGTTTTTTTTTGTTTTTTTTTTACTCGTTGTTGCTCGAGTGTCGTAATGTTACATGAAGTTCTGTCCCCTTCCCACGTAAATAAGAAGATTACTAGATAAGTGAAAATGAGATTACAATAAGCCTAAAATCGAACCCCGAAGGCAAGTGCTAAAGGTAATAGAGAATGGAATGTTAAAAATTAAGTCTATTGTAAATTCTATAAGAAATAGTTAAATATTGCTTTTATCAAAAAAAAAAGAGTCAATTGTCTATTTTATTTTAGAAATCTAGATATTAAATAATGTCAGTTAAATGAATGCACAATGCGAGTAAATTTATATTGTTTAAAATAGGTTAAATAAGAATTGAGGATTCTTTTGTCTGTCAAAAAAAAGTCTTCTCAATTATTAAATCATTTCTTTCTGATAGGTTCATAAGAGTAGTAGTTGAGGGGCAAAAATCAGAAGCTCACAGTATTAATGCCGGTGTCCCTCAGGGATCCATCCTGGGCCCAACTCTTTTCCTGATCTACATTAATGATCTTCCAAATCGTATCCTTACATCATTTGTAAACATTTATGCTGAAGACACTACCATTTATGGTACCACATCTAAGACAGTAAACGACCAAGTTCTCTCCAATTCTCTCTCCTCTGATCTTGAGCACGTAGTACAATGGGGAAAGGAGTGGCTGGTTACTTTTAATGCATCTAAAACCAAGCTTCTCTCTTTACATCATCAACATTCTAATCCACATTTGTCATCAATTGAAATGAATGGCTCTCGTCTTCAGGAGGCCTCAAGTTTTGACAAGCTTCTGGGCTTGACCATTACTCCTGATCTTAAATGGAACACGTATATCAAATCTGTTGCCAAGGCCGCTGGAAAAATGGTGGGATCTTTCTATCGATCCAGTAGATATCTCACTGCTGATGCTATTCTCTACCTATATAAGAGCCAGGTACGTCCAAGGATGGAATACTGTTGCCACATCTGGGCAGGAGCTGCTAGAAAGGACTTGTCCTGCCTTGATAGAGTTCAAAATAGACTTCGTAGCCTCGTAGGAGATGTCCTTTTCTCCTCCTTGCAACCTCTATCTCACAGAAGAGATGTTGCGAGTTTGTCTCTGATGTATCGTTATTTTCATGGAAAGTGTTCAACTGAGCTTCAATCTATGGTCCCCCCTCGCCAAACTTTCACAAGAAACACTCGTCTAGCTGTAAACACTATCAATAATTTCCCCCACTCTTTATCTGTGCCTAAACCTAAACGTAGATTCCATGAACAAAGCTTCTTTCTTAGAACTGCACGCCTGTGGAATTGTCTTCCGTTTTCCTGCTTTCCGGCTGACTACAATATGGTTGTGTTCAAGTCTAACGTAAATAAGTTCTTGATGAGCCGTTCCATATAAGTTATTAAATTTACCAAATTTTCATTACTAATGATTACTATATTGACCAATTTCTACTGTACACTCTTTAACCCTTATCGTTGAGTGGCCTCTGGGCCCTGATAATGTGGTGATGCCTTTGTAAAAAAAAAAAAAAAAAAAAAGTGTGTTGGATGAACATATGTAAAGCAACGTGAAATTAGTCACGCTTGAAAACACACTTCTGACGTCATAAACAAAGGCCATTTTTCAATATAGGATTCTATGGGTTCGGGGTCAGTCAGTCAGTAAGAGTTGACAGGCAGTTGGAGAGGAGAGTCACTTAGAGGCGAAGGGTAGAAGATCTCGACCATGTAGATAGAAGCTGAATCCCTGACGTCATCGACCGGCCGATCAGAAGAATAAAGAAGTCATCATTATGTTGTAACTGTTGTCTTGTGTCATCCTTCATCATAAACGAAAGGTAACTGTGTTTATCATCTTATAATGAACATTGGGTAACCCGTCCAAGTATTATGTGTCCTCCCCACCACCATCATCATAAGTGAAGTATCTTCTCCTCTCTATATGTGTTAAGAACTTGCTTCATATAGAGGGTGACCCCCAAAAAACAAAAAAACAAAAGCTAAATGGAGGCCATCTAGAAATATGCTGTAGAACGGAGAAAAAAAGGGCAAAGACCCTTATGTTTTTATGTAATGTTTTGAATACACACGAGTTGACTTTATCTGTGAGTGTTTAGATCCCTTGTTTTTACTGACCTTGTCATGTAATACCTAAATAAGAAAAATGAAATCATCCGTTATTTTTCCTTTTAAATCGAGAATAAATGTTAGCTGGCTGGCTCGTTAGGTTATACTTCCCAGAGAGATCAAATTCGTCAAGATTTTTAAAGGATATATATATATATATATATATATATATATATATATATATATATATATATATATATATATAGGGTTACTTACCCTTCCAAAAAACAAAAGCTAAATGGAGGTCATCTAGAACATATTCCGTAGAACGGAGGAAAAAAAGACCAAAGACACTTGTATTTTGATGTGATGTTTTGAATATAATAAACTAGTTATGACCAAAGTTTCATTTATTTCAGACGAAACACTAAGAAACAGGGCCTAATTCGAGTTGGGGCCCGTTTTTTGGGGGTCACTCTGTATTACCCATCCTCATAAGTATTACTCAGTCCGTATTTAATATGAAACAACAATTGTCACAATTGTCGTCGTGATGTAATATATATATATATATATATATATATATATATATATATAAATGTCTTCTTTCCATCATCATCACTATCGTTATGTCTGTATTACATGAACACGTTATAAGTCCCAATATGACACCTGTACTACACAACAGTAATACCAACATTGAATTATACTGATAGTTCATAAATATCGAATTTTAAAACTGGGAAATATTTCAGATTTACATAGAATGTATTCAGAAGCATAAGTTTATAATAATTAAATAATGTATATTTATCACTCACCACCTCAGAAACACAAATGTTCGTAACTAAAAGCAAAAACGATATGTATAAGAAACGTTTAGTCGTTTTTTAAGGGTGAAACGTTTTAAATCAATAATCAATAAGCTGTCAATCCCAACGGAATGCAATATTCCGGTTTCCGGCGTAGAATACTGTCATGATTAGCTTAAAGTGTGTGTCTGCTGACTCGACATTATAAAGAAGCCGATTCTTGTTACCAGACTGCGAAGTGAAATATGATTCTTTGACTAATATTGAGTATTTCGACCGGCATTGTTTTCATTTCCTTCACTCACTAATGAATAAGCATGGAACGCATGTGGTCGTAAGTAAAACATTTATACACACACACACATATACATATATATATATATATATGTATATGTGTGTGTGTAACTAAGTAAGTAAGTCTATATATATATGTATATGTGTGTGTGTAAGTAAGTAAGTGTGTGACCGTAAGTAAAACATTTATACACACACACACACACACATATATATATATATATAAATATAAATATATATATATATATATATATATATATATATATATATATACTAGCAAAAGTACCCATCGTAGATTGGGTTCAAAAACACCCGACAGAAAATGGACTCTGATTTATGAAAGTATGATAACTTATGAAAAGGAAGGACTGTAAAGAGATAGCTTCGAATTTGGGGGTATCAAAACCAAAGCAAATTATGATGAAAGTAAAAATAAAATAGATAAACCCCATAATTTATTATACTATACCTGTTCACACTGAAACACTTATCACAATATTCTGTGGATCTATATTTAAAAACCTTCTTTAACGTTGTGACATATTTCCATTCTGTGGAGGTCAGGCGCGAACGAACACCCCATAATTTTATTATGCCATATTTCTTCAAACTGAAACATAATTATCAAAGTATACATACGCAGAAAGATATGAAAAGTCTTTATTAAAGTTTGTGCTTATTTCCATTCTATGGAGGCCAGACGCGAACGCAGACCTCACAATTTTATTATACCATCCCTATTTAAGTTAAAACATACTTATCAAAGTATTATTATATACATCTATATCAAAAACACCTGTAAACGTTTTGTTTTTAATTTTTAATTTTTTTATTTCCATACTTTGTTGACTAGGTGCGTACGCAGACACCACAATTTTAATGAATCATCATTATGCCAGATCAAACTGTCTCGATGCATCTTCTATCATTATATGTGATTAGTTTTCTATAATAGTCAACCATATAGGAGCTTTATATTATAGATATAACACAATAATAAATAAATATCAATTATAATACATTATGGAAGGCTAGGCGCTGTATGTACCTTCTAGGGTGGTTGGGCGTGGAGCCAGCACCATCACCCTGTAAAAAGAACTCCTCGCTACAAAAACATCTAAACAGGTTGTAGATGGCCTTTGCCCCTCCAGGGCCTTAAGGGCTATGGATAATACATTATAATATATATATATATATATATATATATATATATATATATATATATATATATATATATATATATATATATATATATATATATATATATATGAGTGTGTGTTTATAATATATAGTGTATCAAAAACGTGAGTACACCCCACACATTTCTGCAAATATTTAAGTATACCTCTTCATGGGCAACACCGAAAAGGCTAAATCCCTCGCAACAAAAGTGAGTACACCCCTTACGTAAAATTATCAATATTAACATACAACATGTCAAATCCCAATATTTTGTGTGGACACCATCATTATCTAAAACTGATTTTACTTTCCTGTGCATGGAGCTTCACATGTAGCCACTGGAATTCTCTTTCACTCTTCAATTACGACATCGCGGAGCTGGCGGATATGAGACTTTGCGCAACTCCACCTTCTGCTTGAGGATGCCCCAAAGATGTTCTATTAGGTTCAAGTCCGGAGACATGCTTAGCTAGTCCATCACCTTTATCCTCAGTCTTTTCAGTAAAGCGGTGGTTGTCTTGGATATGTGTTTTGGGTCATTGTCATGCTGGAACACTGCTCTGACACCCAGTTTCTGGGGGGAGGGGATCATGCTATACGGCAGTATTTAATGTAATGTTGGAGTTCATGTTTCCCTCAACTAAATCTAACTCTCCATGCCTGCAGAACTCATGCAGCCCCAGACCCTGACATTTCCACCACCATGCTTGACTGTAGGCATGACACACTTATCTTTGTACTCCTCAAATTAGTGTGCATGGCTGTCATCCCGTGAGGAAGCGTCTTCTGAAGGCAATACAAAAGAAAACCCACAAACAGTTTGCTGAAGACATGCCAACAAAGCCCATAGATTACTGGAACCATGTTCTATGGTTTGATGAGACGAACTTTAATTTGTTTGATTCTGATGGCCTTAAGCATGTGTGGCGGCGACCTGATGAGGAGTACAAACATAATTCGTTCACCTTGCTTATCACAACTCATTATTTCAGTATAAGTTTGGATTCGATCTTTCGAATAGTATTCTTATCACATATATCTGTTGGAGGAGTCGTTCTAATAGTAAAACCTCTTACTTTAAACAAAAATGTTGAAGAGCTACAAGGACGCAGTGGTACTATCAAAACGACCAATCTTTTATCCTGTAGAATTTACCTTTAGACGTAGCTACCACAATCTCAAATGCACTGTTGCCAACCTGAACGATGGCTGTGAATGGGCGTCCGGAACGTTCTTCGTAAAACGAAGGTCGTTCCAAAAGTGCCTTTAGAATGGTGGTGACTTTGTCGAAATATAAATTCTGGAACAAGGTAGGTTTTAATCTTACCACTCCTGTCTTTGTAACTCTTCAACATTTTTTATTAGAAAAAAATATGGGTGTTTATTTTTAAAACGACTTTCGTATTTACTATGAAAGCCTGTATACATTAAAGTTTAGATAAAATAAATAATGCACGAATTGAAATATTTATACATTACTGAATAAGCTATTATCTCTAATATTCATTTTTTCATTTATGTTCCTGAATAGTTTTCGAAATGTTAACATACGAAAGGGAGTACCAAACCCGTAACGACATAGAAGATGAGATAATATTATTCAGGAGATAATAGGTGATTTATTGTGCGTTCTGTTGAGTTAGAATCAAACTTGTGCGTCAATATCGGCATCTTCATCTATGTGGACACCCTTCATTAAAACTGTCAGATTTGTTTTAATAATAGAAGTCGGGAAACGAACGAAAGTCCTGCGCCGTCCTCTAAACAACAATGGCGTCAGAGAGCTGCACTTCCTTCGAGATATAACGAGCAAATTATTTTACACTAGATTGGTAGCAATATATGGCATCTGAAAATCAAATCGCATAACACATTCTTGCTAGTAAACACTTATCTTATACAAATCTAGTGTTAATATATATATATATATATATATATGTGTGTGTGTGTGTGTGTGTGTGTGTTTTCACTTTATATATCATTTTAAAGAGAGTTTATCGCTCTTTCTAATCGTTAATATTACAATCGTTTTAAAACAATTATGTCCTCTTTTCAGAACGTTGCATACACGGTGTAAAAAAGACAATTCGTACAATTTCCTTATTTCAATTCAAGCTAGGCTGAAAAGCTGCTGTTGTTAGCAAGATTTTCTTCAAGAAAATAGACGATCCAAGAAATTGCATTTCATAACATTGGACCTATTATTCAGATATTATATTCCAAAGCTCTCTCGAAAAGATATTCATCATTTATATTTATATATATATATATATATATATATATATATATATATATATACATTTACTAGCTGGACACTCGGCGTTTCCCGTTTGTGAAATACGCTTAAATATGATATTTTAATTTATGCAAATTGCGTATAGTTTATTATAGAATCAATTCTTTACTTATTATTATATGTTACGAGGAACTATTAATCCAGTGGACTAATTTGCAATTTTTTAAATAATAATAATAATGATAATATCTTTCATAAATTTCCAGCTGTGTTTGTTTACAATATAACGTCAGCTGACATTTGAGCATGACAGTGCATACTTTAGAAAAGTCACTTCTTGTTAATGCTTTGTTTTAAAATATTAAAACAAAGAAATATTTTGCAGCGATTTTAAACGGTACCTCCTCTTTTATTATAAATTGAACTAATTTAACAGCAAGGCGTGGTTCTCTCCAGAATGTGCTGCTGCCATTGCGCACAGAAATCACTTTTTCCATTGCTTCCAACGTAATAGATGTACTGAGACTAAAACCGCTTTCAGGACTGCCCCTCCTTCAAATTGAAAATAGGGCTCTCCATTTCAAAGTCGCTGCCATTTTGATTTTTTTAAACCGGTTCGTGAATTAAAAAAATATTTTTTTTTTACAAACTACTTAAAAATACAAACCAATGAACTTTTCTGCAATAAAAGTAACTTTTATTGACTATGATAACATTTATTTCTTGTATATTTATATTATTATATATATAACATTTTCTCTTTGTAAGGAAACATCATTTTGTTGGTCACTCTTGGCTATGAATGGAAACAAAGTTGATATAAAAAATATATTTTCGCGAAAATTATCTTTACTCTCATCATATTCTGCTCAGGGTAATGTTTTTGAGTATCTTTACAACTCTCTCCTTTTCATAATCTATCATACTTTCATCAATCACAGTCCATTTGTAGGCTGTTTTTGAACCCAGTCAATGACGGACACTTCTGCTAGTATAAATATATATAACTTTTATGAAATATAGAACTGCATTTATAAAAGATTTGGATAGTGTTTTATGTAATATCGAGTTATGTATATATAACTTTCATTAAATACAGAACTGTATTTATAAAAAAAATAACAGTATTTTAAGTAATATAGAATTATATCTATAACTGTTATTTTATATAGGACTGAATAAAAAACTTCAACGGTGTTTTATTTGATATAAATCCCCCCCGTCTCTATTTTTTTTATTTAATATATATTTAATAAAAGCCAAGTACGTCCAAGGATGGAATACTGCTGCCTTATCTGGGTAGGAGCTGCTAAAAACAGCCTATCCTGCCTTGACAGAGTACAAAATAGACTTCGTGGCTTAGTGGGGGATGCCCTTTTCTCTACCCTGCAACCTCTCTCCCACAGAAGAGACGTTGCGAGCCTATCCTTGTTTTATCGTTATTTCCATGGTAGGTGCTCGTCTGAACTCCAATCTTTTGTCCCCCCTCGCCAATCTTTCACGAAAAACACCCATCTAGCTGAATCCACTATGAAAAATTTGTCCCATTCATTATCTGTGCCTAAATCAAAACGTAGATTCCATGAACAAAGCTTCTTTCTTAGAACTGCACGCCTGTGCAACTCTGTTCCGTCTGTCTGCTTCCCACTTGACTATAACCTGGATGTCTTCAAGTCCAACGTAAACAAATTCCTGATGAACCGCCCCCTTAAGTGAACACTTCATTAAATCTCCACACTAACGTACTGTACTTGCAATAACCCTTATCCCTGAGTGGCTTCCGGGCCTTGATAAGTGGTCACCACTGTGTGAAAAAAAGTACTGTATTTATAAAAGATTTCAACAGTGTTTCATGTAACATAGAATTAGATACATAAACGAGTTTCTAGGATTTTTATGCTATCGTGATATTATTTTCTAGGATATTATTATTGTTATTTTTATTGTTATTGTTATTTTTATATTTTTTGTTTTTTATTTATATTGTTATTGTTATTTTTATTATTATTGCTATTGTTATTTTATTGTTATTTTTATTGTTATTGTTATTTTTATTCTTATTTTATTGTTATTTTTATTGTTATTAGTGTTTTAATGGTTATTCTCATTGTTATTTTTATTGTTATTTTATTGTTATTTTCATTTTTATTGTTATTGTTTTTTATTTTTATTGTTATTTTTATTGTTATTTTTATTACTATTGTTATTGTTATCTTTATTGTTATTGTTATTGTTATTGTTATTTTTATTGTTATTTTTATTGTTATTTTCATTGTTATTGTTATTGTTAATGTTATTGTTATTGTTATTTTATTGATATTTTTATTGTTATTGTTATTTTTATTGTTATTGTTATTTTTATTTCTATTTTTGTTGTTATTGTTATTGTTATTTTTATTAATATTGGTGTTGTTATTTTTATTGTTATTTTTATTGTTATAGTTATTCTTATTACTATTGTTATTTTTATTTTTATTGTTATTTTTATTGTTATTGTTATTCTTGTTTTTATTGTTATTGTTATTGTTATTTTTATTAGTATTGTTATTGTTATTTTTATTTTTATCATTATTGTTATTGTTATTTTTATGATTTTTATTGTTATTGTTATTTTTATTGGTCTTGTTATTGTTATTTATATTGTTATTGTTATTTTTATTGTTATTTTTATTTTTATTTTTATTGTTATGATTATTTTTATTGTTATTGTTTTTTTTTACTGTTATTGTTATTTTTACTGTTATTGTTATTGTTATTTTTATTGTTATTTTTATTTTTGCTGTTCTTGTTATTTTTATTGTTATTGTTATTTTTACTGTTATTGTTATTTTTATTGTTATTTTTATTGTTATTGTTATTTCTATTGTTATTGTTATTGTTATTTTTATTGTTATTTGTACTGTTCTTGTTTTTTTATTGTTATTGTTATTTTTACTGTTATTGTTATTGTTATTTTTATTGGTCTTGTTATTGTTATTTATATTGTTATTGTTATTTTTATTGTTATGGTTATTTTTATTGTTATTGTTTTTTTACTCTTATTGTTATTTTTACTGTTATTTTTATTGTTATTTTTATTGTTATTTTTATTGTTATTATTATTTTTACTGTTCTTGGTATTTTTATTGTTATTGTTATTTTTACTGTTATTGTTATTGTTATTTTTATTGTTATTTTTATTTTTATTGTTATTTCTATTGTTATTGTTATTGTTATTTTTATTGTTATTTTTATTTTAATTGTTTATTTTATTTTTACTTTTATTGTTATTGTTATTTTTATTGTTATTTTTATTATTATTGTTAGTTTTGTTTTTATTGTTATTGTTATTGTTATTTTTATTACTATTGTTATTGTTATTTTTATTTTTATCGTTATTGTTATTGTTATGGTTATTTTTATCGTTATTGTTATTGTTATTGTTATTTTTATCATTTTTTTGTGATTGTTATTTTCATTGTTATTGTTATTTTTATTGTTATTGTTATTTCTATTGTTATTGTTATTTTTATTGTTATTTTTATTTTTATTGTTATTGTTATTTTTATTGTTATTGTTATTTTTACTGTTATTGTTATTTTTCTTGTTATTTTTCTTGTTATTGCTATTATTATTGTTATTTTTATTGTTATTTTTATCGTTATTGTTATTTTTACTGTTATTTTTATTGTTATTTTTATTGTTAGTTTTATTGTTATTTTTATTGTTATTTTTATTTTTATTGTTATTGTTATTGTTATTGTTATTTTTATTGTTATTGTTATTGTTATTTTTATTGTTATTTTTATTGTTATTTTTATTGTTATTTTTATTGTTATTGTTATTGTTATTTTTATTGTTATTTTTATTGTTATTTTTATTGTTATTTTTATTGTTATTTTTATTGTTATTTTTATTGTTATTTTTATTGTTATTTTTATTGTTCAAGTATGGGAAAACCATAAACATCCTTTATTTCCTTGATTGTTTTGCTTTCTTAGTCAGTAATTTATGTTTCAATTTTTATTTGTATTATTATTATTGATGCGTGTAGATCGATTATTTGGTTTATTATCTAATGTCTTATATTGTAAACCTATTAGCCTGTCATTGGCGTGTGGTGGACCCACGTATTACATTAAATGTCCTGGAAAATGGTCCGCATATGAAGATTTGTCGATTAGACGCCAGTTTTTCTAAGTGAAGAGAAAAGGCATACCTGAGATGTTGGGTGTAGCTGGCTCTTCCTTCTCCCAGAATAACGTCTTGTTCTTTGAGGATTTGACATGGTTGGAATCTTCTCCGTCTTCAGGTCCGTTTGCTTTGACTTCAGGCAGACATTCAATACAGGCACAAGCAACGCAGGACATAATTCTAATATTTAAAATCTGAACTATTTTATTTTACAAAATAATTACAATATATATTACAATATTAACATACAGATCGTACAATTAACTTAACACTATTGGCCCCTTAAAACTAATTAACGTTTACTAGTGCTGAGGAAGGGAGTGCCCTCCCTCCTCTGATTTACGGAGAGACAAAAATATACCTCTTATTCCATGCTGTCCGGACGGAAAGGAGAGCGAGAAAAGGAAGGGAATTTGAGATTGCATGCTGGTTGCTTAATTCTATGTATCCTTCCGCTTACGGCCAAATCACCTCCCACGCATGCTGAGGAGATGGGAGTAAACAACCACCATAACTCGGGCACTAAGATATAGTGCCACAATATATATATATATATATATATATATATGCATATGTATATATATTATATGTATATATATTATATATATATTATATGTATATGTATGTATATGTATATATATATACAATACATACATATATTATATGTATATATATGTATATGTATATATATTATATGTATATGTATGTATATGTATATGTATGTATATGTATATATATATATATATATATATATATATCAAGGGAGCCATCACATTTTCATATTCAAAGGTCATTCAACGTTAAAGGTTAATGGGTGTACAATGTTCACCAGGACAACATCGTAGTTATCATTAGTGGTACAAACTGGGTGTAATTTGATTTTTTAAGGGGATGGCTCGAACAGAACTTGTTTACATTTTACTTGAATACGACAATATGTATACCCGCAAACGACATATGACCGCCGTTTTTTTACACTGCTTTATTTGTTTGTTTATTAACAAACAAAGAGCTTTTAGTTACGCCAAATAAGCAGCGGGTGAAATCGCTTACGATAGGGCTCTACCAAAGGAGGCTATAATAGTAGTCATTTAAAGACAGACTGTCCCGCTATCTCATAGTGCGGCTGCAACTAGTGCCATATAGGAAATAATTTAAGTGTTTTTTTTTAAATTCATTTCATACATTGCTATTTATTATTATAGATATTTCCGTGGACTTTTTTGTATATATTTTGTTATATGTATAAGATATTCATATATTACCATATGTAATGCAGTGTGAATGTAATAAATAATCGATGTATTTGGCTAAGGATTTGAAATTGCATGACAGTTACCAGATGATAAAAAAATGAGAAACATCAATATCTAAAGATAATGCATACATAGATTGTATATTCATATTTAAATCGTTTTTTTTTTAATAAACCGGATTAAATTACATTTATTTGTAAGGAAGAAACGTTAAAATAAGTTAAAACAAAAAATATTGTTGACCTTGTGTATGCTTTGAATAGCAGCAGTGACTTTTAATATCGGACTTAAGACAAGGCGGCCATGAAATAAGTAAGCAGATTAACTTTTTGAAACCGGAAGTCACAAAACGGATAGACAAGTTAAACGCCCAAGCAAGCTGAACTGAGTTTTATTATATATATATATATATATATATATATATATATAATATATATGTGTGTGTGTGTGTGTGTGTGTGTGTGTGTATGTATGTGTGCGTGTGCGCGCGCGTGTGTGTGTGAAAGAGAGAGTAGTGGCAGTGTTCAGCAGACGGGCAGCCTATGTTCATGTAGACACAGATAAGAAGTATGAAAATTGATGATAGGGGTTGAAGTTCAGAGGAGCACTTACCATCAAAACTACGATGGAATTAAGATACGCTCGCAACGTCTGTTTTGTGGAAAGTGGTTGCTGCGAAAATGGAAAAGGGCATCACCTATTAAGTTTACAAGCCGGTTTAGAACGATGGTCTGCTGGCCAGATGAGGTACCAGGACTCCATTTTATGTCGTCTCCGACTCTTATACGAGAAAAGGAATTCGTTGGGACTGAAATACCTTCTGGATCGATAGCATGATGCAATCATTTTTCCGGCGACCGTGGCAACAGATTTGAATAGGTCTCCCATTTAAGGCGAGCAAGGAAAGCTTGCGAAAGCAAGGTGATTCAATTGGATCCTAGTGGGATTCAAAATATTTATGGTGAAAAGAAAGAAGCTTCGTTTGGGATGCATTTAAGTTAACGAGCCACCTTTTGTCCCATTGCACCATGTACACAAGGTGGGAGGTGAGACTAAGGGAGGTCTTTGTCTATATATATATATATATATATACATATATATATGTGTGTGTGTATATATGTATATATATGTATATGTATATATATATATAAAATAATAGTAAAATTATAATTGCCTTTTATTACCTACAGACATAAATGTTTAATGCCTACGCAAGTATCCGTGTAGGAGTTAAAAATTCCTGTCGTCAGCAGCTATGAAGCCAGTTAAAAAGCCACCTTTACTAAAAAATTACAACGGGGATGAAGTAATGAACAGTTATTAAAATCACAATTCGGGCGCAGATATTAGGCAATCTAGAGTGTTAGAACGAATCAGAGTTGTGGACGTTGCATAAACGCCAGTTCACTATTACTTAATTTATATAGCTGTTTCCGAGTTACTAGGAAACGAACTCACACACACATACACAGACAAGCACACAGTTTATATATATATATATATATATATATATATATATATATATATATATATATATATATATATGTTTAAAGAAAAAATAGAAAAAACCGAATGAAATTATTAAAAAATCAACGTTTTGTCCTTGTTTCAGAGGACATCTTCAGGATAATTGAAATAAAAATGTGATAAAAGAAAAAGTCATAGATCGTGCGAAAAAAGACAGTTTTTTAAAATCCAACCCATG
Source organism: Euprymna scolopes (assembly GCF_053919585.1). NCBI lineage: Eukaryota > Metazoa > Mollusca > Cephalopoda > Sepiida > Sepiolidae > Euprymna > Euprymna scolopes. The sequence goes on from NC_136513.1 coordinate 40,423,475, forward strand.
TCGGGAAAGGACGAATATGTGTGCGTATGGGAAGGTTGTTTGATGTCTATATATACACTTTTAAAATGCATTAAAATAAATATGTACATTTTTTTTATCTTCTGCGGAACTATTCATTTTCCTGAAACATTCAAAGAAAAACGGCTAGCCAGGATCCACCCTGATACCTTGCTCTTTGATTATTATTTTCCCTATGCTAGGGGTTAAATGGTAGAAGCCTTTTCTTTGCGTAATAGTATTAGTATTCAAAATTAGTGCTGATTCTAAAAGTCTTCTTTTAGTTCTATCTATCACGTATTTAATAATTTTCGCTTGATCTAAATTAAATGAGTGATCGTGTTCTGCACAATGGCAAAAGAGTGCATTTAGGGCGTTACCATTCCTTATATCTCTTCTGTGCTCGTTAAGTCTTAATTTCAATTTTCGTTGTGTTTCACCTATGTACGCTTGTTTACAGTTGTTACATGGGATGGAATATATACCGGCATCGGATGTGAGGGTTTTGGGAGAGTGCTTGGTAGTTTTTAATGTCTGTTTTATGGTTGAGGAAGTTGTTTGTATCAGGTGAAAACCAAGTCTATTAAGAGTGTCGTAGATTTTTGTATTTTTGGTGTGGGTGGGAATGAAAAGATGTCTGTTTAATAGTGAGGTATCTGTTTTATTTTTCTGTGTGTTTATGTTATAGTGTATTTTCGTAGCTTTTTTCTTTGCGTAAGAAATGAAATAGGATGGATACTGTAGTTTTCTTAAAACATTCGTAATATAGTGAAATTCATCATTAAGATATTGGAGACTGCATATTCTAAAGGCACGTAAGAAAAACCCTATAATCATGCCCGTCTTTATTTTATCATTGTGGTGTGAGTAGTAATGAATATAGTCGTTTTTGTGTGTGGTCTTTCTATGTACTTTGAAACTCAGATCAGTTTCTGATCTGATGAGGAATATGTCTAGAAAAGCTAGGGAGTGGTCTTGTTCGGATTCATGTGTAAAATTTATAGATGGTTCCACTGAATTTAATTTATTTCTAATTTGTTCTATTTGTGTCCTTTCCCGACATGGGTTGGATTTTAAAAAACTGTCTTTTTTCGCACGATCTATGACTTTTTCTTTTATCACATTTTTATTTCAATTATCCTGAAGATGTCCTCTGAAACAAGGACGAAACGTTGATTTTTTAATAATTTCATTCGGTTTTTTCTATTTTTTCTTTAAACATAACGTCAACCACCGCTGGTATATTTTTTCATTCCTTATACATTCTGTCGAAATGGAAAACCGATCTTCTCTGCGAACATATAAGAGCATCTTAATCGCAGCAAATTCTCACAACAACAGGAGAATTTTTCTGGAAAAATGCATTGAAGAAAAAGTCATACCTGCATGCATACCTAAATCTTTTAAAACATCAGACCATATTTTCCCGGATTACATTGAGAAATATCTTTTGTCATCTATAATATATTTAAAGCACCAAAGCTCTCATCTTTTTCGGAAAGCCAGGATATTAATTGCTGATTATCAACAAAATTACAAGAAAACACCCAGATCAATTAAGAACATTTACAGATCTATCAAAAAATTTAACACACGCCATAACTTTAAATTGAATAACAAACTTGCGAAATTGATAAAAAACAGCAAATGGAAAACTTTGGGACGTCCAGACCTTATTCTAAACCTTACTTCTAAACCACTCTCGGACATTGAAACTGAAGCTCTCAGTTTCGGTCTTAAATTCGCTACCGGCAAGCATTCGAAAATCACCACTAACACAAACCTAAAAAATTATAAACAAGAGGACTCTGATTTTACTAAAGGCTTCATACAAGGGATAATAGCTTTAACAACTACCCAACCTCAAGAATTAGCACTACCAAAAAGATACATTGATGCCTTAAAACTTTTAACAAAAAATAAAGACATTATTATTTCACAAGCCGATAAAGGAGGTGGTATAGTTATAATAGATAAAGACCTATATCTAAAGAAAATGCACACACTATTGGCAGACGGAGATATATACACTCCGATAGATTTAAGATCAATAGAAAAAGATTTCGATACTTTTAATAAATCCGTAAAGAAACTTATCGGAAATGATAAAAAATGGATAAATAACATAGAATACCACCCCACTATTCCTATATTATACGGCCTCCCAAAAATACATAAAGAGAACGTCCCTATGAGACCTATAATATCAAACATTGGAAGCATCACCCATAAATTAGCACGAGCTATTGCCCAAATTTTAACTCCACTAATGGGCACCATCAGCACTTCACATATCAAAAACTCTGGTGACCTCCTAAATAGAATAAAAAATATGGACATGCAAAATAAAACCATGCATAGTTTAGACATAATTTCCCTGTACACCAATATTCCAATCAAAAAATGCCTTAATCTACTCCACAAGCACTTAATCAAAATTAAAGCCGACCTACCTTTTTCCTCAGATACACTAATACAAATTATAAAACTCATCACTGATAGAACCTACTTTCAATTTAATAATTCTTACTATAGACAGAAATTTGGACTCCCTATGGGTAACCCCCTTAGTGGTGTACTAGCCTGCTTATTCTTAGAATTCTTAGAAACCAACTCTTTTAAACACAGACTTCCTAAAAACTCCACATATTTTAGATATATAGATGACATTCTTATTTTTCTCCCTAAAAACACACAAATAGAACAAATTAGAAATAAATTAAATTCAGTGGAACCATCTATAAATTTTACACATGAATCCGAACAAGACCACTCCCTAGCTTTTCTAGACATATTCCTCATCAGATCAGAAACTGATCTGAGTTTCAAAGTACATAGAAAGACCACACACAAAAACGACTATATTCATTACTACTCACACCACAATGATAAAATAAAGACGGGCATGATTATAGGGTTTTTCTTACGTGCCTTTAGAATATGCAGTCTCCAATATCTTAATGATGAATTTCAATATATTACGAATGTTTTAAGAAAACTACAGTATCCATCCTATTTCATTTCTTACGCAAAGAAAAAAGCTACGAAAATACACTATAACATAAACACACAGAAAAATAAAACAGATACCTCACTATTAAACAGACATCTTTTCATTCCCACCCACACCAAAAATACAAAAATCTACGACACTCTTAATAGACTTGGTTTTCACCTGATACAAACAACTTCCTCAACCATAAAACAGACATTAAAAACTACCAAGCACTCTCCCAAAACCCTCACATCCGATGCCGGTATATATTCCATCCCATGTAACAACTGTAAACAAGCGTACATAGGTGAAACACAACGAAAATTGAAATTAAGACTTAACGAGCACAGAAGAGATATAAGGAATGGTAACGCCCTAAATGCACTCTTTTGCCATTGTGCAGAACACGATCACTCATTTAATTTAGATCAAGCGAAAATTATTAAATACGTGATAGATAGAACTAAAAGAAGACTTTTAGAATCAGCACTAATTTTGAATACTAATACTATTACGCAAAGAAAAGGCTTCTACCATTTAACCCCTAGCATAGGGAAAATAATAATCAAAGAGCAAGGTATCAGGGTGGATCCTGGCTAGCCGTTTTTCTTTGAATGTTTCAGGAAAATGAATAGTTCCGCAGAAGATAAAAAAATGTACATATTTATTTTAATGCATTTTAAAAGTGTATATATAGACATCAAACAACCTTCCCATACGCACACATATTCGTCCTTTCCCGACATGGGTTGGATTTTAAAAAACTGTCTTTTTTCGCACGATCTATGACTTTTTCTTTTATCACATTTTTATTTCAATTATCCTGAAGATGTCCTCTGAAACAAGGACAAAACGTTGATTTTTTAATAATTTCATTCGTTTTTTTTCTATTTTTTCTTTAAACATAACGTCAACCACCGCTGGTATATTTTTTCATTCCTTATACATATATATATATATATATATATATATATATATATATATATATATATATATATATATATAATAAGAATTACAGTCAAGTTTACCAAAATGAGTCAAAATGGCAAAACTAAAGTAAATTATAAATATTAAAGAAATAAAAGCTCGATAAAACTAAATAAGAGATAGAGCTTATAATAAGAACAAGTAGTTAGTAAAACATGTTAAAAAACAATTTGGAAAAGAGTTAAAACATATTTAATTTTAAAAAGGAAACACTAAATAAATGGATAGGACTATACAGTTTTTTCTTTTTAAAATTAACTTTGTTTTTAACTCTTTTCCAAAGTGTTTTTTAACATGTTTTATTAACTACTTGTATATATATATATATATATATATATATATATATATATATATATATATATATATATATATATATATATATACTAGCAGGCCGCCCGGCATTGCCTGGTTGTAACATAGGCTTAAATATGATATTTTGATTAATTCAGATTTCGTATTTATTATTTTATTATATTCAACCCAATATATAGTAGTGAATTAAAAAGTTTTTTACAAAATAACAAGCACGCCGCCACCGAGAACCGAGACCAAAACGTTTAGCTTACGATTTGCCTTTTCTTTTGACGGTTGCGCCTGAGCTAGGGAGATATGAGAGAAAAGCTATTACGTTACGCATGCATATTTTAATGCTATCGTCCGGCTTTCACCTAGCAAATTTCATTTTTTAAAAATTAATTTTCACACTTTTGCACCGATTTTCCCCGGCTAAAATCCACATATAAAGTTTTGCATGGGTTCAAATATACTATATATTCAGTTTCATGCCTGTAGTCCAAATACTAAAAGAGGAGTTTTATAGGCAATTTTTTTAACAAATATATATATATATATATATATATATATATATATATATATATATATATAGAAAGAGGTTGTGTTTACTAAAACCTTTTTTATGCAAATATTACGCAAGTATAAACCATGTAAAATATCTGCATGAATATAATTACACGCAATAGTTTACTAAAGATTATCATCCGATAAGAACACCGAAAAAAGATAATAGTGAATTAATTAAAATGAATGTTAAAAAATATGCAAATTAGCTAAATCTTTTGCAGATTACTGATATTGCACGACTAATATATAACAAAGTTTCATTTCCTTTTTAAACTAGCTTGGGTTCCGACGTTGCCCGGGTATTTCTAGGTGTGTGTTGAGCAACAAAAAAAAGTTGTACTAGGCAGGCAGGCTCGAACCTGTGAGGCGAGGGTGAAAAAGAAAGTGGAGGTGTTTGTAAGGGTATTAGTCGAGCAAAAAACAAAAAAAGAGAAAATTGCGAGCGCAAAAAAATAAAGTGGTAGTAGCCAGCCAGGCCCGAACTCATATCGCGAAGGAGGAAAAGAAAGTAAAAAAAAAAACCGTGACGCCTTAACTGCTGCGCCCATCGTCAAACCAGATATTATGTAGGTTCAAATAAAGGCTAGACAATCGAAAAGAGTCGACGACTTTCGAAAATATCGGTGAAAAAGCGACTCCTTCCTGTATAAAAGTGCCCAGTTGAGGGTGAAAAAAATCAATGTTTTTGGTCAATTTTTCGATATTTATCGTCCAAAATGTCGTGCTTCGAAATGATACGGCCCTGTAAAAATCCGTAGCCTTTGTCGAAGGTTTTTCGAGATATAATACATACATACATACATACATACATACATACATACATACATACATACATACATAACACATACAGTCATATATAAATTTAAACAGACAGGTGAGATTTATATTATAGATAAATAGAAAAAAATGTTTTTAATATAAATACCAATACAGAACAAAAACAAATTCATAAGAGTATATATATATATATATATATATATATATATATATATATATATATATATATATATATATACACACAAACGCACACACACACGCATATATATATATATATATATATATATATATATATATAATAAAAATAAAAACATTAGTCCAAATTTAATTATGGCAATTTTGAAATTACATAGTTATTACTTTTACCTTTTAGATAGATACATAATTTTTTCTTTAACTTTATCGTTTTTTCAACATACTTTCTCAATACTTTATAATTTGATAATCCTTTATTTTAATTCTTTATTTCTTCTTTGCTTGACCGGTTTTATCTGCATTTTCTGTTTTAGTATTTAAATATTCCTATCTATCTAATATATCAATCTATCCACACTTTTATATCTATATTTTACTATATGCTTTACTTACTTACTTTCTTGCTTTTCCTGAATTTGCAGATACCGGCCATCCTCTCCCCTTTAAATAATTTTTATTTTTTATTTTATATTTTATTTTTTATTTATTCATTCATTGTTTATTTATTATTTATTTTCTATCTATTTATTAATTATTTTATTTATTTATTTATTTATATATTTATTTTCCATTAATGTCTATTAACAACTCTTGCTGACATATTCTTAAGTAATAACCTGTACACTACAGTTGACCTATATTATTTTGCCCTATATATTTTTTCGCACCTTTTAACATATCCTTTTTGACATTTGTTTTTCAATTTTATATTTAATTCTATCACCATTTAATGTTTTCCTCTTCTTCTTCCCTGATATTTCTTATTTATATTTATGTATTGGCAGCAGTTTGAAAAGCATATCTTATTTTTCTTTTATTAATATTATTGGAATTTTTCCTTTTTTCCTTGTACATGTTTGTGAATCATTCCATGGATTTCGGCCTTTGGATTATTTTGGACCATCCTCCAATTACAGGATTTTACTTGTGCGAATGGAAATTTAACTAACTTTCTTGGATTTTCATTTTTGGATTTTACCATTGGATACTTAAACTTTCACCAGACTATCCATTCACGTGAAATCACTTTTTTCTGCACCATATTCCCTCTGCTTCACTTTTTTTGTTATCAAGTAAGATCTTTGACGTACTTGTTGTTTCATCAAATACTTTTATATGTAAAATCCGATCTCGCATTTTGCTAATTCCTACCCTCTGATGAGAAGGAAAATATTTCTTCGAAAATCCGCGGATAAAGGACTATCCACTTATCAAGTGTTTCCATTTCAGATTAAATATGTTTTTAACTTTTTTTCAAAGTGTTTTTTTAACCTGTTTTATTAACTGTTTGCTCGTATATATATATATATATATATATATATATATATATATATATATGTGTGTGTGTGTGTGTGTATGTGTGAGCGTGTGTGTGTGTTAAGAGAGAGAGAGAGAGAGAGAGAGAGACAGACAGAGTGCGATAACAGAGAAATTGCTGGAATAGTTAATCAGATGAAATCATATTTTGCCATTTTTTACATTCCATCTGATCTACTCGCATGCTACTGATAAAGTTTTTTTTATAGTATAGACGAGTTATAAAAACTTTATCGCAATAAATGCGCAATATTTAATTATTTTACTCCATTGTTTAATCAGTTAGATTGGGTTGACCTTCTTCTGATGGGTACCGGATTGCCAGTTCCTGGCCGCTGTGTCAGAGTGGTAGTACAGAAGCTCTAACTCTTTGGTAGCGCTTAAAGCGGCTGCTCCATCAACAGTTGTATAATATCGGGATGTTTGTAGTGCCATGTCGCGCATGGAAAGGAACCCTGCACTCATCCCCGGTGGTCTTTCCTGCGGTCACAATCCTATGATGAAAGCTCAGCTGATGGCCTACTTGTGTTGCATGTCTGATACTCTGCATAACATCTTGTTCAGCTCCCCTTACCTAACTGAAACTCTTTAAAAACATGATGACAGTACAATAAAAAATAAGCTTAAACCAGGCTTAGGGTCAAACAAATCCAACTTGCCTCCTCCCTTGAGGCTTGCATTCACAAACATCCGTGGGCTTAGAACTAATTTGGCTGATTTTTAAGCATTTCTCCTAACAAATACCCAGGATATCTTAGTACTTAGTGAGACTAACCTACACTCCTCCATCCCCTCTAACTACTTAAACATGCCTGGATATCTCCCACTCTGCCGTAAGGACTCTAACAGACATATGCACAGACTTGGAGTCTACATTCGTAATACCGTCCCCTTGACTAGAGAAACAAACCTAGAATCGGATGATCAAGCCTTTATGTGCGTTAGACTAAACATGCAACATAACATTAGCTACTTTTATTTTCTCTATCGCTCTCCCTCGACACAGGACTGCACCATAATAAACAAAGTCTCTGACAGCATAGACACAGCACTCTCCCTCGACGCTATCGCACAAGCACATGTATTTGAGGCCTTTATTTCCACCACAAAAACTGACTTGGATTCTCTACTTACACAGACGCAGCGGGCAGCACAACACATAGCTTTATATCTTACTCCCTATCACAAATGGTTACGTTTCCAACCCGTTTCCCTGACCAGCAAGAACAACACTCATCACTTCTAGATCTGTTTCTGACAACAGTTCCCTTTGATTGTATAACGAATGCCGACAGCCCACTTGGGAATGCTGATCATGCAGTGATAATGGTTGAAATCGCCCTAAACTCTAGAGCCAAAACTGAAGAGCCAGTGCTCAAAACAACGAGATATTATAAAAAGGCTGACAGAGATCTTATCAGAGATGCCCCATGGGGAGATTTTTTTTCTCTTCCTGCTGAACAGTGCGCAAATGAGACCAGGGAATGGTTCAAAATTGCAATTGAAGCACATGTTCCCATGCGGAAATTTTATAGTAAGCCCCACTCTCCTCAATGGTTTACTTCTACTTGCACAACTGTCATTGCTCAAAGGCAGCATGCATACCGCAGATTTAACCGACATAAGTCCAGTTCAAACAGACAGAAGTATATAGCAGCTAGAAGTTACGTTAACAAAGAAATAGTGACAGCTAAGAGAGAATTTACTGAAACCACTAAAAAACGCACGGAAGCACGAAAATTAGGAAATTTCTGCAAAATCTACAACAATGTAATAAATAATAGGCAATCAGTAATTCCCCCACCAACCAACAATCACAAGGTTGTTTGCTCAGCAACCGAGAAGGCTAACATGCTTGCTAGTCGGTTTGCCTCAAACTCCACACTGGACCCTTTCAACCACCCTCCCTGACTTTCCTTTGCGGACAGACGCCACACTAGACGATCAGAAATCACCACTGCTCAGGTGCATGCTATCATAAAAAACCTTGACACTCCAAAAGCATGTGGACTCGATCTCATGCCAGCTGTGCTATTAAAAAGTGCTCAGCCGAAGTAGCTCCAGTTCTCTACAAACTCTACAACAAATGCCTTAATGAATCTTGCTTTCCGGGCTGTTGGAAAACTGCTTCTGTGGTACCAGTATTCAAGAATTCTGGCGAAAGAACTGACCCAAAAAATTATCGCCCCATTAGCCTTCTCTCATCTTTTGCCAAAATATTTGAGACCTTAATTAACTATGCTCTAGTCCATCATCTTACAGATGCTAAACTTCTGATTAACCAACAATATGGATTTAGACAAGCCCGTTCCACAGTAGACATTCTAACTGAAATCTCTGAACGTATATACCATTCACTGGACAAAGTGGGGAAGGGCAGAGCGGTAGCTCTAGATATATCTAAGGCTTTTGACAGAGTATGGCATGAGGGTCTCCTCAGGAAAATTAGATCATAAGGTATCACTGGTAGAATACTTAACATAAATGAATCCTTCTTAGATAAGAGAAAAATCCAGGTTGTCCTCGACGGTTGTACATTGAAACAATATGATATAAATGCGGAAGTGCCCCAAGGGTCTATTCTTGGACCTCTATTGTTCCTAATATTCATAAATGACCTCCCCGACAAAACTGCCTCTGAGATGGGTATATATGTTGATGACACCACACTCTATAACAGGCACAACAGGAAAACAAATGAACACATATCTAAGGAAATGGCAGACACACTAGAGGATGACCTCCAATCTGTAGTGGAATGGGGACAAAAATGGATAGTCACGTTCAATGCCGCCAAGACTAAACTTGTTTCCTTCAATAATTACAAGAAACCTTCTCTACCACCAATAGCAATGGCCAACGGCTCTTTATCTGAGAGTACAGCTTTCAAACGTCTTGATCTAACGTTCACAGGAAACATGAGTTGGAACAATTACATTGAAAGCATTGCCAGGGCCGCTGCGAAGAAGGTAGGTTCTCTCTACCGTGCTAGAAGCTACTAACACCCGAAAGTATCCTGTACCTCTATAAGCCACCATTCGCCCATGTATGGGGTGTTGCTGTCATATTTGGGCTGGTGCATCTGGTACTAGTCTCTCGCTCCTAGAAAAGGTTCAAAGGAGAGTCGCCAATCTGATAGGCCTGGAAATGGCATCTAAGCTTCAGCCTCTGTCCCATCGACGAAATGTTGCATTCCTCTGACTGTTCTACAAATATTGTAATGGTGAATACTGTGAGGAACTGCAAGCAGTTGTGCCCCCCACGACTTAAACACACGACACACCCGACAGGAAGCTAAATCCCATCCCCACACAGTAGAGACCCTAGTCCAGTAGTTTCTTTCCCAGAACCGCTAGATTTTGGAATTCCATTCCAGGTCCCGGCATCCCCAACTGTATTGACGTGCAGAAGTTCAAGTGTAACGTGAATCGACATCTCGCTGCCCAAATCCCTACATAGTAACCTAATAGTTGTTGCCCCTGATAGTATCCCCCCTACACCAAAGTGGTAATGTGCCTTGTTTGGGGTGAATATGTACAAACAAATGTTAATTATTTATCTTTCATTGATTTCTTTACATGTTCCGTGATTTTATTCGATTCTTTTTCCTCCGATGTGCATGCAGTGTTAACACAATATCCGAGCACATTATTTACCATAGAGTGTATGACTTTGTAGCCATGCTGTGCACACGATACAATTAATATCGCTCCTATTCAGATTCGTTTATTAAAACACGCCAATTTACTGTCAGTCAGCAATATTAACATGGAATTCGATCGTGCACATTGTTGGGCATATTTATTTAATATAGTCGAACTGCTTTCCCGGACAAATAGACGTGGATTCGCTATTCGGACAGAGAAAGCAATATCGCTTGATTTTCCTATACATTTACCGTTCGCAGAGGTCACATGCGGTCACTGGAGAAATTTTAAAATTTGCCACGGTAATATATTCCGCAGTTTAGCTGATAACGTTTTGAAGCGTCTATAAAGACAATTCGATTGTCAAAAATAGGTTTAATAACTCGACATATGTTCATATTAAATATAGTCTTCGTCAAATTATAATCACTCTGACTCTCTCAATATTTCTCCTTTCCCCTCTCTATATAAGCATATGTATATATATGGTGGCTTCCTTTAGTCCTGACAGACTATGGACACCAAAGGTGCCTCCGCGTGGACTTTTTGTGGCGCAATCACCAACCACACCTGTCATTGGCAAATGGAGGTACAGGACGACTGAAAACAATGCCGAGATTAGAGAAGAACACATACAGCGCCACGAATTTCGAAATGGTCACCCATCTGCCACTAGCCATGCTCAACGTTGCTTAACTTTGGATAGGAATATGCCAATATTTTCTCTTATGCATATTTTATTGAACAGCAGGGATAATTCCTGTTTGTTTCTCTTGCGACCCATCGTCTACATTTGGCGGACTAATGTTCGAATATATATATATATATATATATATATATATATATATATATATATATATATATATATATATATATATATATATATTACCGTTTTAACAATTTTATCGTTCCACCTTGTACGTAACCCGTGTGAAAATAAAAACATATATATATATATATATATATATATATATATATATATAAAGGTAGAAAAATTGATAGATAGAGGCACGTTGATAGATAGATAGAAAGATAGATAGATAGATAGATAGATAGAAAGGTAGATAGATAGAAAGATAGATAGAAATATAGACAGAAAGGTAGATAGATAGATAGAAAGATAGATAGGTAGAAAGATGGATAGACAGATAGATAGATAAACGAATTATGTAATGTGGTGTAGAAAAGAAAGACTCCAAAATAGCAACTGTCTAAACATCTCTTCTACTGAATTTAATGAACGTCGAATTATAAAATCAGTTTGACATTATGAAACTCTTGTATCCCTATATATGTACACGTTTCCACATAATATGTATTGTTCCCATTAAAGGAACGAGGACAATAGACGCTAAACTGTTATTAAAGAATGCATCATTTTTTATTTTATTTTGCTTCTAAGAATTATTAAGCTTACATAAAAAATATGTTGTTTTATTTTGTGTTTTAATTTCACTGTAGCTTTTTCAAAGGTGATGCGTTTATTTAAGTGTTCACATTTCGTGCATTGCATTTGACAGCGCGTCTCAAGATAAAATGCAGAAAGAGACAGGGAACCAAGGATAGACGGGGCAAAGTAATTTATGGGGAAGGAGCCAGAGAGCTTTGTCAAAAGGGAGACCTATTTCCTCAATAAAATACTGAATATTTTCGAGTTGTCTCAGTGTAGGTCGTCCGTCTGTCGCGCAATGGATTTGTGTGCCATACTTAGTCTATCATTATGTCTTCATCTAATTTCCAAATGGCTATCCTTCGTCTGTAAAGCTTAAGTTTAAAATGCCACTGCTAAGTTTACTTTGTTTTTTTTTTTTCATATATCACACAAAGGTTGAATGTATATATATTGTTTTAAAATATAAATATCAATTAAACAATACATATGCCGCTCCCTATATGGAGGTGCCAAATTGGCCAAAGAGAAAATTATTCCCAACTCGCATTTAGGTAAAATGCACTTTCATATAAATAATTGAATCCATTAAAACAGTATCGTAAACAAAAACAAATAAACACACACACACACACAGATATATGTGTATATGTGTATGTGTGTTTATTCGTCTTTGTTTGCGATACTGTTTTAATGAATTCAATTATTTATACGAAAGTATATATCTATAATATAAAGCTGAACGTCTGTGCGTATATCTGGCCACGAATAGGCTCCTATATGGTTGAATATTATAGAAAACTAATCACATATAATGATAGAAGATGTATCGAGACACAGGGATGGGTATCTTTGATCTGGCATAATGGTGATTCATTAAAGTTGTGGGGTCTGCGTACGCGCCTGGTCCATAAAGTATGGAAATAAAGAATTTTAAAATTACAAAAAAAAAAAAAAAACGTTTACAAGTGTTTTTGATATAGATGTACATAATAATACTTTGATAAGTATGTTTTAACTTAAATAGGGATGGTATAATAAATTTGTGGGGTCAGCGTTCGCGCTTGGCCTCCATAGAATAGAAATAGGAACAAACTTTAATAAATACTTTTCATATCTATCTGCGTAAGTTTACTTTGATAATTATGTTTCAGTTTGAAGAAATATGGTATAATAAAATTATGGGGTGTTCTTCCGCGCCTGACCTCCATAGAATGGAAATATATCACAAAGTTTAACAAGGTTTTTAATATAGCTTCACAGAATATTGTGATAAGTGTTTCAGTGTGAACAGGTATGGTATAATAAATTATGGGGTTTATCTATTTTATTTTTAGTTTCATCATATTTTGCTCTGGTTTTGATACTCCCAAATTCGAAGTTATCTCTTTACAACCATCCCTTTTCATAACCTATCATACTTTCATAAATCAGAGTCCATTTTCTGTTGGCTGTTTTATAATCCAATCAACAACGGTACTTTTGCTAGTATATATATATATATATATATATATATATATATATATATATATATACAGGGTGACCCAAAAAACGGACCTCAACTCTAATTAGGCCCTGTTTGTTAGTGTTTTGTCCGAATGAAATGAAACTATGGTCATAAGTAGTTTATTATATTCAAAACATTACATCAAAAACTAGGGCCTTTGGCCTTTTTTCTCCGTTCTACAGCATATGTTCTAGAAGGCCTCCATTTAGTGTTTTTTTTTGGGCCACCCTATATATATATAAGCGAAAATGTGTGTATGTATGTTTGTTTGTATGTGTGTTTGTGTGTCCGCTAAAATCTATCGACAGACAATACAAAAATTGACAAACTTGGTATCCTATTGATGCTCCATCTTTCGCCCGAAAAATATCGAAAAATTGGCCAAAAATGTTAATTTTTTTTCCCTGAAATCGACAATTTTCTACAGGGTGGGGGGGTCAACAAATACCGTCCTCTCATGACAACGACCGGTTCTACGCATGCGTCAGATGACATCATGAACTGATTTAGTTTAAATAGTTGAAGAAGTGACTACATTTCGTATACGTCATGTTAGCTCAGTTGGTTAGAGCGTTGGTTCGAATCGTGGTGTGAGATGTCTTTTTTTTCGATTTTTTAAATTTAAATATTAAACCACTGTTATTTAAGCCATTTTTCACGTAACGTTCGTTTTTCTGTTGTTTTTTTTTACTTCGCTTATTCTTAGGTTTTCATTAACACCCCCGACCGACCACATCCCCCCAAAACACCCAGGTACCCACCGATTTTTAAAAATTTAATATCGAAACAGGCTTATTCAAGCCATTTTCACGTGTTTTTTTGTTTTAGCTTTTGTTTTTCTGTTTTCTTTTTTGTTTTTTCGATTTTTACATTTAACATCGTTCGTTTACCTTACGCTAGTTATTTTTGTGTTTTATTTCGATGTTTTTATTGCCCCCCCCCTCCACGGCCCGGTTACCCCCCCCCGCTTTCTGTTTTCTTTTTTTTACTTCGATTATTCTTAGGTTTTCATTAACAACGACACACACCTCCAAACACTCGCGCAACGCCGGGTACCCCCCCGCTACTATATATATATATATATATATATATATATATATATATATATATATATATATATATATATATAAATGACAAAAATCTTTATTCCAAATTCCAAAATGTTATGCATCTTACCGTTACTTTCTCTCAGTATGTTAAACTGTTCAATTCTTTAGAGCACCTGTTTCGTACGTAGCGCAAAACAGTTCATATAATTATTATGTCAATTTTTGAATTGTTTCCGTCCTGGCACATAAGAAGAATTAACACCCATTAACTTTAAAAGAAAACAAAAACAAAAAGAATATTGGCATAATTATAGAAATCTGAAAATATATAACGTAAATAACGAATGTATCTGCTTATCAAACTTTAAAAACACGTTTCTGCTGCTCCGTCACACTTAAATTTGAAATGCTATCATCGATAAATACGTGAATAAAACAGACGTAACTTAAATTTTGATCCGTGCTCGTTTGGATTCTCATCTATTTTTCATCGCAGGTGGAAATTTATATAAAATGTCAAACAGTCATTACAAAATGAAAGTCGCCATTTTTTTTAAATACAAAGATGCCCCCTCCCCCAGCTTTTCTTAAAAAGGGGGGGAAAATACGAACTCGGAAAAGAAAATGGGTTTAACTGATTAGCAACTATTAGATATAACCCTGAAGGTAAAATAAATTAATATTTCCTCGTAGTCGTTTCTGTGGATTGTTGTTCATGGACGCCGGTGTAGGAGGGTCATGAGAAAGAAGATAAAAATGCAGAATAATGAAGACAATGAGAAGAGAGGAGGAATTAGAAATGGAAGAAGATGAAGATGAAGACAGAAAATTAGAAGAATACAAAAAAATAAGAAGTAGAAAACGCCGAGCAAATAAAAATGAAAAGATGGATAAATAGATGGGGGGAAAAAGACAGAAAAGATGAGAAAGAAGAATGCAGAAAAAATAAGGAGAAATAATAAAGGGAGGCTGTAAAAGAAAGGAAGGTATGGAATTTAGGTACAATGAAAATAATAACAAAATGCAGAAATTTTGCTAAATGTCTATAATATAAAGCTTCATCGATAATCGTGAAGATTAAATAGACGTAACTTAAAATTGGATATGTGCCTTCTTTTATTTTTATTCGTTTTTTTTTCGCAAGTACATTAGCTTGAAGAGGAAAGGTGAAACTGAAAAAATTATGAAAACGATGAGAAGATTATATTATGAGAAGATAGATGAAACGGTATAAAATGAAGATAACATGTTTTTCAGATGAGAATTGATAATTCGTATTATTTATATTTTCCAGACAACTGTGCTCATCTTTAGTGTTTTTTACACAACATTTACGGCGATATAACCTTTAACGGTCTTCAGATGTATCTTGTCAAATTCGGGAATCTTTATCTCGAAATCTGGAATCTTTCTGTCGAACACGGGAATCTTCACAGCGAACACGGGAATCTCTATATCAAGCCCAGGAATCTTTCTGTCAAACTCGGGAATCTTCATATTGTACTTGGGAATCTTTCTGTCAAACTCGAGGATCATATCGAACTCGGGAATCTTTATATCGAACTTGGGAATCTTCATATCGAACTCGGGACCTTTTCTATCAAACTCGGAAATCCTCATATCGAACTCACGACACTTAATATCGCGATCTAGAATCTTTCTGCCAAACTCGGGAATCTTCGTATTAAACCCTGGAACCTTTCTATCGAACTCAGGAATCTCTTTGTCAAACTCCAGAATCTGCACCAAATTTCAAACAGCATTCGTATGATACGGTGAGAGCATGCGCTTATTCCGTCAGCCTGACTGAGCAGAAATTTTAATTCGCAATTATATTTTTAGTATCCACTGCACTGAGGATTGAATCATTGATTTATACCAAGCATATAATCCAATACGCTATGGGTGCTTGTAGACATTCGTTCAAACGACCCAAACAATACAAAGATTTACTTATTTATTCTTTTGCAGACATTTTTTGTTAATTAGACTTATACTGTTCTCCCTAATTTTTATTTAAAACTGATTACTCTACAAAGATTATTGCTAGGGTTCATACTGATCCTGACCAATCTAAAGCTTCCGGCCGATGGTTCAATTCTCGTTTTCGTTCTTTGAACTGAACTTTCTTCTATCATCTTAAAATAATTCAATATTTTTTTGTCTTAAACATATTTCCATTTTTAATGTAAAGTAGTTATCAGTTATTCCTATCTTTTAAAAATTGTACTAAGTCTGACCAAACTTAACACAGTTCCTTCAGTTTCCTGTTTGTTATTAGGAAAGTTTTTGAAGGTTGACAAATGATAAGCATGTTCATTTTCTTGAATATCTAAACGAATTTTGTATGGTTTTCCGTGTTTTCGTTCACTCTCCTGAATTTTCAAATGAATTTTACCAAGTATATTATCCACTACACCATGGGTACTTGCGAACCTTAGTACGAACAATACAAACAATACTTTGGTTATCATTTTGTTGACATTTTTTTCTCAATGAAGTTCATGCTGTTCGCCCTGATTTGCATTTGAGATTTTTTGACTCTATCATCATTACTACGAAGATGATTGATTGGGTTCTTACTGATCAAAGCCTACCTAAAGCTTCTGGTCGATGTTTAATTCGCATAGTCCTTATTAACTGTTTCTACCTTTCTAAGTTTATTTAATCTCTGGTGGTATCAAACACGTTGCCCTTTTTGTTGGAAGAAATCTTCTGTTGTTTTGATCTTATAAAAACGGTGATCGATCTGAAAGAATTTAGCACCGCCATTTTAGTCTACTCTTTGTAATTAGTAAAGTTTTTGAAAAGTAGATTAATGGCAAGCATACCCATTTTCCTTAAAATGTAGGCCTATTTAGGTATGCTGCGTATGGTTTTCATGGGTTTCATGATTTTCGTTCAAATTTGGATCTTTTAAATGGTGTAACTATGTGAATGTTTCGGTTCAAGAACAATGAGGTTATGCGATTGGGTTTGGCATTTCAAAGACGTTCAACAGCCTGTTCTCTTTTTGCTATATCCTTACTTTAAATAAGAATTCAGCAAGAAACATGAGGTTATGGGTGAAAGACAAAGGGGTTTATTTACAAGGGAATACATTTGACAAAAGTGTTATTCGACATCTTGTCTTATTCACTTCCTTTCTTTTTTCCTTCTGCCTCAGTCACGTGAGAAGGTCAATATATCCATAGTTCATTTTATCTATTAAGGGATGTTAGGTTATTCCATTACATCATCTCCTCCCAAGCTAAATTCTTCCATAGAATTTTGCTTCTACCATTTTTTCCTTTTTAGACTTTGTCCAAAAAATTCGGTCCTTTTCCTTTTCCTTTCACTTCTCCTCACCATCTGTGTTTGCCAATTTTTTATTTTTTGAGAGTGACTTTTTTTTTTACATAGGCATCACCACATTATCAAGGCCAAGAGGCCACTCAAGGATAAGGGTTAAAGAGTGTACAGTAGAAATTGGACATTATAGTAATCATTAGTAATGAAAATTTGGTAAAGTTTATAACTTATATGGAACGGCTCATCAAGAACTTATTTACGTTAGACTTGAAGACAACCTTATTGTAGTCAGCCGGAAAGCAGGAAAACGGAAGACAATTCCACAGGCGTGCAGTTCTCAGAAAGAAGCTTTGTTCATGGAATCTACGTTTAGGTTTAGGCACAGATAAAGAGTGGGGGGAATTATTGATAGTGTTTACAGCTAGACGAGTGTTTCTTGTGAAAGTTTGGCGAGGGGGGACCATAGATTGAAGCTCATGCGAACACTTTCCATGAAAATAACGATACATCAGAGACAAACTCGCAACATCTCTTCTGTGAGATAAAGGTTGCAAGGAAGAGAAAAGGACATCTCCTACGAGGCTACGAAGTCTATTTTGAACTCTATCAAGGCAGGACAAGTCCTTTCTAGCAGCTCCTGCCCAGATGTGGCAACAGTATTCCATCCTTGGACGTACCTGGCTCTTATATAGATAGAGAATAGCATCAGCAGTGAGATATCTACCGGATCGATAGAAAGATCCCACCATTTTTCCAGCAGCCTTAGCAACAGATTTGATGTACGTGTTCCATTTAAGATCAGGAGTAATGGTCAAGCCAAGAAGTTTGTCAAAACTTGAGCCCTCCTGAAGACGAGAGCCATTCATTTCAATTGATGCCAGATGTGGATCAGAATGTTGATGATGTAAAGAGAGAAGCTTGGTTTTAGATGCATTAATTTGAACCAGCCACTCCTTACCCCATTGTACTACGTGCTCAAGATCAGAGGAGAAAGAATTGGAGAGAACTTGGTCGTTTACTGTCTTAAATGTGCTACCATAAATGGTAGTGTCGTCAGCATAGATGTCTACAAATGATGTAAGGATGTGATTTGGAAGATCATTAATATAGATCAGGAAAAGAGTTGGGCCCAGGATGGACCCCTGAGGGACACCGGCATTAATACTGTGAGCTTCTGATTTATGCCCCTCAACTACTACACTTATGAACTTATCAGAAAGAAATGATTTAATAATTGAGAAGACATTTCCAGCAATACCATAGCTAGAGATCTTATGAAGCAAACCTTTATGCCATACCCTATCAAAGGTCTTAGATATGTCAAGAGCAATTGCCCTAGAAAGGTTGCCTCCGTCGAGAGATTTGCTAATCCTATGAGATATAACTGTAAGCACATCTGCTGTAGATCTAGCAGAACGGAAACCATATTGAGTGTCACTAAGAAGGCTATTTTTGTTGAGATGGTTGATTACTTCTGTATTTAACACAGATTCCAGCAACTTACTCATGACGCACAGGAGACTTATTGGCCTGTACTGAGAGGGGGATGAGCGATCACCTGAATTCTTAAATACAGGGCATACTGATGAAATTTTCCAGGGAGATGGGAAACTATTCTCCTTAAGACAACGTTTAAACAGTTTTGTAAGTATGGGCGCTAGTTCAGGTTGAAGTTTTTTGAGTATTATAATTGGAATACCGTCAGGGCCAGTTGCTTTACTGGAATCAAGGTTTTTGATTAGCTTGGCAACATCACGTACAGATATACGCATATCACATAGCGTGTTTTCTGATACAGGAGGAAATATTGGGGGTTGGCAGCCTTGATCGCAAAGGGTAGAATTAGCTGCAAAGTTCTTGACAAAGAGTTTGGCTTTGTCTGATGCTGACGAGATTACCTCAGGTCCATTGATAATAGTTGGGATGGAGCACACGCTTCTGTTCAGGATTCTGTTTGCTATTTGCCAAAACTGGTGGGAACTAAGCCGCTGCTCAGCTACTTTGGACTTTACAGATTGAGCATACAACTCTCTTGCATTCTTTATTACTTTCTTACAATGGTTGCTGGCAGTCCTGAAAGCGGCTTTAGTTTTCATACATCTATTACGTTGGAAATTGTGGAAAAAGTGATTTCTGTGCGCAATGGCAGCAGCACATTCTGGAGAGAACCATGGCTGGCTGTTAGGTTTTTGCTGAAACTTTTTCGAGGGTATGAAACGGTCAATACCTACAATTAACCATTCCGTCAGGTCTAATACTATAAAGGACACATCATTTTTAAACATGGAATGCAGAGGTAGATCAGATATAAATGTACGGAAGCTATCCCAGTCAGCCTTAGTGCATTGATATACTGTACGATGGAGAGGTACCTCTTGGGACTTATTACATTTCATTTTTATCTTAATTGATACAACAGAGTGGTCGGAAGAGCCAAGAGGCGACAGAACAGAAACTGAACATAGTTCAGGGCAAGTTGTGAGAAAAAGGTCTAGTATGCTCGCATACTGGCCATCATTGTCGGGCACACGGGTGGGTTCCTGAACAATCTGAGTGAGGTCATAGGCAATGGAGAAATTATGACAGATCCTTCCCTCATCATCGGTCTTGTTAGAGTGGGTCAACCATTCGACGTTGTGAACATTAAAGTCACCACATACGTGAATGTTAGCTGAAGGATAAGCAGATAAGACTTGGTCAATTTTCTTAGATATGCTTTGAAAGATAGTAACTCCGCTGTTATGGGGGCGATAGAGAGTAAATATAAATGCCGTAGTGTGAGCTAAGGCAACCCGGAAGCACATATAGGGTAAGTTAGGATCTTCCCGGGAGATGTCCCTACCACATGGAAAGTTATCCCTAATATAGGCACATATTCCATGCCCATGGCGATCTTGGGGGTCAGATTTAGAAGTTAAGTTAGAGTATCCTTTAATTGCGAACTCTTCTAGGGAAATAACCTGTCCAATGCCAGTTTCACTTAAAAATAAAAGGTCTGGTTTAGTCTCCTGTAATTGGGTTTCAACCTCTGGAAGGTTAGAACGTAGACCCCTGATGTTGGAGAAGGAGACATGGTAGTAGGGGTCTACGTTGGAAGTTGGAGAACCGGGTTTAATCGTGTATATTTTTCTTGAAACTTGTCATGATGAAATTTTGGAATTTGTGGACTAGGTCGTCAGATTTACTTAGGGCAGGACAGAGAGGGGAAACTAAGAGAGAAAAAGAAACGAAGAATTTATTTTTTATTTGTAGCTAATGATAAGGTAAAGCCGTAACAATTACCCACTAGTATGGCATCGAGAGGCCCCGCCAGAAGCTACTGCATGGTCCAGAATCCATTCACCAAATGGCAATACAGCAGCTCCAGTACTTTGCACCTGCTGATAGGACAGCCTCCTTGGTGGTTAATCCAAGGTTCGGTTCCCTGACTATCAGGCGGATAACGTCAGCCCAGACAAAACGTTTACCTCCAGCACCCTTACTAGTAACATGGCTACAAGGATAGACATAGAAACAGAAAATTTCCGCCATCTCTGCCAACTGTTCGCGCAAAATACTGCCAACCTAGAAAACAGCTTTTTCTTCTCCCTTTGTCAGAAAAATCACTCATTAAAAAATGAGGACTGAGGGACAAATAAGAAGAAGCGAGAGTAACAGGAGCTGCCGATAACGCATCCACAATGCGTTTTCTACTCTCCATTAAAAAAAAAACAAACTATTAAGTATTCTACTTAATAAAAGTCCAACGGACGTGTTTAAGGGAAAGTATGGTGATAGATTCCCCTCTCACGAACTAAGAATGAGTACAAATTCGTAATCTATTTTTGCAATCAACTTTGTAGATAAATAAACATTTATGGACGAGAAAAAAGCTAGCATTTAATAAAACAGAAATACATAAATTAAATACTGAAATAAAATGGAGTTATTAATATTTGAATCTAAAAATAAAAAGTATGATTAAAATTGAAATCACTTATCTCAACAAAAACACGGCCATTTCCAAAATGTAAACTGAAATGAGGAAATTTAAGTACACAGCGTTCAAAAAGATTTTTTTTTAATTAACCGTTAAAAGAAAAGCGTGATTTTATGGTGCACTTTAGCTAGTCACGTTATAAGTAATTTACGATAAAAAAGAAAAGCTAATGGGGGGTGCTTCCGAAAGTTACATAAATTAAATACTGAAATAAAATGGAGTTATTAATATTTGAATCTAAAAATAAAAAGTATGATTAAAATTGAAATCACTTATCTCAACAAAAACACGGCCGTTTCCAAAATACTGGCACTTCCTTGTGTGGAGGTTGTATATGAATGAAGAGGTTATGGCCATTGTGTTTGGCATTTCAAAGATGTTCAACAGCCTGTTCTGTTTTTTTTTTAATATACAAACTTGAGTGTTATTATATTACTGATTTGATTTACATAATTAGGTGTTAATTTCGGATTGAATGGAGCGAGTAACACTAGACGGTGTCTCTCTTTCTATGCAAGCACTAGAACTTCTCAATATCGATGATTTTCTATAGAAATAATTTCCGGACTTTTACATATATCCTGATAATATTAATCTATATTCTGATTTTGCTTCTCGCCCATATATCTAGGATGAGATGTAATCTGCTGCGGATCTAGAAGTTTAATCGTGTTAAAGTGCACGGAATTTCTTGTTTCTTTATTATTATTATTATTATTATTATTATTATTATTATTATTATTATTATTATTATTATTATTATTCCATTTTCACAGCAACAAGGCACAGCACCACTTTGATGTTGAGGGCTACTCTCAGGGAGAGTAATTGCAGGGATATTATGTGGGGAATTGAGCATCAAGATGCCTGTTCATATTACACTTTAACTTCTGCATGTCAGTACAGATGGGAACGCAGGAACCCGGAGAGGTGTTCCAAAATCTATCAGTTTTGGGGAAGAAACTATTAGAGTAGAAGGCTTTCTTACATCTTGAGATCTCTACTGTGTAGAGGTGGGATTTTGCTGCTTGTCGCTTTTGTCTGAAGTATTTACGTCGAGGGGGTACAAGGGCTTTTAGTTAAAATACTTGTAGAACAGACAGAGAGATGCAACATTTCGCCGATGGGACAGAGGCTGGAGCTTTGATGATAGTTCGGCCTATCTGAATCAAGGTTATCTAAATTTCACTTACTTTAACACCGATTAAGCCTAAACTTTTAGAAATTCATATGGATTTAAATAAAAATTTCGAAGAAGGATTCTATGTATAAAGTTTAATTGCATGTAATTTTGATTTTATGATTAACGGCTTATATATTAACTGAATTTAGGAGTGTATTTCTGTTATATTTTTACTTGTTACTTTATACATAATGAACTTTGTGTGTGCGTGTGAGAGAGAGTTCCCTATGAACAACAAAACGGCTGTACCGATTTTTAAAAACTTTTACACGAAGGGAGTGTTCTTACGTAAGGTTTATCTCGGATTGCGTCTGCTAAGTATCAAAACACGATAATCGAACCAATTTCATTTTGAGCAAAGTTAATATTGTTGTACAAACTTATATAACAAGTGCATTTGTAAAATTTTATCACCGCATAAACATAAAGGCTTAGCGTATAACACCAACTGTAGATTCTTTTATAAGACAGGGGCGCGTTAGAGAAGAATTGAACCATGATACTTGACATTTGTACGTTTAACTTTAATGCAAGTGATTATGTAAAAATAATTTCATAAAACCAAATGTTGGTTCTTTGATAAGACAGGGCGCGTTAAAATGAATGTTCCTGTTAGACCATGATAACTGGATTTTTCATCTTAAACATTAAGTGTAGACATTATTTACAGTTACTTTTATAAAGATCAACAGTAGGTTCTCTACAGTGCAGTGTAGACTACAACGTATTGTGGGCTAAGTCACTAGTGGGGAGGATGTAAACGTTTTTCCTGTTTACGACGGTGGATTCCTTTAAAATCGGTTTGTTTTGAAAATGGGCGATTTCACCGATTAAGATGACGATAAAATATGGGAGAGCGGAACATTTGTTGATCCTCATTAAATATCGGACAACGTCGGGTCTCCCTGCTAGTGTATATATATGTAAAAAGAGAAAGAGAGATAGATAAAGAGAGAGAGAGAGAGAGATAGAGAGAGAGAGAGAGGTTAAGAAAGAACGAAGAAATAGATCCAGGCAGACATATATATATTGCTTACAGAAAGTTTTAGATGAGATAAGTCATTGGTGCCGTCGGTTTCCAACTCGATAATTAGGTACCGTTTTAGATATCCATATCAAGCTTTCTTCAGCCAATACTCAGTTGTCCAACCAATACTCATCAGATGAGTATTGGCTAAAGAGAACTTGATATGTGCATCTAAAACGATCCCTAATTATCGGGGTTGAAACCGACGATACCAATGACTTATCTCATCTAAAACTTTCTGTAAACAAAATCTAAATAAAATGCTCTTATTGTCGGATTTTCCTTATAATTGAGCACTCTGCTGGATTTCTTTGTAAAAAAAAATGATATATATATATATATGTGTGTGTGTGTGTGTGTGTGTGTGTGTGTGTGTGTGTCCATACATAAATAATAACCAAGTTTACTCAACAAGGAGTAAAGATTCAAAGCACATTTGATTCGTAAACAATCTTATAAAACCTATTTGTATTTTTGTAGCACATCAAAAATACCAAAACCGCTAAGATTTATTCTCAAACGAAGCATGTCTTAAACATACCCATTTTTATTTTTATTTTTTATTGTGTCTTTTTTTTTTTGTCTAAAACAGACGGCTCAAAATATTCACTTCTAATTTCCTTTCCGGGGCGATCAATAGGATGAATTTCCGGCCCAACAAAATCAAACAAAATCTCGCGAGTTTTTAGCGTTGATTTGCGTGAATAGCAAACTCGTCTATCAGCAAAATGGCGGAGGTTTGAACAGATCGTCGAGCAAAGCGTTATGCCTCACTAAACTCTTCTAGGCCAGATATTCACATGAGTTATCGCCGCTGCTTTCCGTCAACCGCTCGAAGCCAGATTTAACCAAAGAGACAAATTTAGGAACCCATTTTAATTCAAAGACCGACGATTTGAGATATTTCGAGAGACATTGTGTCAAGCAGGAAATTTAGAAGAACGCGGAAACGAAACGATATTGTTTGCATGGCTGAGTCGAATTTATAGGCCCGCAACGTAATTCGCTTTCGTTTTCGTTTATCGTTTTCGTTCGATCCGATCCGGGTTTTTTTTATTTGTTTTATTTTACATTGTTCGCAGACAATTTTTTTCCTCTCTGACTATGCCAAACATGTTTTGGTTTTCCTTGCCTGTTTACCAAAGATAAAGTACTTGTATTTATAGGCGTCATTATTTTCTATTACGGTGTGTTTTCGCTTTTACATTTTTTTGTAGTTTTTCATTTTCCGTTACTTCCGACGTGATCCATTTTGGCACGCCGTCTACGGTGAAATCAAAGAACATAGAATAAAGAGTTCACATTTCACAATATTTCCTAGAAAAATTAGTTTTGTTATTTACTCAACTTTGATGTTTCCAACTATTGTCTTCGTTTTCGTTCGCATATTCTCGACGATTCAGTCGCTGCGAAAAGATGATGTGACTAACACATCATCTTTTCTCATTTGCAGCTAACATCAATAGAACATCAGTAGGAGAAACTAGGTCACTCATCAATCATTTCTTGGAAGTGGCCAGGCCCTCTATCAGGGCGGGATTTTGTAGCGCATGTAATTTACCTATAAATGGTATCTAGACAAATTCCCTTCCTGACCTACTATTCTTTACGGTAGATTGATTCCTGTAATGATTCGGTCCCTGTTGGTTTTTGGTGGGAGTTTTGTTCTGCGCAGTTCTAGGAAGTCCACCGTCCCAGGCCTTGCCTTCTCTCTTTGAAATGGACTTAGTTTATTGCTAATCACTTGAGGTGTCTTCACAGGGGAATGCCGACGGGGCTTCCCAGGTACATGTTGCAGGTTACAGTTCGCTTCTCCTTGGGCGTTGACTTTTCAATCCCACTTTCCGACCCTAGTGTCTAAGTTATTGCAATGAGAGAGGAAAAAGAAACCCCGCTTGCGTAATGGCGGTATCTGCTACATATGTAATGTTCCAGCGACTCATGCTGTTGAAGGAAGTAAGCAACGAAAAGAATCCAATTCCTTCACGAAATAAAAACAAGTACCAAGCATCGTCCCGCTTTGCCGTGGCATTGTCGCACAAATCAAACATGTGAAAACAAATGAAGCTTAGACATTTATACAATGTTATAACATTGGAAATTCATACCCATCTTAACACCAGGCGAATAGGTGGTCCAGTTTCGAACCTAGATAGAGGTAGTTGCTAATCTAGCCGCACGATTAGCTGTGATACAGTGAAACACGTCTGTATGTGAATGACTATATATGCGTGCTATCTTGAATTGAGCCTATTGGGAAGTGATAATGAAACTGCTACTAGCGTATAAAGCGACGTTCTTTGTGTATACAAATGCACCTTGGACGTTAGGACAATGTTTTAACATTGCTAATTCTCATACCATCTAAGCAGCAGTCGAATGGCGTCTAGATGGTGGAGTTTTTTGGGGTAGTTGCTAGTCTAGCCGAACTGACGAGCTGCGATACAGCAAAAGAGTACTGAATGTGGATGACTCGTTGTGAAAATATGATGTGACTCTCTCTCCCTCCCTCTCTCTCTATCTATCTCTCTCTCTCTCTCTCTCTCTATATATATATATATATATATATAATTTTTAAAAACAAATAAAAAAACATATATTATTTAAAAAAACAAATAAAAACATCTACATAAAAAGCGACACATTTTAGTAGTCGTGCGAGTTTAGCCGCGTGGTAAGAGATTTAGGCTTATTACCACGAGGTCCCAATTTCGAATCTCGATAGATTCTGCCACCCTCATGAGTCGTAGACGACGAAACACGTGTCAATGGCTAATTATATTTTAAAAATAATATATATGGCGCTCCCAATTTTGGGGGTACCAAATTGATCAAAGGGAAAATTATTCCCAACTCGCATTTTGGTAAAAATGCACTTTCGTATTAATAATTGAATTAATTCAAAAAAGTATTGCTAACGAAAACAAATAAAAACATCTCTCTCTCTCTCTCTCTCTCTCTCTCTCTCTCTCTCTCTCTCTATATATATATATATATATATATATATATAATATTTATATATATATATATGTATATATATCATTTCAGCCCGGCGTTGGCCGGGTGTTTGGATGTGTAGGTTGAGCAAAAAAAAAAAAAGTGGTAGTAGGAAGGCAGGCTCGAACCCGTATCACAAAGGAGGAAAAGAACGGGGTAAAACCTAACGTCTATGTTGTTACGACCACCGCCAAACCGAAAGCGACATTTTTTAAAATTAAGGCTAGACAATCTAAAGGAGAGCATAACTTTAAAAAATATCGGCGAAAAAGTGACTCCTCCATGTAGAAAAGTGCCTAGTTGAAGGGGAAGATATTGTTTTTAGCCAATTTTTCGATATTTGTCGTATGAAAGGTTGAGCTTTAAAACGACCCTGATCTTGGTAAAATCCCTCGCCTCTATTGAAAGTTTAAGGCAGATATGCATACATACATACATACATACATACATACATACATTTATATATTGGTAACTAAATATTTTCGACCAAAACCGATGAAAAAGCTTGCCCTATCTCTGAATACTCTTCATGTAAAATTTAAAATATTTAGACCAGAAATTGTCTGAGTAATTTGGAAGAGACCACAGAGGTCAATTTTTTTAATTTGACCCATATTATGACCCCTTAAAATTTATTGTTTTGGGCTCAAATAAAGTAATTAAGTTAGAGCCATGTCCAAGGAACCTATATCGAAAATTTCAAGTACGTAGACTCAAAATTGTCGGAGGAGTTTGGTAGAGTTCTCAAAGGTAAAATCGTTGAACTTTGACCCCTTATACGCCAAATTTCTGGCCAAAAACTGATCACATCGATTTTCCCAAATCTCAGTACCCTGTATATAAAATTTCGAGTTTGTAGACTAAAAATTGACAGAGTTATTGCGTAGGGAAATGTACACAAACACACACAGAGTCACACACACAGATACGTTTACTTATATATATATATATATATATATATATATATATATATATATATATATATATATATATACTAGCAGGGGTGCCCGGCGTTGCTCGGGTGTTTGGAGGTGTATGCTGTGCAAAAAAGCAAAAAACAAAAAAAATGGTTAATTTATTAAAACTTTGACCCCTATTATGACCCCTTAAAATTTATAGTTTCGGGCTCAAATCACTTTATTAAGTTAGATCCAGGTTCAAGGAACCTATATCTAAAATTTCAAGTGTCTAGACTCAAAATTGTCGGAGGAGTTTGGTAGAGTTCTTAAAGGTCAAATCGTTGAAATTTGACCCCTTAACTCCCAAATTTCTGGCTGACACCCGTCACATCGATTTTTCCAAATCTCAGTACTCGGTATTTCAAATTTCGAGTCTATAGACTAAAAATTGACAGAGTTATTGCGTAGGGAAATGTACACAGACAGACAGACACATAGACAGACAGACAGACACGTTCACTTTTATATATATATATATATATATATATGTAAACTAGACGTTTAAGCTTGTTAAAGATGGGCAAAAAGTATAGCTTATTAACTTAATTGATGGTTTTACATGGCTAAATTTCTGTCTATTTTGTATTAAATACTGTTTCGCATTAATTTTTATTAATTTCTCACTATCCAACGAATAGGTAACATAATACTTACTTCGCTGCACAATTATCATAACAAATGCCTCATACAATTTCAGTTGTCGCCATAAAAAAAGGAACTAACCGAGATACAAACAGATAAACACAAAGACGAATTAGGAAATCTATCTAGATGCAAGTACACACACACATACCCCACATTATATATATATATATATATATATATATATATATATATATATATATATATATATTTATTTATTTATAAGAAGAAAAACCTGCAGCCTTTTAGGAAATTTTCACCATTTCGTGTCCATTTTCGTTGGACTTCTTCAGGAAATGATAGAGATGATTGAGGAAATAAAATATATCGTGATGAGCAGAAATACCTTTGTGATTTATATATATATATATATATATATATATATATATATATATATATATATATACATGGAAAGAGAGAGTTAGATATGCACAACAGTGTTCACCTGCGTGGGAATATGGGCTGTTGTTGCAATTATCTGTAAACAAAAACGTGTTTTCTTTTAAATCGCCATATATATATCGGTGAAAAAACGGCAGATTCTCTTTTATTTTTGCATAAGCCGTGACCCTCTAAGCTTCTTTTATATTTGCTTGTTTTTATTTTTGTGTTTTTTTTTATCATTTGTTTTTTGTTTTGCATCGTTTTAACGACTTGATTCACCGAACGAGAACTTGCAGCTGCAAGTTGAATCGTTACCTGAATTGAACGCGCGATGAGATAGGTTTTTTTTTTTCGTCAGAAAGTGTCACAAGAACTAAATCACGGATCTCTTTAAAGATCACTCTAATCCGATTAAAGATAGGAATTCGAATCGATAAAAATTCAAGTTAAAAAACTCAACATGACTTAAGTACGGACTTACGGAGTTACTTAGAGACAGGTAGTTGCAACTAAATACTATTTTTCTGGCATTCCGGCATATTTCTCGAGATATTTCATTTTGCATTACTCGCCCCCTTTTTTTTAGACGGTGATAGATGATTTGGTGTTCGCGACGAAACATCTTGCAACAGATATTATCATTATAATATAGAATGTGTAATATTACAATAATGTTTTTAATAACATTTCATGTGAAGATACATGGAACAATGTGAAAAGTTCTTACTTAAATAAATGTATAAAATTTATTTCTTAAACTTTCTTTTTTTTGTGAAACATTCTTAAAAGTATATAAACATATTTTTTTATAGAAAAGTATCATTCTCACCCAAACTATTTATAAAAATACAACTACTACTACTACTACTACTACTACTACTACTACTACTACTACTACTATTACTAATTCTATTATAAAAATGTCATAAACTTCCTCAATTAAAATATCTGTTGGCAACATTATCCCGTTCTCGAACGTATTTGGTTCTTATATCCGTAGAGGATTAAATCGGCAGGAAGATATCTACTGAAGCGGTAGAATGATGCAACTATTTTTTCCAACGATATTGGCAACAGACTTGATGTATGTGCTCCATTTCAGATCTGGTGTATCGGTCGGACCCAGAAGCGTGTCAAAACATGAAGTCTACCCAAGATAAAAACTAAATGAATAAATCCTAATCTTCATTTATTTGCATATGTGTTGTACTAACATAAAACGTATAAATAATAGACATTAGGTTTGGTCAATCCAGCTAATCTATATATCTATAAAAGTGAACATGTCTGTGTGTCTGTCTGTTTGTCTGTGTGTCTATGTACATTTCCCTACGTAATAACTCTGTCAATTTTTAGTTTACAGTCTCGAAATTTTATATACAGGGTACTGAGATTTGGGAAAATCGATGTGATCGGGTTTCAGCCAAAAATAAGCTGTAAAGGGGTTAAAGTTTAACAATTTGACCTTTGAGAACTCTACCAAACTCCTCCGACAATTTTGGGTCTAAACACTTGGATTTTTAGATATAGGTTCCTTGGATATGGATCTAACTTAATAACTTGATTTAAGCCCAAACAATAAATTTTAAGGGGTCATAATAGGGGTTAAATTAAAAAACATTGACTGTTTCTTTTCTTTTCTTTTTTTTTCTCAGCACACACCTCCAAACACCCAGGCAACACCGATCACCCATGCTAGTGGCTTATAAATTGTCCATGTGTAACATAGCGCGTACGTCGCGTGTGTGATAAAATCTACAGCAGACGTAGGATACCTGACTAGTGAAAATATTAGCTGTATCAGTCCTAATACAAATTAAGCAGGTGCTCACGCACTGACGTCACGTGAAAAAGAATGAGAGAAAAAGGAAAGATAAAAAAGAACAACAGGTCATCGAGTTTGACATTTTTGTACATGGTTTGATAATCCATCAAAACTTAGCTTTACATCACTTGTTTACTTCGCTAGTACGATAGATATAATGATGTATAGATCAGTAGATAGATAACACATACATAGATAGATACATCGATAATTAGAAA
Organism: Euprymna scolopes; assembly: GCF_053919585.1. Lineage (NCBI taxonomy): Eukaryota > Metazoa > Mollusca > Cephalopoda > Sepiida > Sepiolidae > Euprymna > Euprymna scolopes. Next base: position 40,454,702 of record NC_136513.1, read on the forward strand.
AACTAATAGATAGATAGATAAATAACAAACAATTTACTCTAACTATATGTAACAAAACTATCCGTCTCGATTGAGTAGTATATCGATATTTAATGGCTGACTTAGACGGTTTCCGAATATTTATATAGCAATTACACTAACACTCTACATTTAAAAAGAACGTGTCCAATATAGGATTTGATTTAACTGATTAGTTAACCATCGACATAGTCAGACACGTACCATTCGAAAAATTGTAACCAGCCAAGGCATGTTACAAGAAAAGGTTCCCCTTTTCTTGTAAGTAAGAAAAACATTAAGTAAAAATGAGATTAGGATAGACCGAGATTTAAACTTTGTAAGCAAGGTTCAGAAATGGATTTTCGCATTGTTCAGTTTCACATAAAATAGTTTAGATATGTTGTTGTAAAAGGAATTTAATTGTTCAATTCTTTTTATGAAAACTGAATTAAAATAAGGTCAGCTAGAGATGAACGAACGATACCAATTTAAAAACATATTGAAAAATAAGTTAGGTCGAAAAATAGGTTAGTGAGAATTCTGTGTCTGCAGAAGTTTGTTGGAAACATGTGCCAAGCCACGCATGTTTAAGCCACGCGAGATGATCACGCGTAGAGTCATACATATGACTTCTTAGCAGAAAGCGAATTTCTCAATATAGGAGCTAGGATTAGAGATCAATTAGTTGGAGGCGAAGATCGGAGGCAGTCGAGTGCGGATCGAAGTCAGCACGGTCAGCCGTACAGAGCTGACATAATCAGAGGAGGGCCCCTTTAGATGCGAAGGGACAACGTTTTAAACATGTAAAATCGACTTTGAATTCCTTGACTTCATCATCCTTCGACTTGTCGATCTGATAATAGAGAAGTAATCATAATGTTTTTGTAAAACTGTGTCGTGTCGTCATTCTACAACAAAGGTATTTTGTAATCATCTTTAATGAACTTTGTATAACCCCCATCCAAGTAATGTGTCCCCCCTCTACATCATAAGTAAATGACTGTCCCCTCCTGTGTTAAAAGATATGGTCACATCCTCTCTCCCTCTGTGAAACAGAACTGTAATGCGTATAAATTCTCCCCCTCTCAGTGTTAATTACATGTTCCCATATCTCCATTAAATATGAAACCCCCGGCTATACAACATCTAACGATTTGGTTATCGTGACCACTTTTATTCAACAAAAAAGTACATCTGAGATTGTGCTGCCGCTATTGCTCACAGAAACCAGTACTTCAATTGCTTTAAATAGAATGGATGTTTTGCAAAAGAAAACAAGAGAGAGTCATATAGTCAGTCCATTTAGCCAAAAGTAGAACAAAGGTTTGATTCCCATGAATTTTGGCGAATAACAAATAACAAGCAATGTCATGAACAGATGCTTGTTTTCTATTCTGACGATCATCAACGCGCCCGTGGTGATATTAGCGCGTTTGCCAAAGTCAAACTCTTTGTCAAGAACTTTGCACCAAACTCAACCCCATACGATCATAGGCAACTACTTCGCGAATTTCCTACCAAGACCGATAATAAACTAATTGACGTCAACATATATGTTCGTGATATTGCCACACTCATCAAGAACCTTGATGCCAGAGAACTAACTGGTCCTGACAATGTAGCAGTTATAATATTAAAAATGTAACACTAACAATGGCATAACCGACTCGTTTGGAGACGGTACCAGAATGTGATACAATGGCCCGGTCAATAAGATAGGAGTATGAAGATCAATCGTTTAGAGGTACTTTTGTCAGAGTTTAAGAGTAACGGCATACCTGTGATTTTGGGTGTGGCTGGCTCCTTCACTCTCTCGGGATTACGTCTTCATTCTGGTGGAATCTCTGACTGGAATATTCTTCAGGTTAGAGATCCCTTGCCTGGAATCGTCTTCAGGCACCGTTTTGACATTTAAGGCAGGTCAAACAATATATAAAATCTTAGCTATTTTTATTTTATACACCATATGTTACAGACAATAACACGATTTAAAAACAATAAACTCAGAAATCAACACCCTTTTCTTTCAAACATTAAAATTTTTACACTTTTAAAACTAACTAACCTTCACTAAAATGATGCCCCTCCCCCTTTTACGGAAAGGTAGAAATACGCGTCTTCACCTTGTGATTGCCGCCTGGAAAGAGAGAAAAGAAAGCAACGGAATCGTGAAATTGCATTCTGGTCACTTCCGGTGTATCCCTCCGCTTACGACCAAATCACCTCTTCGGCTAGGGGGTGGAGGGCCACGACGATCAGTGGTACTAGCAAATAGTACCACAAAAAAGCTGCAGTAGAAACTTGCCACCACTCTATTATTAGCAATCGATGCTAAAAAGAAAAATGCATCCAAATGTAATGCATCATTAGTTTTCACATTATTTAAAAATACTGAAGATCTTTCTTTCTTCATCTTAGTACAGACCAATTTGTCTTATGTGTGTCACGAGTAAATTGCTCGGATCTGTGTTAACTAGAGAACTTTTAAACCACCTTAGCAATAACAACTTAGTGAAAATCAATATGGGCTCTGTCCTTCGAAATCTACAGCTGATGTACTGACTGTAATTTCACATAGTCAATGAATCTATCGACGGAGGTTTATTTTAAAAAGAAATATCTCTTAACATATCAAATGAATTTGAAAGGGTTTGGCATTAAGGTCTACTTCACAAGATTCCCAGCTATGGAATACGTAGAAATGTTTTCTCAACCATCGAATATTTTCTCCGTAGGTTTGTACAAGTAACGTTCGGTGGGAAAACGGCCGAAACTCAAAGTATCAACGATGGCATGCTTCAAAGATTCATCCCAGGCCAAACTTTCTCCATTATCTTCATTATTGTTATTCCAAATCACATTCTAAGTTCATTCGTCGATATAAATGGAAACACTTCAAAGACCAACCAACGACTAAGATCGGTATGTGCCTCTCGTCTCTAACTATGAGCACGTAGTGCAATTGGAGCAAAAGGTGGTTCATTAATTTGAACGCATCAAAATCCAAGACCCTATTTTCTTTTCCCATCAACTTCTTTCCAACAGAAGAGACGTTGCACACCTGTCTCTGCTTTATCGTTATTTTCATGGCAAGTGCTTGTGTAAATCTCAATTTATTTGCCAAATTATCACAAAAAATACTCGACTAGCTTCAACCATTATCAACAATTTCCCCACTCTTTATCTGTGACTTAATCTAAACGCAATTTCATGAACAAAACATCTTTCCCAAAACTGCCTACCTCTGTTCGCCTGGAGTACTCTCATTGTAACTACGATATAGTCATGTTCAAGTCTAATGTAAACAAATCCTTGTTGAGACATCACCTTAAATAATCAAATTATACCCAATTTCCACCACTAAAGATTATTACACGGTTGTCCCGGTGACCACCGTACTTTCATAAAGCGTTATCCTCGAGTGCTCTCTGGACCTTGATAAGCGGTTACTCTTTTGTAAAAAAGGTCTGCTGGGACGGTAAAACTTACGTCTTTTTTTCAGGTTTCATTGTTTTGCTGTTTATGATTGCACTCGCTCACTTTGCTTGGATGCAGTTATTCCTTTTCTACTCGCAGGTGCTAGAAGAGTTTATGATATTCATTTTCTCGTACTTTCTCGAATGTGTGCTTGTACGATATCCTCGCATTTCTAAAATGATCATTTCCCATGTATTTTCACACACACTTATACACAATCGCACATTCTCAATCGCGCAGTTTAATTTGCAATCTTTATGTGCAAGTTTGATGCGTTGTGATTCATATATGATTCATTATATCGTCTCTTTAATCTTGGAGTCTACGTTTACTTTTTTCCTGTGTGTGTGTTTTTCTTTTATCTCGACGTTAATATTCATTTCAGTATCATTGTTTCGTATATTGTTTATTTTTCTGATATTTCATTTAATTCTGCTTTGCCCTTTTTTACGCATTTCCCCTAAAACGAGGCTACGTCACCATAAAGAGTTACTACTTAGATTGTGTCTAGCAGCTGACTAATAGGACTTGAACAGCGAGATATCTGTTCAAATTACATTTAGAAGTCTGCATTTTAATACAGTCATTGAAGCAAGATACAGGGACGGAATTCTATAGTCGAGCAGTAAGAGAGAAGAGAGGATCAAAGTAAGAGGTTTTCCGTCGTGGTTGAGTCCTTAACTGTGAAGTGAAGTATTCTGCTGTGTTTCGCATAGGTCGAGGGTATGTGCGTCGAGGGAGCACAAATGCTGTGAGTTCATCAGAGCACATTCTATTAAAGTATCTGTAAAACATCGACAGGGATGCGATATTTGGCCGATAGTGTTGGATAGTGTGGGATATATTAGATTTTTAGACTCTTTCTTAAACCCTGTCTATGATTAAAAAACTAGTAGTAAAAGCTCCAGTCAATTCCACTTCGGACTGAGAGTCATTTTCTAGGGTGCTATCATTGCCTATATGTGATTCACTATTAAGTCTCTTCTTTTATACAGTCTACATTTACTCTTTTTCTTGACTTTTTATATAATATATTCGATATCCTTGTTGTACAGTGTTTTTTCTGATATCGTATTCCATTTGATTCTCGTAACATATGATCCTAAACACGTTTTATAAATAGTGTGATCTAATTTTTTTGGTTTGCTGTTAATGGAGAGTTTTATATCGATTAGTCACGCCTGGTTATTTGTTGACTTTTTTCGGTGTCTCCAAACTAAATATCAGCATACATTCTATTTTGATTATTTTCATTTACATCTTCGGTTTTCGTCTTTGCATTTTTTTACGCCTACATATCTGTGACATTTGTTTACTGAGGCTGTCCTATTTCACGCTAAACACCCGCCCTCGCTGTACTTTGTAAAGCAAAACATTGCAGTGATTTCTTTATCGATCTCGGAATCTGTTTAATGTCACAGCACACAGCTATCAAACGGAAGGGATCCCGCGAGTTTCTTTGCATATCTTCTTGATCAAACGGATAGTTATTTCTGAATAAAAAGATCAACAATCGTAAACAGAGATATTTTTTGTACTGAACCTCACTAATTACCAATATAAAAAGCTACTCGAGGATGAGGACTAACGGGGTTTTTAGTTGTGTCATAAAATGATACTAAAAGATGACCCAGAATGATGTAAAGAGTAAGACAACGATTGATTATTAAAGTGAACGTCTTCACAGGTATTTATTGACATTAAACTTGAAAATAATCATGTTATATTCTACAGGGACTCAATTCTATAATAACGTGTTTCACAGAAGAGATGGGTTTTTGAAAAGGAATGTGATCATGGTGGTCTCGTTATGCGTTACATTTCAAAACAGAAACGAATCATTTGTCTTTTTTTACATAGGAGTCACCGCTTATCAAGGCCCGAAGGCTACGTGAGGATAAAGGTTAATGCATGTGCTGTAGTCAATGGGATAATATCGTAGTAATTGTTAGTAGTGGAAATTTGGTAAATTGGATTACTTAAGGAGACGGTTACTCAAGAATTTGTTTACGTTAGATTTGAAGACAGTCAAATTGTAGCCGGCTGGAAAGCAGGAAAACGGAAGAGAGTTCCACATGCGTGCAGTTCTAAGAAAGAAACTATGTTCATGGAATCTACGTTTAGGTTTAGGCACAGATAAATAGTAGGAGAAAATTATTGATAGTGGTTTTAGACGAGTGCTTTTCGTGAAAGTTTGACGAGAGTGTACCATAGATTGGAGCTCAGACAAGCACTTGCCATGAAAATAACGATAAAGCAAAAACAGACTCACAATGTTTTCGCTGTGGAAAGAGGTTGCAAGGAAGAGAAAAGGACATCCCGCACTAAGAAACGAAGTCTACTTTGAACTGTGCTTTCTAGCAGTTCCGGCCCAGATGTTTCAACAGCATCTTATCCTTGGACGAATTGCATCAGCAGTGAGATATCTAATCGAGCGATAGAAGGATCACACCATTTTACCAGCGTAAAGGTCAAGCTTAGATGCTTGTCAAAACAAGGAACCTTCCAAAAACGAGAGCCATTCATTTCAATTGATGGTATATGGAAATCAAAGCTGTGATGATGTAAAGATAGAAGCTTGGTTTTAGATGCATTAAAAGTAACCAGCTTCCTTGTTCCCAATTCTACCACGTGATAAGAGGAGAGATAATCAGAGAAAACTTGGTCATTTACGGTGTGTTGCCATAGATGTTAAGGTCGTTGCATTATTATCTATGGATTATCTTATGATGTAATTTGGAAGATCCTTAGTGTACATCAGGAAGAAAGTTGAGCCAAATTGAGAATACATTTCCATCTACACCAGAGCTGGGGATTTTTTGAAGTAGACATTTATGACATACTTTATTAAAGACCTTTGATATGTCAAGAGCAATTGACTTAGAAAAGAAGGCTCAGTCAAGAGATTCGTTAATCTTTTGAGATATAAAGTTAGCACATCTGCTGTACGAACTTCCCCCAAATAACCCGGGGGTGGACATTAGGTACCGTTATGATGGGAGACTTTTCAAGCCTGCTAGACTAAAATCTCAAAGCCTTGTGAAATTCCAACACATCACAGAGCTTCAATATGCAGATGACAACATGGTCCTTAGCCATTCCAAGGAAGACATCCAGAGATCTGTAAACAACTTCACAGAAGCCTATCATCGCTTCGGACTCTGATAATATTGGTAAGACAAAAGTGTTAGTACAACCAGTACCCAATAGCATCTTAAAGGACGTAAGCATTCACATAAATGACGCTCCCCTTGAGCAAGTAGATCACTTTCCATATCTCAGTAGCATAATATCAGAAAATGCTCAAATGAGAATGAAATAGAAAGCCGAATTGGCCTCGCATATGGAACTTTCGGTAAACTGACGAAACGCGTCTTCAATAATAAACAGCTTTCAATAAAAACTAAACTCATAGTATACCACGCGATTGTTATACCTACGCTTCTGTATGGGTGTGAGACCTGGACTATATACCAAAGTGATCTCATTAAACTCGAAAAATTCCACCAAAAAAAACTTCGGGCTATACTGAACATCAAATGGTATGACTATGTAACCAACACAAGCGTTATTGAGAGAGAAAACAGCTGCAGTATTGAGGCCAACACCATGAGGCACAGACTCTGTTGGTTGGGGCATACCCTCAGAATGGATGAAAATAGACTCCCTCGAAAAACCCTGTACTCGGAGCTAGCCACAGGAAAAAGACCTATCGGCCGCCCTCTACTGCGATATAAGGACCAACTCAAATCCACCCTAAAAAAACGCCGGATTTGATCGTCACATCTGGGAAACAACATCTCAGGATCGGTGCCTGTGGCGCCAATCCATCATACATGTACCAAAGGATACGAGGTAGAAAGAAGAAGACTGGTGGAGATCAAGAGGCAGGCAAGAAAAAATGGTGCTGAACAACAACGCCCCCTGCCAAGCATTGCTTGCCTTCTCTGCCCACGCAAATTCCACGCTCAGATTGGTCTGAGAAGCCATCTGCGATCCAAACACTGAGGGAAGAGGAAACTGAAATTCTCGGATGCGAGAAATTGGCCAACGACGACATCTACTGTAGATCTAGCAGAACGGAAACCATATTGCATGTCACTTCCAAGGTTATTTCTGCTGGAGTGGTTGACTAATTCTTTATTTAACACAGAGCCAAGCAACTTACTCATGATGCACAGCAGATTTATTGGTTTGTACTGAGAGGAAGATGACCGCTCAACTGAATTCTTAAATACAGGGCAAACTGATGAGGTTTTCCAAGGTGAGTGGAAGCAATTCTGTTTAAGACAACGCTTCAGCAGCTTTGCAAGTATGGAAGCTAGTTGTGGTTGAAGCTTTTTCAGCATTATAATTGGAATGCCGTCATGGCCAGTTACTTTACTGGAATCGAGGATTTTTGTTAGCTTGGCAAGATCACGCCAATATATTTGTATGTCGCATAGCGTGTTTTCTGATACAGGAGGAAATACGGGGGCTTGACAGCCTTGGTCATATGGCGTAGAATTAGCTGCAGAATTCTTGGCAAAGAGTTTGGTTTTGTCTGATGCTGACAAGATTACCTCAAGTCCATTGATTATAGTTGGGATAGAGCACGCACTTCTGTTCAGGATCCTGTTTGCTATTTGCAAAAACTGATTGAACCAAGCCGCTGCTCAGCAACTTTAGACTTAACAGACTGAGCAGACAACTCTCACGCGTTCCTTATTATTCTTTTACAGTGGTTGCTGGCAGTCCTGAAGCCGGCTTTAATCAAAGAACATACATTAGGTTGAAAGCAATGGAAAAGTTGTTTCTTTGTGCAATGGCAGCAGCATATTCTAGAGAGAACCGTGTCCGACTGTTAGGTATTTGCTAGAAATTTTTGGAGGGTATGAAACCGTCTATATCTACAATTAACCATTCCGTCAGGTCTGATACTATAGAGAATACATTCTTTTTAAACATGGAACGCAGAAGTAAATTTGATATAAATGTACGGAAGGTATCCCAGTCAACCATAGAGTATCGGCATACTGTACGATAGGGGAGATACGCCTGAGGACTTATTACATTTCGTTTTTTTTTATTTTAACTGATACAACTGAGTGATCGGAATATCCCGGTGGAGATAGAACAGAAGATGAACACAGCTCAGGGCAAATTGTAAGAAAAAGGTCTAGAAGACTTGTATACTGACCGTCAGTGTCGGACACACGGGTGGGTTCGTGAACAATCTGAGTGAGGTCATAAACAATGGCGAAATCGTAACAGCACATCTCCTCATGATCTGTATTGTTTGAGTGCGGTAACCATTTCACATTGTGAACATTGAAGTCTCCATAGACGTTAATTTTAGTCAAAAGATGAGAAGACAGGATGTGGTCAATTTTCTCAGATAATCTCTTAAAGTTAGTATCTCTGTTGTTGTGGGGGCGATAGAGGATAAATATAAACGCAGTGGATTGAGCAAGTGCAACCCGGAAGCACATATAGGGAAAATTAGGGTTTTTTTCTGGAAATGTCCTTACTATAGGGAAAGCCATCTTTAATGTAGATACATATACCATGCCCAGGGCGATCTTGAGTGTCAGATTTGGATGTTAATTAGAATATAATTGTCAGTAAAGAAACTGGTTTTCTCCCAAATCTACAGGAGAGACGATAAAATTATCGCCCTAAAGAAAACAACACTACAAGTTTATTTTAAAACTTTATTGAAAAAAAATCAATTCAGGTGACTTTACTATGCAGTTTGTATCAATAGAAATTAAAACAACATAACTTTTAACTTATGTGGCAAAGTCACACACGCATTCTTTCCATGTTACTTTCCTATATTTGCGTTACTGAAACGGTCGTTTAATATTGACGTCTCGTTGGCGACGAAATGTAATTCGGCTGGCAACCAGCTACTCCAGGATCCCAGCGCTCGTCTCACTTATCAATAGGACGTCGTTCAAGTACATTTTCTGTGGTGATTCTTTTGGTCGGGGTGACATTTTATAAAATGTATAAACTGATTCTGTCAGCGTTTGTTCTAAAAGCCTTTTTTTCTGTATATATCTATAAGAAATTACGTAAAATAATCTATTATTTTGAAACAAGACTATGTTTGTGGAAAGCAACCTTTAACTGTTTATTTCCATTATTCTTCTACATTGCCTTTTTTACTCTCGCTTTGATTTTATATTGTTCGTCCTCCTTAAGGAAAATAGTAGTAAAAAATCAAATTATATCTTGCTTATATTTATACTAGAGCGGGTATTTGTACAGACAAATACATATATATATATATATATATATATATATATATATATATATATATATAAAGGGGTAGTCACCAACAATGTGTATTTTTTAACATTATTTTATTATTCCGTTGGAAACACTTCAAATGAACTACGAAAATGCCATTTTTACATCCCCAATACATTTTGAAAATAGTTTCTGAAGAGGACACTTCACAGAACGTCTGAAACGCGTTAAAAACGATTTCAATCACATAAAAAACATTATTACAATGATCTAAACATAATTCTCAATGAAAAACCAAGACGCGGAATAATAAAATGATGTTAAAAAATACTTATTGTTGGTGACTACCCCCTTATTTAAATATACATCTTTCTTTCGTTGGAATTTCTTAACCCATTATATATATATATATATATATATATATATATATATATATATATATATATATATATAAATTCTATGATGTTGGCTATCTTACAATTTATTCCTTTAATTCAGTTGACATTTACAATAGCTGTTTCGTATTACAAAATCAATTACTTAATTATTCTTTCAATCAATGAATCTATTTTGCCCTTAACCCATCAGAAGAAATAGCAACTATCAATCCATCAAAAGGCAATAAAATCATTTTTGACATGATTTGAAATCCGAAAATTGGACGAGAAGCTGTATATACCTTATAATATATTTAGCAAAATCCAATGTTTCACTGATTGAAATAATAATAATTAAGTAAATGATTTTTTGCTAGGAAACAAATACTGTCAAGAATTGTAAATGGTAACTGACTTTAGGGAGCCAATTTTAAGATGGTCAACATCATAAAATTCCGAATATAGTCTTTTGTCACTTGTTCATTATATATTCTGTAATTACATTGGGCTTCTTAATCAGGATTGAGTTATATAAAAAAAATATAAGTGAACAAAGAATGACGAAACACGTGTCAGTGGATAATTACATTTAAAAAAATAATATATATACCGCTCCCCATGTGGGGGTACCAAATTGGTTAAAAGGGAAAATTATTCCCAATTCGCATTTAGGTAAAAATGCACTATCGTAAATGATTGAATTCATTCAAAACATATCGTTAAAACCAAAACAAAACAACGCATATATATATATATATATATATATATATATATATATATATATATATATATATATATATAAGCTAAATAAAACCCTCTGAGCCGATATATAATGTATTTTAATTTTTGGAGCGATCATTGGGGTCATTTCTAGCGAGTCAGATTCCATTTGTTGGATTTTAAAAAATACTAATACGGTTTCTATATAAAAAAATAATCAGTCAAGCATAAAAGGAATTGTGCAGGTTCCAGAAATTTTCTTATTGATACAGTAAGCGTCATGCATCGTTTATTGGAACAAAATGATGAACATGGATGGAATGGTAGCGCTTCAACGGCGCTTCAAACAGCATTCGTAACTATGATTTTATTGAATCTATCTCTTCCGCACTGTAGAACGTGTTGTTACATTTAAAACCAACATTCTCTATTTTAAGCAGGCACGCCCGAATGTACATTTTGCATCGGTTGAAAAGAATGTCTCGCTCCTTAAGGAAGGCCTTAGCTTTTATAAGCGTTGAATAAAATATAGTGAGTTCATACTACCGCTGTACAGTGCACGTATAATTTAATCGTCTATTTCGTATAACATACTGTTTAATCTTTAACGACGTTCCATCCTTTATCAGTTCCGTTCGATTTAAAAAAAATTGATTCAGAAAGTTTTACAATATTTCTTTCCTTTTTTTAAAATATGATTTTAGTATGTGTGTGATATAGTTATTTACAACTAGCAAGGTGACCCGACGTATCTTTTAAACTCCCGGTTCTTTATTGTCATCGAAATCGGTAAAATCACCCATTTTAACTCAGATCGATTGCTTGCTTGCTCAAGTCAAGGACCCATCGCGGTGCACTGGGAGAAAGATGCATATGCCTCCCACAATGACTTAGTCCACAATACATTGTAGTCTAGATTGCACTGTAGAGAACTTACAGATGAGTTTATAAAATTATTATATATATATATAATGGCTTAAATTAAAGTTTTAAATGAAAAAAAAATCAAGTATCATGCTTCACTTGTCCTGTAAATAGAAACATATATTTCGAACGCACCCCTGTGATAAATATCAGCATACTGGTGATTTTATATGTCAGGTTGTTCGGCTTGTGTTGTAATAAAACTTCTCGAATTCACTTGTGATTTTATACTGTGTCAGGTGATAACTTTGGTCAAGATCACTTGTTCTTTTTTAATCGTTTTATTTTCGAATATCGATTATTTATCGAGACTTATCAAAGACATTCCACTAAACATCTCTAGGGGCACTTCTAGACATATAAACTGCCTTCGTGTGAAAATGTATAAAAATTGGCCCAGTTGTTTAGAAGTGCATCAGGAAAGAACTCGCACACACACAGACACACACACACACAAAGAGACAAACACACAGACACACACAGACAAAAATTCCTTGTATATAATAGTAGACATCGGTGATTATTTTCTTATGTTTCATAGTTACGATATAAGAGCGAGTCCTACGGCCACATCAGGTAAAGTGTGGCCCAGAAAAAGAATTTTGCCTTTGAGAGAGTACAAAATCGATTTTGTCATTTCTATCTTACAGAAAAGAGAGAGAGAGAGAGAGAGAGAGAGAGAGAGAGAGAGAGAGAGAGATCTAGTTTTCGTAGCCATATAATCATTTGAATGGCAGGTTCCTGTCTGGACAGTATTATCTAGCTTTTCATGCAAAACATTCCCAAAAGAACTCGATCACACTTCAAAGCACCTTCCTTTGTCTCTGTGCCGGAAATCAAACAAAACTTCCACAGACAGTATACTCCTAATGTGGAAGATACTACCGGCTGAACGTGTAGGAATGAATAATGTGTTATTTTGGGCAAACCATCAGCCTAAAGGATAAATAAATGTTTATAAGGATTATATTAGACTGGGCTATTATTCAGGAGAGATAAAGAAGATGTGCAATTTTTACCACTCATAATCATAAAATTTGAATTGATAAGTAAGCATTGTACCTTACTAGCAGGCCACCCGGCGTTGCTCAGTCGTAAAATACGCATAAATATAGTTTAATTCATGCAAAAACTGAGACATGTGCATTCGAGTATTATGTTTTGTTTTTTAAAGTTCACTTCTTGTAAGCAAAAAAAAAAATACTCGGGCTGAGATCAAAACTGAAGTGTAAAGACAGTTAGTCAAGTAGGATAACCATTAGGCTAGCTTGACACGTTCGTTAAAAGGGTTTTTCTAATAGATTTATTCTTAACATACGGAATCAGTAATAAGAACGCTTCATGCATGCGCATTCGTGTAAGAGTTGGCAAACAGAAAAAAAGTCCGAAGATTCCCACGTACCAAGTTTTCAATTTTAATCTCTTTGCAGCCCTTTATGTAACCCAATAAAAAGGTTTTCTACATTTTTGAATACCATATGTACCAAATTTTATATATAGATGTGGTGGAGAGAGATAGAGTGTCGCAGAAATTAGGAATTCGCTAGATAGATAGATAGATAAATAGATAGATAGATAGATAGATACATACATACATACATACATACATAGATGTTGTGGTAAGAGAAAGAGAGTCGCAGAAATTAGGAACTCGCTATTTCTGGAAAAAATTATAACAGCGTATTAAATAGTGGACAATTAACAGTTCCCCCTACTATCTAACAATCTAGATCTTGTTTGCCCGGCAACCGAGAAGTCTTACCTGCTTATCCAACGGTTGTCCTCTATATTTACTTTAGACCCCAAAAAAATTCTCTCCCAAATTTCCCTTTACGGGGAGAAGGAACACTTGATGATCTGAACATCACCCTTTCTCAAGTCCCTGATATCCTAAAGAATCTAAATACCTCGAAGACGTGTAGTCCTGATCTAATTCCAGCTATACGATTAAAAGAAAAAAAGCTCCATTTCACTTAAACTCGTAAACAAATGCCTTAGCATGTATAGTTTTCCTGGCTGTTGTACCATTTAAAAAAAACTGGGCCGCTCAATTATCAGCTTATTAGCCTTTCTCCTCCTTTCGCCAAAATTTGTGATTCCCTCATCAATCAAGTACTAGCGCACCACCTCATAGATAATAACCTTATTTCTAAATAAGAGTATGGATTTATGCAAAAGCCTTTGACAAGATCCGTCATGATGGTCTTCTCATGAAAATTAAATCATATGGTATTTTTAGGCGAATCCTTCTTTAGTAAGAAAAATATCCAGGTTGTGTTTGGTAGTCGTACATAAAAATAAGATGATATAAATGGGGGTGTACCATAAGGGTCGATCCTTGAATCTTTATTATTTCTGATATTCATAAATGACCTCCCTGATAAAATTGTCTCTTAAATAGGTATATTTGCTGATGACATTATGCTCTATAAGAGACTCGAATCGAAAACAAATGAAGACATGCCTTAAAAAATGGCAAAAAAAATGTTTATAGGAAGACCTCCATTCTGTAGTAAAATGGAGTCGTAAATGGATGGCAATATTCAATGTTACCAATACTACCCTTCTTTCCTTTTAATAACTACAATAAATCTGCCGATTGCTATGGCTAGTGATACACTATTTGAATGTAACTTTTTTCAAACTTAACATTCACATGTAACATGAATTGGAACAAATACATTTAGTTAATTGCCAAGGCTGCTGCAAAGAAGCTGGGCTCTCTCTACCATTCTAGAAGGTGACTAACACGTGAAAGTATTCTGCACCTCAATAATGCCACTATTGTTGTCAGCTGGGCTGGTGCATCTGCAACTAGTCTCTGACTGCTCACTCATAAACGGCCTTTCTGATAAAATTATCAAACAAATATATTTACTGATGTAACTACGCTCTATACAAACACGAGGGAAAAACGAATGAACACGTATCAAATGACATGACTTTTTTTTTTTTTTTTTTTACACAGTGATCACCACTTATCAAGGCCCGGAAGCCACTCAGGGATAAGGGTTATTGCAAGTACATTACGTTAGTGAGGAGATTTGCTGAAATGTTTACTTAAGGGGGCGGTTCATTAGGAATTTGTTAACATTGGACTTGAAGACAACCAAGTTGTAGTCCGGAGGGAAGCAGGCAGACGGAACAGAGTTCCACAGGCGTGCAGTTCTAAGAAAGAAGCTTTGTTCATGGAATCCGCGTTTTGATTTAGGCACAGATATAGAGTGGGGGAAATTTTTCACAGTGGATTCAGCTAGACGGGTGTTTTTCGTGAAAGATTGGCGAGGGGGGGACCAGAGATTTCGAGTTCAGACGAGCATCTGCCATGGAAATAACGATAAAACAAGGACAGGCTCGCAACGTCTCTTCTGTGGGAGAGAGGTTGCAGGGTAGAGAAAAGGGCATCCCCCACTAAGCCACGAAGTCTATTTTGTACTCTGTCAAGGCAGGATAGGCTGTCCTTAGCAGCTCCGGCCCAGATATAGCAACAGTACTCCATCCTTGGACGTACTTGGCTTTTATATAGATAGAGAATTGCATCCGTAGTGAGATATCTTCTGGAGCGGTAAAAGGACCCCATCATCTTTCCAGCGACCTTGGCAACAGACTTGATGTACGTGTTCCATTTCAGATCAGGAGTAAAGGTCAAACCCAGAGGCTTGTCAAAACACGGGGCCTCACCCAGACGAGAGCCATCCATCACAATTGATGCCAGATGGGGATCAGAGCGTTGATGATGTAAGGATAGGAGTTTGGTTTTGGACTAAAATATTATTGGAATTTTTCCAGTCTGTAGTGCAATGAAGTTGTGATGACTCCCTTCAGTCTTGACAGACTATGGATACACACTCTGAAGGTGCCTGCTCGTTAAATTATTGTGGCAAGAGTTGCGCAATCAGCAACCACACCTCTCCTGAGTTAACATCGTTAAATACCAGTGGAAAATGGAGGTACAGGACGTCTGGCAAACAATGTCGATTTAAGTGGAAAGCACATACAGCGTCTAAAATTCCCAAATGCCCCCCCACGTGGTACTAGCCAGGTTCAACGTTGCTTAACTTCAATAATCTGACGAGAACCGGTGTTAACGCGATTATGTCGTACATAGACATGTAAATATATTGTAACATCCAATGCTGCAAGAACTTTAATGATTACAAGATACCTTCTTAACTACAGATCTCCCTAATAGTATCCTACGCGAGGGCCTATAGCTTAGCATTCACAATCCAAAAGACTTGGAACAAATAAATTGAGGACATTGCTAAAGCTACTGCAAAGAAAGTGTCTTACGTTTTAGAAAATTACTCACCCATGAGGCATCCCATACGTCTACAAGGCTACCATCTTCCCCATTCTCCCATGCATAGGGTATTGTTGCCACATCTGGGCTGATGCATCTTATACCAGTCTCTCACTCTTAGAAAGGGTTCGAAGTACAGTAAACAACATATTATGTCCCATACTATTTCCAAACTCTTTTGTCCCATCGCCGAAATGTTGCATCCCTGTGCCTGCTCGACGCACTTGTACACCTTCGATGTAAATACCCCAGACAAACAGGCAAGCTGCAAAATCATATTCCGACTAGGTGCATGAAACTGGGAGTGGGTTATTAATTAAAACATTGTAAGTAGTAAAAATACCACACATCAAAAACCAAAATAGTTTTACGTCTCCTAGAAAATTATTCCTAGAATTTTTCAGATAGACTCTTGACGCAACGAATCAAATGTAATTAATAATCAGTTTTATTTGTACTTAAAAAATACGAGCAATATTAAAAAATATGATTATGAGCTATTGAAGTAACGAGAACAATCTACCTCCGTTGTTATAATAATAAAGCTCAGTTCAAAATTTTGTACAGATTCTTGAGTTGGAAGCCATATTTAGTTTCAGAAGAGTCTTCGATTGTTAGTTTTCTATACAACTCCTTAAGATGACGAGTTCTCAGTACACAGCTGTGCTGTACACGTTACGGACTTTATAATTTTGTAGCCAAAGAGCAAAAGGTTCTTCCCGTGTTGACACTGAGAGACAGAGTAGTAGTACACGTCAAGATCCGTTCTTGACACTCAGCCCGACAGGTGGGGGTCCGGGAACCGGCTCAGCACCTGTCGGACTGAGGTACGCCGCCTGGGTAATACCCAGGAGGTCCACCCTTCCAGGCCTTGCCACCGGGCTTTCCGGTGGAGCAAGTTTATTGCTTGCTGGCTGAGGTGCCCCGACCGGGGAATGCCGACGGAGTTATAAAGCCCATTTTTACAATTGCAGGAGTGCCCCTCCTTTAGGGGAGCCTGCTTTAGATCCCCACTTTTCCGGCCTTGTGCCAAATATTGCTGATGTGGGAAGCAATTTAAATAACTACCACCATTATACGTCAAAATTCTTGCAACACAGATCCTTCCTAAGTTTCTTCAGGTGCACATGAAAATGATTAGAGATTACAACGGCCGAATCGTTGTAAATATATCATCGTTGATAAAAACGGCAGTTCAAAAAATAAAAGCATTGCAAATTACCAATCCGCATCTAAATATTAATTTCGACACATAGAAAGTTATTGACAATCGATAACCTTTTCGAACTTATTGTATTGTTTATTAAGAACGGTAAATCATTCTGCCGATGCGTGTGTGGGTTAGCTCAAAGATTATTTCTTATTATAGAAACAGTCCGGCAATGAAAAGCCACGCATAAAATTGTCTTCCGTGACCAAAACATTTCAAGCCCAATTTAGCCTAGAAAAAAAAAAGAAAAAAAGTTTAACATGTTTTTGCGACATTCGCCTTTTTATTGGCAGGAATGATTAGGTATTCTGCCTTTATAGCTGTCATTTTTTAAGGCGTTTTGGCGACACGATGCGGTTCTTTCGAAAGCAGTAATTGATAAAATTCTTCGTTGTCGTTTTATTCTGATGATTCAAGTTCGTTAGCTTCTTTTATTCTTTTATTCTATTCTTTTATTCCTTTTTTTCTTTCTTTTGTTTATTGTTTGCTTTTTATTTTTAGCATTTTTAACGTTTTCTTTTTCTTTACTTCTGTCTTCTTAGCTTTAAACGTCTTTTTTTTCGATTACGTTTTAAAGAATTCTATTTCTTTCTATTCTTTTTCTTTTCTTTCTTATTTTTCTACCTTTGTTTCTTTTTCTTCTCTTTCATTTACAACATGCACCGCTTCAATTTTCATTCTCCTGTGACCACGGTGCTGGATATGACCTCAAACTATATCCGATGGTGAGGCCCCAGCTTGCGGGCTTTGGGGAGTGTGGACCTCCGGACCTTGATAAGTGGTGGTGACCCCCATGAAAAAAAAGCGGCAAATGCGGAAGCCAATAATTACCGGGAATACAGTTACAAAATTCAGCACTCATATCATGTCGTGGTTAATCACTTGAAGAAGGCCAGAGGGTGGGTTGGCCGAATCATGGTGAAACAACAATAGCTATGAATCTGAGGATAATAGTCTGCAAAAAATGAATGCACGATTTATGAAGCATCAACTCAAAGGTTTCTAATAAAATAATATATAAAGAAAAGGTTGTCGGTATATTCCGAATGTTAGACAAGCTGTAATCTCG
Organism: Euprymna scolopes; assembly: GCF_053919585.1. Taxonomy (NCBI): domain Eukaryota; kingdom Metazoa; phylum Mollusca; class Cephalopoda; order Sepiida; family Sepiolidae; genus Euprymna; species Euprymna scolopes. The sequence continues at coordinate 40,473,019 of NC_136513.1, forward strand.
CATGAGTGTGCGATAATTCCAATATTTACCCCTCTCTTCCACTGCAAGGGGATGTGACACAAGGTTGGAAGGTGACAAAATAAGGCAACGCCTCAAACGAAGGAGCACTCTGACTCTGCGTTAGGTCGCTATTATTCTCCACAAGAATATCAGACTTTTTTTTTTTGAATAATTATTAGAAGAGTCCATTATGAGTTAATGGGTAAATCTTCTGTTTTTCTATTATTCTTATTTTCCTTATAGTATTCCCCATCTTCTTACTTTTCCTTCTCCCACTCTCTCCTACTCTTTCAGTTGTTTTTCCCCCGTGCTTATTCTATTTCACTTTCTCTCTAATATTTACTCGCTCCTCTCTGTCTTTTCTTACTCCTCCCTTTTTAGTGGCAGCAAGCGATTCTATAAGTCACACCGTCGATCGGTCAGTCGGTCGGTCTGTCCGTAACACTTTTGTGCTTGGCCTTTTGGCCAAGATCACAGTGTAGTATCTGTTCCGGCAGATGCTGCACTTAAGATAATTTGTACCAGTCAATGGAGGGGAAACCCTCTATACTGGGACAATTATTAGTTTTGGTAACCAGAGTGCCCCCTTTTTGCCTACTTTTAGGGGAGCTGGTTTTTACCTCACATTAAAATCGGCCTTGTGCCTAATTTGCTCAGTGGGGGAGCAAATAAATACCATCTGTTCCGGCAGATACTGCAAGCAAATACCATATGTGGGGGCAACTCCACATATAAGACCTTGGTCAATGTAGGGGCAATCCTTCATACCAATTGTAACTATCCAGCTCCCCGGGGAGTTGGTCCCCATTTCCCCTTCACTCCTCACTTTAAAAATCGGCCTTGTGCCTAATTTGCTCGGTGGGGGAGCAAATAAATGCCATCTGTTCCGGCAGATACTGCAAGCTATGACTAGCTATGACTAGCAAAGACCAGATGTGGGGGCAACCCCACATGCTTGACCTTTAACCAGCTCCCATTTCCCTCCTCTCGGGAGCTGGTCCCCTTTTTCCCTTCCCCCTCCCTTGACTCCTCACAATAAAAATTGGCCTTGTGCCTAATTTGCTCGGTGGGGGAGCAAATAAATACCATCTGTTCCGGCAGATGCTGCAAGCTATGACTAGCAAAGACCAGATGTGGGGGCAACCCCACATGCCTGACCATTAACCAGCTCCCATTTCCCACCTCTCGGGAGCTGGTCCCCTTTTTCCCTTCCCCCTCCCTTCACTCCTCACATTAAAAATCGGCCTTGTGCCTAATTTGCTCGGTGGGGGAGCAAATAAATACCATCTGTTCCGGCAGATACTGCAAGCAAAGACCTTATGTGGGGTTTCCCCCACATATAAGACCTTGGTCAATGTAGGGGCAAGCCTTCATACCAATTGTATCTATCCAGCTCCCTACTCCCCGGGGAGTTGGTCCCCATTTCCCCTTTACTCCTCACTTTAAACATCGGCCTTGTGCCTAATTTGCTCAGTGGGGGAGCAAATAAATACCTCAAAGTGTAGTATCTGTTCCGGCAGATACTGCAAGCAAAGACCATATCTGAGGGCAACCGCACATATAAGACCTTGGTCAATGTAGGGGCAACCCTGCCTAGCAATTGTCACTATCCAGTTCCCCTACTCTCCGGGGATTGGTCCCCATTTCCCCTTCACTCCTCACATTAAAAATCGGCCTTGTGCCTAATTTGCTCGGCGAGGGAGCAAATAAATACTCTTTTCTTGACCTTTTGGCCAAGATCAAAGTGTAGTATCTCTCTTACTACATGCTGTATTTATGTTTGTAACTTTGTGATATAAAGTGGGGGATCACTTTTCTGTATTAATTTAATGTAAAATGATCAACCCTTTAGAACCAGTCAGTCTCAAAGCCATTCAAGTTATTCTCCAGATCATTCAAGTTATTTTTGAAGGATTCCAGTTATTTTTTAAGCATTCAAGTAATACTTAAGATCATTTAATTCATCCTTAAGTTCTTTAAAGTCATTCTAATTCATATAATTTTTATTTATTAAGTCATTTCAGACCATTTTTTTGTCATTTTACTTTATCTTTAAGAATTTCATGTCAATCCTACATTCACGCATTCATTCATTACACGAGTGCACGCGACTAATGGCTATCGATCGGCCTTGTTTATTTTAAGGTGTTTAATCCATTTGCTTTCCTATTTCCTCATCTTCTTCATTTTATTTTTTCTTCCCATGCTGCCGTCAACTTCCTCCTCCACCTCCTTCTTTCCTTCTTTCTTCCTTGCAGTCAACTTCTTCTTTATCTACGTACTCTTTTTTCCTTTTTGCTTTTTATCACCGTTCACCCATCCACCCTCTTTTAACCGCCCGCCTCTCTCATTTAACTTATATATCTACAATTCGACGACCCTAAGGAGCCATGCATATTTTCTATTTTTACATAAGATAACACGCCGCTTTAATTATTGATAACTGCACTGCTTTAAAACCTCGACTTAACTCGGGTACAACTGATAAGTCCAACATAGAAACAAAGGAAATAGATATCGGATGTTTGTTAACAAACGTGTGATAGCAGGTGCGATGACCTATCCTTAACATGCGCAGATCATGAATGAGAACGCAGTTTTGATAACAGGCGTCGCTAGCAGCTTATGCCACCGGATAATGTAAACCATTCGTGTTTGCAGATTCATAATGGTTTATTTTATTTATTCTTTTTACAATGGAGTCACCAAGGCCCGAAGGTGATTCGGGTATAAGGGTTATTAGATGTAATGTGGTATTATAATAATAGATAATGTTCGAAATTGCGTAGGATTCAACTATTTTAGGGGACAGCTAAAGATGAACTTGTTTGGTATTGAACTTGAAGGCAATCCTATTGCAGTCAGTCGAGAAGCAGTGTTCTACGGGCGGGCAATTTTAGGAAAGGAGATTTGTTCATTTGCTTTTAGATTTAGACAGATAGAGAATGGGGTAAACTGTTGATAGTGGTTGTAGCTAGTCGAGTGTTTTTTTTATCGGATGTTTGTCACGAGCCATAGATTCGACCTCAGACGAGCACCTGCCGTAAAATTAACGATAGATCTCAGACAGGCTGGCAACGTCTCTTCTGTGGATAGAGGTTGTAGGGAAGAAAAAAAGGGCATCTCTTACTAAGTTTTCAAGTCGGTTACAAAATCTATCAAGGCAGGGTAGGGCGTGTCGAGCAACGCCTGTCCAGGTGTGACCATAGTACTCCATTTTAGGACGTAGTACATCCTTATATACAGATGGAGGATTTTATCGGCAATGATATACCTACTGGAGCGGTGAAATGATCCAATCACATTTCCAGTAATGTTGGCAACAGATTTGATGTATGTGTTTCATTTTAGATTAAGGGTTAGGGTCAGTCGCAGAAGCATCTCAAGACATGGTGCTCCCCAGGAGGAGAAGTATTTATTTCACTTGGCCACTGGTGGAGGTCGGGGTGGTTAGGCTGGAAAGAGATAAACTTGATTTAAGATGCATTAAAATAACTTTCCTATTGCATCATGTGCTCACGATCAAAAGGAAAAAAAAAGATCTTGGTTATTGCCAAACTTTAAATAGTCGCTGATGACACTTAAATAACGGAAATGATAGTCATTAGAAGTGTTTCCAACATTTGTATTTGTGTTAAGCAAATTGATGTTAGTTTTTTTAATAAAATGCGAAAAGAATACCAATCTCAGGACTAGTAAAATTAGTTTTTACACTAATTTTACGTTTTCTTACGAAGATTTAACTCAAGATATTAGTGTAGGATAGTAAACCCTATTCCAGTGTTTATGAAACTCTATTACATGCTTTTTATTCCTGTTAATGTGTGGAAATTATTGCTTAAGTTAAGGGAATTTAGAAAGAAAATTCAAATTTAAGGAATATGGTATGGTTGGTGTTTCTGAATTTTTAAAATGAGAATTGGTTATTTGTTTTATTTGGATTCATCTGTTCACATCGGACCCGTGACTCGGTGGTTAGAGTACTTGGAAAAATCAATTGTAAAAAAAAAAATGATATTCTCCTGTAGTTGAAGGTTCAATCCTCAGTGTGGGCGACTAGGAAATACAATTTCGGATGACTTAGGATCTCTATCCAATCCTGGTTGGCGACACAAGAGCATGCTACCCCCGTGAAGTAAATAAAGAGTTCTCGAGTTTGACAGAAACATTCCCGAGTTCGACAATATACACTCGAAGAAGGTCGAAGGTTACCTCGACCAGAACGTTGTGAAAATCAAACTCAAGATGAGAAGAGTTGTCCAATTAATCCATATGATGTGCATAACCATCTCATATAGTTAGGCTTATGTTTCAAGTACATTCGAAATATAATACAGTGCAAAGGAACAGTTACTCATGAAAACGAACCTCCTAAAGTAAAACCTTGAATGATTGTCTAAACTCGAATGTAAAGTAATATTAAGCCGACTTTACAAATTAATAATAGTTAATTATTGGATTTTAATTAATTTATAAGATGAAACTCTAATGATTTAAACTCGATAGATAACAATACTTCCACCCATTAATATGGGGGGACATTATCATCAAAAGTGTCCTGAATTGTTAACTAAGCACCGGACTTACTACTTAGATATAGATAAGCCACTTGTCCCCATCCCCCCCCACTTTTTTTTTAATGGAGAGTAGATAATACAGTGGATGTGTTATCGGCAGCTCCAGTAACTCTCGCTTCTCCTATTTTGTCATTCAGTCCTCATTCAATGAGTGATTTTTCTGACAAAGGGGGAAGAAAAAGCTGCTTAAAGGTCGGTAGTACTTGGTGACCAGTAGTCTGAGATGTCGGAAATTTTTCTGTCTCTGTCTGTCCTTGTGGCCATGTCACTAGTAAGGGTGCTGGAGATAAACGTTTGTCTGGGCTGACGTTATCCGCCTGATAGTCAGGGACCCGAACCTTGGATTAACCACTAAGGAGGCTGTCCTATCAGCAGGCGCAAAGTACTGGGACTGCTGTATTGCCATTTGGTGAGTAGATCTCTGGTGGGGCCTCTCGATGCCATACTAGTGGGTAATTGTTACGGCTTTACCTTTTCGTGTGCTACAAAAAAAATCCTGTCTTTTTCTCTCTTACTTTCCCTCTCTGTACTGCTCTAACCAAGTATGCCGACCTATTCCACCTATCCCCAAACCTCAACATGAAATATATCCAGAATAAAAACTCGATTAAACCTAGAACCCCATCTTTCAACGTAGATCCCTACTACCAGGTCTCCTTCTCCAACATCAGGGGTCTACGTTCCAACCTTCCAGAGGTTGAAACCCAATTACAGGAGACGAAACCGGACATATTATTTCTAAGTGAAACTGGAATAGGACCGACCACTACCCTAGACGAGTTCATAATTAACGGATACTCAAATTTAACAGCTAAATCTGACCCCCAAGATCGCCATAGGCATGGAATATGTGCCTACATTAAGGATGGCTTCCCGTGTGGCAGGGATATCTCTAGAGAAGATCCTAATTTACCCTATATGTGCTTCAGGGTTGCACTTGCTAACACCACTGCATTTATATTTGCCCTCTATAGGCCCCACAACAGCGGAGTTACTATCTTTAAGAGCATATCTGAGAAAATTGACCACATACTGTCTTCACATCCCTCGGCTAACATCCACATATGTGGTGATATCAACGTCCATAACGTGGAATGGCTGACCCATTCAAATAAGACAGATGACGAGGGAAGGTTTTGTCATGATTTTGCCATTGTTTATGACCTCACTCAGATTGTTCTCGAAGCCACCCGTGTGCCCGATACACCCGGTCAATATGCAAGGCTCTTAGACCTTTTTCTCTCAACTTCCCCTGAGCTATGTTCATGTTCTGTTCATTCTCCTCTAGGATCCTCCGACCACTCCGTCGTATCAGTTAAGATAAAAACGAAATGTAAGAAGCCCCCAGACATACCCCTCCACCGTACTGTATACCGATACTCTATGGCTGACTGGGATAGCTTCCGTACATTCATATCTGATTTACCTCTGCACTCCATGTTTAAAAAGGATGTGTCCTCTATAGTATCAGAACTGACTGAATGGTTAATTATAGGCATAGACCAATTCATATCATCTAAAAAATTTCAACAAAAACCTAACAGCCTGCCATGGTTCTCCCCAGAATGTGCTGCTGCTATCGCGCACAGAAATCACTTTTTCCATAGCTACCAACGTAATAGATGCACTGAAACTAAAGCTGCTTTCAGGTCTGCCAGCAACCACTGTAAAAGAGTAATCAAAAATGCAAGAGAGCAATATGCCCAGTCTGTTAAACTCAAGGTAGCTGATCAGCGATTTGGATGCAACCAGTTTTGGCAAATAACAAATAAAATCCTGAACAGAAGTGTGCGTTCTATACCAACCATTATCAATGGACCAGAGGTCATCTCGTCAGCGTCAGACAAGGCCAAACTATTTGCAAAGAACTTTGCAGCTAATTCTACCCTATGCGACGAACGCCATCAACTCCCCATATTTCCTCCTATAACACAGAACAAGCTAGGTAACATACAAATATCCGTGCAGGAGGTCGCCAAACTAATAAAGAACCTAGATTCCAGTAAAGCAACTGGCCCTGATGGCATCCCAATTATAGTGTTAAAAAAGCTTCAAGCAGAACTTGCTCCCATATTTACGAAACTATTTAAGCGCTGCCTTAAGGAGAAGTGATTTCCGACTCCCTGGAAGACCTCTTCAGTTTGCCCTATATTTAAGAATTCAGGTGATAAGTCATCTCCCTCTCAATACAGACCTATAAGTCTCCTCTGTGTTATGAGTAAGTTGCTGGAATCCATATTAAATAGAGAAATAGTCAACCACCTCAGCAGGAATAACCTTCTTAGTGACACTCAATATGGTTTCCGCTCTGCAAGATCTACCGCAGATGTGCTGAAGGTTATATCCTAAAGGATAAGTGAATCTCTTGACAAAGGCTTCCTTTCCAGGGCAATTGCTCTTGAAATATCAAAGGCCTTTGACAAGGTATGGCATAAGGGTCTACTTCACAAGATTTCCAGCTACGGTATAACGGGAAATGTTTTCTCAATCATTAAATCATTTCTCTCCGATAGGCTCATAAGAGTAGTGGCTGATGGACAAAAATCGGAGGCCTGCAATATAAATGCTGGAGTCCCCCAGGGGTCAATCCTGGGCCCAACTCTCTTCCTGATCTACATCAATGACCTCCCTAAACACATACTTAAATCATTCGTTGACATCTATGCTGATGACACGACCATCTACGGCAACACATCAAAGGCTGTAAATGACAAAGTTCTCTCTGATTCTCTATCCTCTGATCTCGAGCGCGTGGTTCAGTGGGGGAAGATGTGGCTGGTTACCTTTAATGCATCCAAAACCAAACTCCTATCCTTACATCATCAATGCTCTGATCCCCAGCTGGCATCAATTGTGATGGATGGCTCTCGTCTGGGTGAGGCTCCGTGTTTTGACAAGCTTCTGGGTTTGACCTTTACTCCTGATCTGAAATGGAACACGTACATCAAGTCTGTTGCCAAGGTCGCTGGAAAGATGGTGGGATCCTTCTACCGCTCCAGAAGATATCTCACTACTGATGCAATTCTCTATCTATATAAAAGCTAAGTACGTCCAAGGATTGAATACTGCTGCCATATCTGGGCAGGAGCTGCTAAAAACAGCCTATCCTGCCTTGACAGAGTACAAAATAGACTTCGTGGCTTAGTGGGGGATGCCATTTTCTCTACCCTGCAACCTCTCTCCCACAGAAAAGACGTTGCGAGCCTGTCCTTGTTTTATCGTTATTTCCATGGCAGATGCTCGTCTGAACTCCAGTCTCTGTTCTCCCCTCGCCAATCTTTCACGAAAAACAGCCGTCTAGCTGAATCCATTGTGAAAAATTTCCCCCACTCTTTATCTGTGCCTAAATCAAAACGCGGATTCCATGAACAAAGCTTCTTTCCTAGAACTGCACGTCTGTGGAACTCTGTTCCGTCTGCCTGCTTTCCTCCGGACTACAACTTAGATGTCTTCAAGTCCAATGTTAACAAATTCCTAATGAACCGCCCCCTTAAGTAAACACTTCAGCAAATCTCCTCACTAAATTAATGTACTTGCAATAACCCTTATCCCTGAGTGGCTTCCGGGCCTTGATAAGTGGTGATCACTGTGTAAAAAAAAAAAATAATTTGTGTGTATTCATCGTTTTTACAGAAATCGCTAAAGACAAGAAAGAAACCACTTGATGCAAGTGTTGTATAGTGTTACATTTTAAAGAGAGACGGGGACATGCAATACAGAATTGAAAATGATGAGGAAGACATTTATAACAGAGTGGGAGATGAGAATTCATTATGGAATCAATTTGTAATACTGTTCTTTTACATCAGAGGGGTGGGGGAGAATCATTACGTAAGATGGAGGAGGGGACACATTACTTGGAATGGGGTTATACAAAGTTCATATCAAGATGATTAACACAATACCTTCAATTGTTGAATGACGACATGAGGACAAACAGTTATAAAAATCAATAATGTTCTTTATTTCATTTGACTGGTCGAAATGATGACATCACGAATTCAAATTCGCTTCTACATGGTTAAATGTTCTCCCTTTGCTTCTAAAGGGACCCTCCTCTGATCATGTCAACTCTTTCCGACTGCCTGTGCTGACTGCCCGAACCTGTCTGTCCGACTGCCTTGATCTCACTAAAACTAGGTCCTCTATTGAGAAATTCCCTTTTTGCTATGACGTCAGATGCGTTGTTCCAAAACGTGACAAACTCACGTGGCTAAGCACTGTTTCTAAAACACACTTCTGCAAACAAAGAATTCTAATCCAACCTATTTTTTACAATATATTTTTAATTTGTATTTTTCATTCTTTTTAACTGACCTTTTAAACTCAGGTTTTATAAAAGAATGGACAATTAATTCTTTTTACAATACAAACAATATCAAACTATTTTATATGGAATTTAACAATAGCGAAAATCTAACATTCCATTTCTAAATCAATTTCTGAACCTTGCTTTCAAGGTTCGAGTCTCGGCTTATCCTAATCTCATTTTCCACTTATCTAATGTTTTTCTTATTTGCAGGAAAATGGGGCAGCCCTTTTTCCTGTAGCATAAGCAGCTAAAAAATTATACTTAAAGATTAAAAAAAAACTTGCCAGCAATAAATATTAGATGGAAGAGATTCTGGCCCAGGCAACATCAGTTTTTCCCGCTTTGTCATAAAGATAGTTTGTAGAATGTAAGAAATATAGGATAATATCGTATCTAGAACACGTCCTTTGCCGCTCTCTCGTGTCGCGAACACGTCTCAGATCCTCTGCGTTTCGATTACGTGCTTCTCTGAACATGTATATGCTTTTTGTTTGTGTTGTGGCGTCACATCGTACAACTGCCTTGGTCATTTGCATATGTCCCCATTTACAAAAGTTATTTATATGAAAATAGAAAATTAATGAAAAATTAATGAATAAATCCAAATAAATAATAGATGAATGAATGTAACAAAGTTTACACCTAATGAATAAATGAACGAGAAAGTGTTAATGGAAGAAAGAAATAATCGAGCAATGAATAACTGAATGAAAAGTACTGAATGAAAAGTAATGAATGAAAAGTACTGAATGAAAAGAATGAATGAAAAGAATAATATAAGAAATAATGATAGTAAAAAATGAAATCGATTAAAACAGAATAATTAAATGGATATATGATAAAAAGTAAACAATTTGACAAAACGAAAAATAGAAGGAAAAATGTTTCCACCTCTACTATTATATATGCACCATTATATATATATATATATATATATATATATATATATATATATATATATATATATATATATATATATATATACTAGCATGGGTGCTCGGCGTTGCCCGGTTATTTGGCGGTGTATGTTGAGCAAAAAAAAAGCAGTCAATTTTTTTAAATTTGACCCCTATTATGACCCCTTCACATTTATTGTTTTGGGCATAAATAAAGCTATTAAGTTAGATTTATGTCCAAGGAACCTATATCTAAAATTTCAAGTGTTTAGTCGCAAAATTGTCGGCGGAGTTTGGTAGAAATCGGAAAGGTCCAATCGTTGAACTTTGATCCCTTAATAGTCAAATTTCTGTCCGAAAACCGATCAAATCGATTTTCGCAAATCTCACTACCCTGTATATCAAATTTTGAGTTTGTAGACTTAAAATTGACAGAGTTATCGTGTAGGGAAATTTACACACACTTACACACAGATACACAGATACACACACAGACACACACTTTCACTTTTATAGATATATTAGCATGGCTGCTCTGCGTTGCCCGAGTACTTGGAGGTGTATATTGCGCAACAAACAAAGCGGTCAATTTTTTAAACTTTGACCTCTATTATGACCCCTTAAAATTTATTGTTTGAGGCTCAAATCGAGTTACTAAGGTAGATCCATGTCCAAGGAACCTATATCTAAAATTTCAAGTTTTTACACGCAAAATTGTCGGAGGAGTTTGGTAGAGTTCTTAAAGATCAAATCGTTGAACTTTAACCCCTTAATAGCTAAATGTTTGGAGGAAAACCGATCACATCGATTTTCCGAAATCTTAGTTCCCTGTATATCAAATTTGGAGTCAGTAGACTTAAAATTGACAGAGTTATTGCGTAGGGAAATATACACATACAGGCACACATATACACAGACAGACAGATACACAGACGTGTTCACTTTTATAGATATACTATTATGTAAAAGTCCATTTGCGTGTGTGAGTTCCCTCCTCCTAATTCCGAAACGGCTGAACCTATCTTTTGCACATTTCACTCAAAGCTAATTTATATATCTGACAGTGTTCTTAGATATATTTTGTACAGAAATTAATCTAATAAATATCGAAAATCGAAAAAATCCGATTTTAAAAATAGCTTTTTTTTCTCTAATAGATAAAACGGAATAATTTTTACAGGGGAATATTTTACGTTAAACCGGCAATGGAGATAATAAAATTTTAGCAAATCATTTTTTCTTAAAAAAAAGAAACAGATTTATTATTATCTTGAGATATAGCTCAGTGGTAAACCATTCGACTACTGATCGACTGATTCTCTGTTAAAGTCCAAGTGTACCTCACCATTTTATTTTAACAGTTCTTATTAATGATTTACATTTACGATAAAAAAAGATGAGGTATAATTTAAAGTCGCCGCAAATCATTTCTTCGTTTGCATATTTTAAGACTAAACATTAATCAAAAGTTACTTTTCCAGTCCAAATATTACCTGGCATGATATTGTAAACAAACACAGACGGAATTTGATGAACGCCATTATCATTATTATTATTTATTTTTATTTATTTATTTTTTGCGAATTAGTCCACCGAGCAAATTATTTGTCGCAATATATAATAATCAATAGAGGATTGAGTCTATGGGAATACACATGCAATCTGCATAAATTAAAATATCAAGGTTAAGCGTATTGTACAACCGGGCAACGCCGGGTTGCCAGCTACTAAAAAAAGAATGTATTAAAAAAATAAATAAGTGAAAGAGTTACTGAAAAAATGATTAATGAAATAAAATATAAAGTAGTGAATGAATTAACGACTGAAAGATATTTCTACTGTTATTTTACCCCCAAATGAAACACAATGCAACATTGTTCTAGAGACTACTAATTCGCTTATGTAGGGAGTTGGGCAGTGAGTTATCTGTTCACATTACACTTGAATTTATTCATGTTAGTACAGTCAGGGAAGCAGGGATGGATTTCCAAAGTGTAGCAATTCGAGGAAAGAAACTATTAAAACACAGGGTTTTCCGAAATCTAGAGATCTCTACAGTGTAGGTTTGGAACTTTTGCTTCTTTACGTTTTTTTCGGGGCTATCTACGTTGAGGTGGTGCAATTGCTTTGAGTTCGTCGGAACACATTCCATTAAAATACTCGTAAAACAGTGTTAGGTGAATAATAAAATAGGCAATATATTTTATTATTATTATTATTATTATTATTATTATTATTATTAATAATAATAATTAGAAAATAATAAAAAAATATTTAATAAAAGATAAAATACTAAATCGAAGAGTTAATAAAAAAACGATGAGGAATTCGAAGAAAGAATCGTTCAATGCCGAAATAATGAATAAAAAAATTAAAAATAAACGAATGATTATTGAAAACAAACATGACAATCAATCATTGTATCAATAAACGAAATCATATTGATAAAAAGATGGAAATGATAAAACAATTACTTTAAAGAAAAAAGATTACAAAAGATATTTTGGTGAAGGATACTGATTAGCAACAAGAAAGCACAACAAGCAAACACACACACACACACACACACACACACACACACACAGAGGAAAACTCTGTAAAAACAAAATGTTAATTTTTAATCAAAATTGTAGAAAACTGTTACACCCTACATGAAAAATGTAAGAATCGCTGAGAATCAATCAACACAAATGAATGAAAAGCCCCACCACCACGCCACCACCACAACCACCACTGCCACCGCCATCACCATCACCATTACTACCATGATCATTACCATCATGAGCACCACAAACACCACCACTACAACTCTCACCGTCAACACTACCACCAGCATCACTACCACTATAGTAACAATCACCACAACAACCACCACGACAACTACAATCACCACAAGCACCAGCACCGCCGCCATCGCTAACACTATCACTACGACCATCACCACCACTATCACCAGTACCATTATAAGCATAACGACAACTATCACCACTAGCATTATAAAAAAAAACATAGAAAAACTTAAATGAAGAAAAATTCTTAAGATGCTTGTGCCTTTATTGATTTAATCGCTATTTCAGGTTTTTAGCGTGACAGATCCACACAAATCTAATTTTTAACATAATCGTGACAGACAAAGGCATTTCTATTTTAAGTTAAACGCATCAAACAAAACTGCCTTTTTCCAGACAAGACACTAAGCTACGTCATGTCAGGAATCAAAATTAACCCCACTTCATAGAAAAGTGTCAGATGAATATATGCTGACTTAGAAAACTATCAATTCTTCACTCTTTGCCAAGAACATCGTTCACGTGAGGATTAAAGGACAAAAAGGGGAAGTGAGAGTTACGAGACGGTTGAAAGAAAACTAAAGTTCGACATTGCACAGTACTCTACTATTAATCATTTATCAAGGCCATGAACTACAGAAGATTACTTGAATGGACATGATTATCTGCCGGAAGTTAGAGAACACTATAGGAGTACTAACATTGATTGCTTATATGAACTAATATCATGACAGCAATTATGGCCACATTATGACGAGAATTTATGAATATTATATGGCATTTGAAGAATATCACGGGATGTCTTAAATAAGTTTCCAGACATTTATATGAGCACTTTTATTGAAAGAACACACTAGAAACTTTAGTCCCCTTCGAAATAATATCCTCCAACTGCAATAAACTTGTTGTAGCATACTAACAACTTCTGGAAGGCTCTAGAAAAGTTCTCGTGTGGGATCGTGTCAATGGCCCTCGTCACAGCCTCTTTCAACTCTTTGATTGTCTCATAACGGCAGCCTCGAAGGTTTTCCTTGAGCTTAGGGAATAACTACAAATAACAGGGAGCGATGTCTGGAATATAAGGAGGATGAGGAACTGTCTTAATACTCATCTTGGTCATATAGTCTGTGGCAAGGATAGAGTTGTGTACTGGTGTATTCGCGCAAATCAAACTGTACACTGATTGTTTCTGTAGACAAATGATGGTCCTTACCCATGCAATACTTTTTTGGCATTCAATTCTGATGTTCTGACTCCCTTACTCCTCCCACAACTCTCATTATCGCTCACAGATTCCCTGGCATTTTTTCAAGTTTAAAACATACTTTTTTTAGATATCGTTCTTCTAAAATGTACATACGTCCGGATTGTATTTTTCGAATTCATTAGCTGTGACAACCCTGCTTTAGTAACGTGCATTCAAATTCCTGTTGTAGTTGTTCATTTGAACTTAAAACCATAAAAATACGTCAGTTATCTCACAAAAAATATAGAAATACCATAATGAATTTTTGAATGTTTGCCAAAAGTCATCAAACTAATCATAGGCACCTCGTAATTTTAGATCAGTAGGTCAACAATCTCGTAATATGTTCCACAGGCTTTAAACCTATAATATGACAGGCAATCGTAACTCCTATTTCAAACCGATTAATAAAATTGCAATGCGAACTTTAGGCTGGTAGATACTTACAAACCTTATATTAATTATGTTGGTGAAAACTTTTGTCGTTGTTTGACGTTCAACTTCAGAAGATCATTATTCGCTTCATAATAAATTTTATTAATCGAAATAAGGAACCATTAGAATCGACTCATTTGTTGCCAACGAGAAACACGTTTATTTATCCCATTAGCATGGAAATCCCGAGCTCTGGAAGCGATGAAGTCATTGAAAACCATTTCGACATCATCTCGGCATTTGAAGCATTTTTCGCGCAGGGAGTTGTCGAGATGCTTGAAAAAGTGATAATCGGTATGCGAGAGGTCCAGTGAATATTGCGGATGAGGCGGAGGCTCGTAGCCCAATTCGTTCATCTCCTGCAGGGTCAGTTGAACAACGTCCGGACGAGGGCTGTCGCCGTAATCGTTTCGCCAGGATTTAAGAAGCTGTGATGGATGAGACCGGCTGTAGACAACCAAACAGTCATTCAATCAGAACGTCGCCGGTTGTCGTAGAGGATCTACTTCTCATTACACGTCACAATCCGCTCGTTTTTCTTACACAGAAGGGGCGTAGAAGGCACCTCAAAACGACGATTTTTTTTTAATTGTCACTCAATTCATTTACCCAACTTTTTTGCCTTCCCTATTTGCTTTAAATAGCGAACGAGTTTCAAGTGGTCGACCTCTAGTTCAACGACAACTTCTCGTATAGTTTTGCGAGGATTGGCTTCAATTAAGTCTTTCAAATATTCGTTATAAACCGCAATCGGCCGACCACGACCATCTTAATCTTCGAGACTATCGTCACTACTGCAAAATTTCTTGAACTACCGTTGTGCAACACGGTCATTAGTGGTTCCTGATCCAAATGCATCATTGATATCACAAGTTGTCTTGGCAGCTTTTCAGTCTAGTTTGAAGAGCAACAAGAAAATTGTGCGGACTTGAATGTTTTCCATGCTGTCGAACCGCCTGAAAAAAAATTGAATGAAGAGATTGAGAACGGTAACGAATAACACGATTCGATAGAGCAAAAAACGAACTTCAAAATGATATATAACATGGCTATATATATATCAATGAATTAATTCAGAAATCATATATAAAGGTAACATATGTGAGAAAACGATATTGTTTTTGCGCCAATATATGACTGTGAAACCCTATAGAGCTATTTAAATTTCAGCAAATGATCATTTCAAAATGAAGTGTCAGACCAAAAGACGATTTTGAAACCATGTTGGCAGACTATTGAAACTGTTTTTCATATTTAAGCAAGCTACTCAACACAAAAATCTTATTTTAAAATAAACCATTCCAGATATATGAATTTTTATTTCAAGCTTGAGTATAGCATGTTTTAGAAATGCATGCGAAATGAAGTCACCGATAAGGAAAAAAAAAAAAGACTTTTAAAATAGGTGTGGATAACGTTAGAGATCACGGGAGAGGCGTGGATCGCGTTCGATACACTGTCACACGGGTGACGCCACGCCCGTATCAATGGAGAAAATAAATTTCGTTTTAGAACAAAACACGTAAGTTGGGGTTCCTTTCTATACTTTGTCTGCTTCGCGACTGAGCCTACAACGTGTTCGTTTCCGGACAACGTTAAACATTGGCCGTGTCAAGTGTGAATCCGATGCGTTCCAGAGAAACACGTTCACTTCAGGCAACCTTCACGTTGTCCCTCTCCCGTAAATACTCGAGTTCTTTCGAGAAAGAATTCTAACTACAAAGATATCGGAGAAACGAATGCCAACAAAAAGCATCTGATTTCATGCGAAAACAAATAACGATAATCAAAAGATAAACAGAAATTTAATTAAAAACATAAAAGCGGTAAAAAAAAAACGAAAAGAAACTGACATGTGAATGCGAATACTGTGTTTATTTCCAAACAGTTCGCTTCTTTTAAGTAAAAAAAAAAATACTCGAGCTAAGATCGAAACCAAAACCTAAATACAGTGATTCAAGTAAGATAATCATTAAGCCAGCTTGCTACGATATTTAAAAAGTGTTTTTAAACCTAATTATTCTTAACACAAGGAAGTTTTCGTGTTTCATGACCGTGCATGTCCAGTTGTGATACAGTTGATGAACAGATAACTATCTTATGACACCCCACTCACTAATTTCAATTTTGACCACTTGACATCTCTTTTTTTTCAGATGAAAACCGATTAATGAGTTTTCCGCATACTTGAATAAGCTCTATAACAAATTCCAAGTCTGTAGATAAA
The DNA here is from genome assembly GCF_053919585.1 of Euprymna scolopes. Classification (NCBI taxonomy): domain Eukaryota; kingdom Metazoa; phylum Mollusca; class Cephalopoda; order Sepiida; family Sepiolidae; genus Euprymna; species Euprymna scolopes. The sequence continues at coordinate 40,489,501 of NC_136513.1, forward strand.
ATATTCGTTGAGTATATAGGTTAAATATGTCGTCACACACAAATCCTCACTTTTACAGACATACTAGTCTACCTGTTGGCCCTTAATATTAAAAATGTTCCGAAAAAAAAATTGTGATTTTGAGATGATATTGTCTTTTATTGTCTTGAGAAAACATATTTTTAAGTGATGAGTGAAAAAAGTAAAACTCAGGAGGCCTCCAGAGCATCATTGCAATGACTAATTAAAATTAAGGAGGCTCTTCTGAAAGCACTACTAAAACTAAGTTTCTACCTCCCCCACACCTCGAATAGAAAATATTTTTTTAGTAAAGCCTAAAAAAAAAAAATCGTCAGAATCCACAGGAGCGCTACTAAAAGCAGTAAATAAATCCACAGGAGCGCTACTAAAAGCAGTAAATTAATATGATTATAGTTATATATTGTATATTTACATTTAAATCGTTCTTTTTACTCAACGGCGTTAAATTACATTTAACTGTAAGGAAAACACGTTAAAATAAGTTAAAACAAAAAAGATATGGTACATCTTGTGTATGCTTTGAGTAGCAGCAATGGCTTTTAATATCAAACTTAAGAAAGGAAATCATGAAATATGTAAGCAGACAAATAGTTTGAAACCGGAAGTCACAAACCGGATAGACGGTTTAAACGCCCAAGCAAGAAAGCTGATCTGAGTTTTATAATTATATAGGTAGATAAAGAGAGTATGAGGTGGACCTTGACTGTATTATCGTCAGTCTCGTGGCTCTCTTTTTCTTTATTTTGTCTTTAGTCCTAGCATTCTGTGAGTGATCTTTCTGCCAAATGCAGAAGAATAGCTGTTTTCGGGCCAGAATCTTTCTATCTAGCACTTGTTGGTGACTAGTCTTTTACCTTGAAGTAGTATTACATCCTGGCTTCATGCCTTTTCTGGAGCGATTTTCATAAAAAGGAATTAGGCCTGACAATGACGTAAAATTACTATTAACATGTAAAAAAGGACAAGCAATGTATTCATTGTGCCGTTTACGATGACAATTTAGTTAGCTTGCAGTATGACAGGCTAACCAACAGTGAGCAGTTTATAGACGCAAAAATTGGACGTAAAAATATGTAATTTTCTCTTTCAAATCCGCTCAGCTGGATGGAATAAAAACGATGCTTTACCAGTGGATTCGATTATCGACGCGTATGAAAGTCGAACACATAGGCAACTGCAATTGGTGGTGGGCGTTGATGGCTCCACCCGTTTGATCCAAAGTTGGGGAGGGAGTGCAGACTGAAGCAATTCGAGGAACGTAAGGGATTTGCTGATCGTCCTTGTCAGAAGGAGCAATCAATAATTCACGTGTGAAAGAAATATAAAAAAAATACGGCATTAAAAAATATGAGGCTAATTCACATTTGGCAAAGTTGACAATTGGTTCAGACTGACAGCTTGAACTGCATCGATAGAAATCGATAACCAATCAGGTTTTATTGTTACATCACCTTGACAGAATGTTCGAGCAGTTGCACACCATGATAAAAAAAACTGTAATATTTTATTAGCTAGAAAAAAAAAACCCTAACCCTAACCCAACTACTACTACTACTACTACTACTACTACTACTACTACTACTACTACTACTACTACTACTAATTATTATTATTATTATTATTATTATTATTATTATTATTATTACGCTTGTCGCTTCCACCGTTATCATAATATTCATAGACATACTTTAAAATATAAATAGATTATCCCAAATCGCATAAACGGTCATTATACTGAATTCTCTTATGGAAATGGAATATTGCCAGCCAGTTCCAGTGTCCATGTTCCCATCGCATTTTCAATCACGTTGATGATCATAAAAATTATAAATAATATATATATATATATATATATATATATATATATATATATATATATATATATATATATAGATAGATAGATCCTGGCTTGCGGTGGTTGCCTGTCTACCCGCACTGATTAACTGTGATACAGCGAAACCGTCCTGTATGTGGCTGACTATATATATATATATATATATATATATATATATATATATATATATATATATAGAGAGAGAGAGAGAGAGAGAGAGAGAGAGGGGGTAAGTTATAAAATATATATGTCAATTAAGCTACACAGAATATTCCGTGTTTAATCCAGGCTAGGATTCATCAGGCTTATGCGAGTGGTTGTCTCGCGTTTTTATATACGCACATTCTACTGATATTTTAGTTAGCCAATCAGTTTTCTTGTTTCCACTGAACCCTTCCTAATCAGCCAATGATCAGGAACCTACAGGACAAAGGCCCAGTTAATGCCCGGTTCATCCCTTCCTTTGTGTGTGCTATTTTAACGGGGAGCGTATATATTTAGTGTTCTGACCTATTTTAAACTAGGTTAAATGTGTTTTTATTGTTAGTTTATATATATATATATATATATATATATATATATATGATAACTTGTGTATATGTATGTTTATTTTATTTATTATTTTCTATTGTTATTGTTAATTTTAAAGTTATTTTGTATTGCTATCCTAGAGAAAAGTTTATTCTATGAACACAATTATTTGCTATTTCTATCCTACAGTGTTATAGATGTTGGTGTTCTTTAAAGTATAGGATAGCAAATTTTTCATAAAGCCATACTCTACATGGATCGTCTAGGTATCTACGTGTGTTATATATTTTATAACTTACTACCTAGCTCCACCTACCTATTGAGCACTGTTGAAGTAAATACTTAAAGTTTACGTATAAATTTATACTTTCGTATATTTATTTATGTGATTAAATGAAGTAGTCATATATATATATATATATATATATATATATATAAACACATATACATGTATATACAATTGCACTAAATAGTTTTAATTCTAAATGCCAAAAGTTTAGTTTTATATCATACTAGACTACCAGTGACCTGTTGGGTCAGTATGTTATATTAGCTATGGAATTAATGTATGGGCGTGGCACTTGTGACGCAAAGAAAATACTTTTTGATATAACAAAAACATTTCTATGTAAGTATATCAAAATGAAATAAGAATATAGATAGCTTTCTATGAGTCGTTCTGTTTATAATTGTTTATTTTTTAAATAGATTTTTTTACAGTCATTGAATTATAAGTGGTTTGCCATACTTATAGGTAAATGTGCACTGAACCGATACCATAATACTTAAAGTTAAATTACAATTTTTGATATATCTTTTTAAATTAAATTGTTAGTTGAAAGTACAGAATAGTTAAAAAAAAACTCTCCTCATGTTAAGAATGGCTTTTTAAATAGAAAATGAAAATAAAATGTAACTTTTTCATTTACTTTAAACAAACATTCATGACCCCGCTTCTTGTCCTTCGGGAAAGATCAAAGTATAGTATCTGTTCTTCAGATGCTGCACTTCAATTTCATATCAAAGTATAGTATCTTTTCTTCAGATGCTGCACTTCAATTTCTTGTTCTCTGTCATTGGAGGAGAAATCCTTCGCGACTGAGACAATTTTAATTTTTGTTTCTTTTCTCCACATTAAAAAAACGACCCTGGTGTCTAACTGTTCCCGTGGGGAGGCATTGTAAATAAGAATGAGGTTAATAAAACAAATTAAGACAATGCGTAAAAAAAAGAAAGAATTTACAATTGTTCATTGGATAATTTAAACGCGAAAAAACAATTGGGACGCTGAAAACGTACACAGTAAAACAATACGTGTTATGGTCGCGTTGATTATGTATATGTAATGTAATTTAAAAAACATATTTTCGAGGTTATTTATTTATGTTGGTAGTGTAGAAGAAAATACATGAATGTTTTTAAGAAAGGTGTATTAAAAATGGATAATATATTTAAAAAAGAAGAAAGGCGGTGGGTAAATCGCCGTTGTAAAATGCTCTTATGGTTGTCAACGGGTTAAAGTAGATTTCTTTGTAAGAAAAATGCGTTAAAATAACTTAAATATAATACGGAAATAGACGATGCAAAAAAAAAAAAAACCCAGAAAATATTAACAATTGTTTATTTGGATAATTTAAACGCGAAAAAAAAGTGTGGACGATTAAAACGTACAATTAAAACAATACGTGTTATTGTCGCGTTGATTACTTTTGTAACGCAAATTAAAAAAAAAGCAAACATACTTTCGGTGATATTTATTTATGTTGGTCGTGTAGAAGAAAATGTATAAATGTTTTTAAGAAAAGTGTATCAAACAATTGAGAATAACTTCGCATGTTAAATAATACTTTCTAAATAATAACGTATATATTTCAGTGTGCAGGTCAAATTCTGCAGAAGTAGCGGTTTGTGTTTATTTGTTTACGCTGTTATAGGTTGATGTTTATGCGGAACCGGAAGTCGTAAACCGGATGTGTTGTTACAACACTCGTTCAAGGTCATTTGAATTTTATAATTATATAGATTTGACATCTTTGTGTACATATTTTTTAATCTGGACAAACAACTATTTTTTTTCATTATATTGCATCTTAGACCTGTTTTATTGGATTGTAGCGTACGTATGGAAAATATTTTTTTCCATTTCTAATATAAATGTTTTCAAAGTTGATGTCTTTTTAGTTTTACATTTGAATAATACCATTTTTAATTCTTTTCTGACGAAATGTCATGGCATAATCAGATTTCACCGGTATTTCCTTTTTCTGTATTTTTTTGACTTGATAATATGATGAAGTCTTTACATAATTTTAGTATGTGTATGTGTCTGTCTGTCTGTCTATCTGTCTGTATACACTTCCCTATCAAATAACTCTGTCAATTTTCGGTCTACAGACTCGAACTGTGACATAAAGGGTAGTGAGATTTGGGAAAATCTTTTTAATCGGTTTTCGGACAGAAATTTTTCTGTCAATGGGCCAAAGTTTAACGATTTGACCATTAAGATCTCTACCAAACTCCTCCGCCAGTTTTGATCTAAACACTTGAAATTTAAGATAGAGATTACTTAGACATGGATCTAACTTTATCATTTAATTTGAACCAAAAACAATCAATGTTAAGCGGTCATAATTGGGGTAATTTTTTTTTACAAATTGACCTCTGCGGTCTCTACCAAATTACTCAGCTAATTTTGTGGTTTAAACATTTGAAATTTTACATAACGTGTATTCAGACATAAGGAAAGCTTTATAATCGGCTTTTGCTGAAAAATTGTGCTTCCAAGGAGTCGAAGTTACAAAAGAGTTTATCTTTGCGGTATCTAGCAAACTATTAAGCTACTGTTTAGGTCTAAACATTTGCAATTTTACAAAAAGGGTATTCAGACATGCAGCAAGCTTTTTAATTGGTTTTGGGGCGAAAATTTGGCTGGCACGAGGTCAAAGTTTACAAAGTTGACCTTTGCACACTCTACCAAACTCCTCCGACAATTTTAGGTCCAAACACTTGAAATTTTAGATGTAGGGAGTCAACGTTAAAAAAATTCGACGTTTGCGATCTCTACCAACTTTTCTCTATGGTAGTTAAGGACACCTATTATATAGAAAGGAATTAGCGTACATACTCACACTTTTTAATATATACATATGCACATAAAATTATGAACAGTAGATAGGTCCCGAGCAAAGCTGGGCCGAACTGCTAATATATATATATATATATATATATATATATATATATATATATATATATATATATGTGTGTGTGTGTGTGTGTGTAATTTTCAAAATGTGGGAGATTATATGAATATTTCGCCAATCAAACAACGTCGCAGTTCACAAGTTTCATGACAGCCGGAGGTCAAAGTTTCGCCCTCATGTGGGTTCATCAGTTATACATAACCGACCTCGGGATTCGAAACCGGAGTCTTTTACATGCAAAGCATATACTCTGCCACATTAGTAAATGGGCCAAATACATGACTAACACAGATCGAGCGAAACGCGCCACGTGATGAACGCAAATGAGGGCGAAACTCGAGTCTTGGATTTTCGGTTTGTTGTGGAAATAATTATATATATATATATATATATATATATATATATATATATATATATATATATATATATGCGTGTGTGTGTGTACGTATGTACGTGTGTGTGTACGTGTCTTATTCATGCAGTGTTCTGTCTATTCTACGATTGCTTGTAAGCGTATGCATTATGTCACCTTTTTGAATCTCGAATTCTAATTCATATAATAGAAGTTTGTAATAGTCCAGGTGACAAAGATTTATAAAAACGCAAAGCAACGCGTGACAAAATGAGAACATTCTCTATATTTCTGTGCATACACCACGTTTCCGAAATCCTTTCACGATATCCGCAAGAAACGCTCAACTTGTGTGTCAATTCGACCAAAGTCGGATATATATAGGAAGGAGAAAATCACAAATCACCAGGATTAAAAGCGAACGACTCTAACTTTCATGACGCGACCGTCGAGTTCACATATATAGTAAGAGTCGACATGAAATATATGTCGGTTTACTCAGCTATGTAAAAAACCTATTTATTTGAAATAAAGAAGAGTAACAAATGGAAGAAGGACTAAAACAACATGTAGTCATGCTATTTTATGTTTTTAATGTTTTTTTCTTGATTTTTTGTTTTCATGGTTTTGTTTGAAAATAAGTAAAAGTAGGTTTTCTCCATCTATTTTCCTTATAAACCTCTTTTTTCCAAACAGATTGGCTTCTAAGCTGATATTTGGATTTTGTCGGATTAGAGTTCTGATTAAAGGTTTTCATTTATTAGAGTAGTACTATTGTAAGCTCTAAAAATAATACATTTGTTTTAAAGTGTTGTACGTTGATTTAGAAAAAGAATCCTTTTGTTACTGCTGTAACGGAGACCACATGATAGACAATGACCTGTATTGAAATTGAGTACCAAAGTGGACCATCACACTTGCATTCACATGATGAATAGTACATCGATATCAAATACAAACATCATAACAATAATATTTCTATAGAGTGTTGTTACTCATGAATGAACTTTCACTCTCATTCTCTCTCGCAGATTGTTACTAGTTTAATTTTTGAACACTTAAGATATTTGATTAAAATATGTTTGTTGCAACCAGCATACCAACTGAAAAAAAACTTGCTACCTCATCTTAATGTTTGACTTAAGCCATCCTTCAATTTACGGTAAAGCATTCACGAAGTTCACGCACAACAATGATCATCTTATTCAACTTTATTATGCTCCATCTTATGGCTTATCGTATATGCAGCACACGAAGCCTGCGTGTAGTCCATAGTACTCTACTAACTGGAACGCTTATGCTTTCTCATTGTAAAATGTATATATATATATATATATATATATATATATAAAATGGGTTAGGAAATTCCAACGAAAGAAAGATGTATACTTAAATAAGGGGGTGGTCACCAACAATGTGCATTTTTTAACATTATTTTATTATTTCGTGTCTTGGTTTTTCATTGAGAATTATGTTTAGATCATTGTAATAATGTTTTTAAATCATTGAAAGCGTTTTTAACGCGTTTCAGACGTTCTGTGAAGCGTCCTCTTCAGAAATATATATATACATATATAATTTAAAGGAGATTAGAATAATAGTCTAAAGAGCTAAGTGTATTTTAATGTATAATAATTTCACTATATACATATATATATATATATATATAGCCGTTTTTAAAGCCATAGTTGTCAGTGAATGAAACTGTAACTACTGCTACTAGTAGAAGTAAAATACTTCTAAATCTGCAGTATTAGCAATGCTCACGCACATCAACAGGGTAACCTCGAGAAGGATATGACTCTTCACTATGCATAGATGGCAATTCAAGGTATATTTTGCACATTATATAGTGCTAGGATGCATGGAAACTAGTTGAATACATATCTGAAGGCCAACTCAGAAAATTATTATCGTTCTGCAGACTTCATCTAAATTAGTATTTAGTAGTTTCAATGCAATTCAGTTTTGTTTCATTTATAACCCTTTACAGGCAAATGGTGCTGTCAATATTTCTTGCTCTTATGGCTCGTTAGCCTAACCGATCTCCACAGTACAGATCAATGTATGATTCAACAAGTGAATGAGGGGTTGTTTATGTTCATACATGAGTTGCAGGCTAATTTCTGTCGCATATGGTTTTCATGATTAAAACATTTATTTATTTCATTAAAAAATTCTGGTGTCTTGAAAATTCTTCCTATGTATTTTCATTCACTTAAATTTAAGTCTAAAAGAAATAATATTTGAAGAACTGCTTTCTACAAAATCTATCACTCCATTAAAACGTTCCTATTGGCTATGCACAATTTCAGGTTTGTATTTATAAGCATTACTTATAGACTAGCTGTACTACCTTTTTTTTAGCATTGTCTAGGATGTAGTGAAGTGATTTTTTTTTGTTTTAAACTGATGCAGAAAAAAGTTTTATAAGGGAGATAACTCTTGTTTTATTCAATTAAATTTGAGTTATCTTATTGACTTTGGTTTTTCAATAATTAATTAAAGCAAATTTATATCAGTTGTCTGGGTAGGACTACATATCTAAAAAAAATTAAATTGCAACAAAGTACATTTTATAATACTAATAAAATGTGCAACAAGAAGAAATGAAAGAAGCAAAGTTTTGTCAGTTTCAGTGTTATTGGATCATATTTTAATAATCCGACAACATAAAATTATATATTAGATTATTTATTACACACAGAAATTTGTATGGATTTGACAAACTATCAAATTATTTTATTCCATTGTGAAACAACTTCCTATAATCCTGTTGGTTTCACTGCAAAGTAATTGAGATCCCTATGTTAGAGTATAATTTAAATGTTCTTGTTTTAATTGAAATAAAGATTAAATCTTTTTAACTAATCAAAGTTAACTTACTTTTAAGTTAGTGAAATTCGTCTACAGACCAAAAAGTTTTTTTTTAATTAATAAATAGGTGTTCATTAAGGCATTCTCATTGATCTAAAAGAAAATTAAAATTAAACTTTCGTTAAAAAGGTATCTTCTACTAATTTATTATTTTTCAACTTGTGTTAAAAATCATTGTTAATCTAAAAATAAAATGGCAACTTTCCATCTGTAGTTAAAGTAATTTTTGTTAGGTCAAAAGTTTACATAATAAGAGCCATTTTGAAGGTCAGGTTTTAAGGTCAAAGCCCTCAGTGCGTGAGTTACAAAACTATGTGATTTCTAAGTGAAGCTTTTTTCGTAATTTAATTCATGAATTTGTAATATTTCTTTTCTAAATGCAAGTGCTAATATTATATTTATTTCAGTTTTTAATCTTTATCTTTATATTATTGTTTTATTAATTGTGTAAATGGTTTTCTCGTGGAAAAATGTGCCGACTCTATCTGGCAAGTTCATTTGAAATAGAGCATAAATAGATCTGAAAATACTGTTCTCTTACACCCTCTGTTCACACGTTACTACTTATAAAAGAACATGCTTGTCCAAGTAGCGAGCTATATCACGTCTTTTAAAAAATAAAAACGCTGAATTTTATTTCAAGCAAAATCAATTCTTATTTGCAATCACGAAGGACATTTATAGCAGTTAAGTTATGAATTTGTAATATTTATTTTCTAGATGCAAGTGCTAATATTATATTTATTTCAGATTTTAATGTTTATCTGTATTTCATTGTTTTGTTAATTGTGTAAATGGCTTTCTCGTGGAAAAATGTGTCGGTTCTGTCTGGCAAGTTCATTTGGAATATATATTGTTTTATTTCTTTATAATAGATTTTTTGTCCATAAATGTGTTTATCTCTTACAAGTTGATAGTCTAAACAGATTAGGCAATTATATTCATTTTCAGTTAATGAGAGGGGGATCTTTCACTACACCTTCCTTTAGACACGTCAAATGGACTTTTATTAAGTACGCTACCTGAAATGGAGAGTAGAAAACGCATTGTGGATGCGTTATCGGCAGCTCCCGTTACTGTCGATTCTCTTTACTTCTCAGTCAGTCTTCATATTTCAATAAGCGATTTTTCTGACAAAGGGAGAAGAAAAAGCTGTATTCTAGGTTTGCAATATTTTACATGAACAGCCACCGGAGATGTCTGAATTTTTTTTGTTTCTATGTCTATCCTTCTAGCCATGTCACTAGTAAGGGTGCTGGAGGTAAACGTTTTATCTGGGCTGACGTTATCCGTCTGATAGTCAGGGACCCGTACCTTGGATTAACGACTAAGGAGGCTGTTCTATCAGCAGGTGCAAAATACTGAGACTGCTGTATTGCCATTTGGTGAATGGATTCTGGACCATGCAGTAGCATCTAACGGGGCCTCTTGATGCCATACTAGTGGGTAATTGTTATGGCTTTACTTTTTCATGTGCTACAAAAATATATTTCTTCATTTCTATGTCTCTCTTACTTTCCCTCTCTGCCCTGATTCAAGCAAGTTTGTCGACCTAGTCCACAAATCCCAAAACTCCATCATGAAAAGTGTCAATAAAAATACACGATTAAACGCAGATCTCCAACTTCTAACTTAGACCCCTACTACCATGTCTCCTTCTCGAACATCAGGGGTCTACGTTCTAACCTTCCAGAGGTTGAAACCAAATTACAGGAGACTAAACCAGAATATTATTTCAAAGCGAAACTGGCATTGGAAAGACTATTTAACTAGATGAGTTCGTAATTAAAGGATACTCTAATTTAACTTCCAAATCTGACCCCCAAGATCCCCATGTGCATGGAATATGTGCCTATATAAAAGATGGATTTCCATGTGGTAGGGACATCTCCAGGTTTCCGTCCATTTATATCAGATCTACCTCTGCGTTCCATGTTTAAAAAAGATGTGTCTTCTATAATATCAGACCTGACGGAATGATTAATTGTAGGTGTAAACCGTTTCATACCCTCGAAATAATTCCAGCAAAAACCCAACAGCCAGCTGTGGTTCTCTCCAGAATGTGCTGCTGCCATTGCGCACAGAAATCACATTTTCCATTGCTTCCAACGTAATAGATGTATTGAGACTAAAGCTGCTTTCAGGACTGCCAGAAACCACTGTAACAAAGTAATAGAGAACGCAAGAGAGTTATATGCTCAGCCCGTCAAGTCACAAGTAGCTGAACAGCGGCTTGGTTCCCACCAGTTTTGGCAAATAGCAAACAGAATCCTGAACAGAAGCGTGTACTTTATCAATGGACCTGAGGTAATCTTGTCAACATCAGACAAAGCAAAACTCTTTGCCAAGAACTTTGTAGCTAACTCTACCCTTTGCGACCAAGGCCGCCAACCTTCAATATTTCCTCCTGTATCAGAAAACACGCTATGTGATATACAAATATCTGTACGTGATGTTGCCAAGCCAATCAAAAACCTTGATTCCAGTAAAGCAACCGGCCATGGCGGTATTCCAATTATACTACTCAAAGGACCTCAACCAGACCTAGCGCCCATCCTTACAAATTTGTTTAAACGTTGTATTAAGGAGAATTGCTTCCCATCACCCTCAAAAATTTCATCAGTATGCCCTGTATTTAAGAATTCAGGTGATCGCTCATCTCCCTCTCAGTACAGGCCAATAAGTCTCCTGTGCGCCATGAGTAAGTTGCTTGAATCTGTGTTAAATAGAGAAGTAATCAATCATCACAGCAAAAATAACCATGTTGCCGTTCTGCTAGATCTACAGCAGATGTGCTTACCGTTATATCTCATAGGATTAACGCGTCTCTCGACGGAGGCTACCTTTCTAGGGCAATTGCTCTTGACATATCCAAGGTCTTTGATAGAGTATGCCATAAATATTTACTTCACAAGATCTCCAGCTATGGTATAGCTAGAAATGTCTTCTCAATTATTAAATCATTTCTCTCTGATAGGTTACTTTTAGGCATGATAGAAGACTCCTATCGCTCTTGGCTAACTAACGAACTAATAGATGGCATACAGCAGAAAAAAAACGGTTTTCATCAAAGAGAAACCGAATCATGTCGTCGATGGCATGTGCTCTGATAAATTCCCTTCTCGACTTGTATACTTTTGAGAAACCAGCAAAATTATACGCATCATTTTTTGAGGTCCGTATATGCGTGAAAGCCTTCTACTCTAGTAGCATCTTCACCTGCATTGCTAGACATCGCAATTCTCACCCTGCTTCCTGCTATCCTAACGATACTTATACGTAGATGTTTAAATGTTACCCAAACATGTTGCTCAACTTTCTACATATAGACATTATCCTACAAATTAGCGCCTCACGTCTAAAATGCAATACACGTTTTTAAAGTGAAAACAGTTTTTAAAAAATAACAAATCGCGATCTGTTTGAATAGAAGTGCCCCTTTTATTTTTTACAATCTTATGAACGCCTAATGCGATGATGAAATATTACAGTTAAGTCCTTTGAGAATTTAACCAAATATAATGTATTCTTGTAATGAAGATACACATCCAGTTGCAGGTGCGAAGTTGTTTAATAGCATAAAAGCAAACAAAAAAGCAATGAAAAATATTTTATCTTTCATAACAGAAAATTTTGAAATACGAAAATAATTTTTCAAGTAAAATGATGGCGAAAATGTTTTACGAAAATTACAAAAGAAAGAAAAAATCAAGTTGATATTGCCTTTCGTTTATTTCCATTTAATTGTCAGCAGACCTGGCAGAAATCTCCTCTAAAGTCATAAAGAAATTAATTTATTCGATTTATGTATTTATTTATGCGTCAAGGGGCATTTCGCTGTTAATACAAAGTCCTCTATTTATTCTGTTATTATATAAAAGTTACGTTGTGTGTGTGTGCGTTCATTCCTCATGAGTTCCGAAACGGCTGAGCCTATATTTTGCTATCTATTTTGTTCGAGACAAAAATTTATCCGATAAATATCGAAAGTCGAAAAGATCCGACCTTAAAAATAGCTTTTCTCTCATATAGATAAAAGGTGCAATTGTAACAGGGGAATATGTTACGGTACACCGATTTAGGGAGATAATAAAATTTCAGCAGATCATTTCTTCTTAACAAAAAAACAAAAACAAAACAGATTTATCATTATCTGGAGATATCGCTTAGTGGTAGAGAATTCGACTACTGATCAGATGATATCCCTGTTCAGACCCAGGGGTACCTCCTCATTTTATTTTATTTTTTCTTATCATGAGTTCAATTTACAATAAAAAGAGGGGTAACCATTTAAAATCACCACAAATATTTTCTTCATTTGAATATTTTAAAATTAAGCATTAAGCAGAAGTGACTTTTTCAAAACATTCATTGTCAAGCCCAAATATCAGTTGACCAGATATTGTGATGGAACAAAGGCGGGACTTAATGAACGACACTATCATTATTATCTTATTATTTTTTTTATATCTTTTTGCTAAATAAGAAGGCCTTTAATATGGTATGGCATAAAGGTTTACTTCACAAGATCTCCAGCTACGGTATAGCTGGAAATATCTTCTCAATTATTAAATCATTTCTCTCTGATAGGTTCATAAGAGTAGTAGTTGATGGGCAAAAATCAGAAGCTCACAGTATTAATGCTGGAGTCTCTCAGGGGTCCATCTTGGGCCCAACTGTCTTCCTGGTCTACATTAATGATCTTCCAAATCACATCCTTACATCATTCGTAGAGATTTATGCTGATGACACTACTATCTATAGTAGCACATCTAAGACCGTAAGTTCTCTCCAATTCTCTCTCCTCTGATTTGGAGCAAGTGGTTCAATGGGGAAAGAGGTGGCTTGTTACTTTAAATACATCTAAATCCAAGCTATTATATTTACATTATCAACGCTCTTATACCGATCTGGCATCAACTGAAATGAATGGCTCCCGTCTTGGGGAGGCCTCATGTTTTGAGAAGCTTCTGGGCTTGACCTTTACTCCTGATCTGAAATGGAACACGTACATCCAAACTGTTGCCAAAGCTCTTGGAAAAATGGTGGGATAAGTCCATCGATCCAGTAGATATCTCACTGCTGATGCAATTACTTATCTATATAAGAGCCAGGTACGTCCATGGATGGAGTACTGTTGCCGCATCTGGGCAGGAGATGCTAGAAAGTACATATCTTGCTTTGATCGAGTCCAAAATAGACTTCCTTTTCTCTTCCCTGCAACCTCTATCTCACAGAAGAGATGTTGCGAGTTTGTCTCTGCTTTATCGTTATTTTCATGAAAAGTGCTCGACTGAGCTTCAATCTATGTGCCCCCTCCCCAAACTTTTACAAGAAACACTCGTCTAGCTGAAAATGCTATCAATAATTCCCCCCCCCATTTAAACCTAAACGTAGATTCCATGAACAAAGCTTCTTTCTTAGAACTGCACGCCTGTGGAATTGTCTTCCGTTTTCCTGCTTTCAAGCTGCCTACGATCTTATTGTCTTCAAGTTTAAGGTAAACAAGTTCTAGATGAGCCGTTCCACTTAAGTTAACGAATTTACCGAATGTCCATTACTAATGATTACTATATTGTCCTATTGACTACTGTACACTCTTACCCCTTATCCTCAAGTGTTCTCTGGGCCTTGATAAGTGGTGATGCCTATGTAAAAAGGAAATAGTTCACCGAGAAAATTATTCCTCGTAATATATAATAATCAATCGATTCTGAAATAATACATGGGCAATAGTGCAAATTAAAATATTATGTGTAAGCGTATTGGACAACCGGGCAACGTTTGGTTGCCAACTCGTCTTCGATAATTAAATAATATTGTTTCATTTTTTCTCTTTATCTTCTTGTACTTTTTTATTAGCAATAAAGGCGACGATTGTATGCACTCGGTAATGTGCTCGATTTCTGTCTGGTGTTTTGTGCTATTTTTTTTATTGTTTTTACTCCAAACAAGGCAAATCGCCACTTGGAAGGTAAAGGACTATTTATCACTGTGTTTAATAGGGAAATGTACATACTTCAACAGCAAGATATCTGTTCACATTATATAAAAAAAAATTGTAAGATAGTACAGTAACGGAAACACGAAAACAAAGAGGGGATTTCAAAATCTAACAGTTTGACGAACAAAATTATTAGAGTACTAGCAAGTCATAAAATACGTGCAAATATTATATTTTAATTAATGCGGAATTTTTATTTAGTATGAACAGAAATACCGTAGGTATTAAACGTAACGTTAAATTTCTTTGAAAAATGAAGTAAAAAAAAGACGGAAAGAAACTGAGACACGTGCATGCGAGTATTATGTATTTTTAACTTGAAAGTAAAAAAATACTCGAGCTAGGATCTTAACCAAAACCTAAAGCCAGTAAGTCAGATATGATAACAATTAGGCTTAACACGATTTTTAAAAAATATTTTCAAACTTTCTCATTTTTAACATAAACAACTGTGATGTTTCACGACCGCGCATGCGTAGTTGTGAAACAGTTAACTAACATAAAAATCTGATGGCCCATAAGTACCAATTTTTCTAAATTTTTCCTCGATGAAATCCTATTAAAAAGTTTTCACGTCTATGAATACGATCTATACGAAATTTCATGTATGTAGATCAATAATACATCGAGTATATAGTTTTAGAAGTATCCTCTCACACACACACATTCTCACTTATATATATATATATATATATATATATATATAAAGTACGTTATGAAAATATATATGCTAATTTAAGCTACATATAATATTCCGCGTTTCATCCACGTGAGAAATCGTCAGGCTTATGCGAAAAGTTGATGGTTATCGCGCATATTTATATAAACTCGTGGTATTGAATTTTGTAATTGCCCAATTAGCTTCTTATTTATAACTATTCAAATCAGCGATGGCCCGTCAATTACAAGATACAAATGGCCTCAGATTTACCCTTTCCCTTAGTGTGTTTTATGGGAAGGGTAGACATCCTTTGTGTGTAGGAAGCTGACCTACTTTCAACTTAAGTGTAGTTCAATATGTTATTTTATGTTTGTGTTTATATTTCGAGTGTTATGTTAGTTTTATTTATAAACTTATTTTTTATATGAATATATATGTTTATTTTATTTTTTATTTTATTTTTATTTCATTTATTTATTTTCTATTGTTATTGTAAATTTTAAAATTATTTATGCCTCCTATCTTAGAGTAAAGTTAATGCTTGCATACAGTTGTTCGCTATTTCTCTCTTACAGTTTAATAGATGAAAGGGTTCTTTAAAGAATAGAATAGATAGTTTCTCACTCAGGAATAATTTACATAGATAGTCTAGGTCCCTTCATGTACTTTCTTGTCTCACTATTTTCAATTTGAATATCGGTGAACGTCCACTTTCTTTGGGTCCCCAGTATTGGTTTGTTAGTGCTGTTTTCATTCGGTGTTTTTTGTTATTGAACAACTAAGAAGCTGCTTGGCTACCTGGAAAATTCAATAGAATGAATTTATATAAAAATGTGCGATAAGAACAACTTTTCGCCTGACAGAATCTCACGAGACAGAAACGCGGAATGTTCTGTGTAGCATTAAATTATTTCTATCTTATCCTCATTTTGATTTGGGTATTTTTCTGGCCCATGGCTTAATGATGCAATATTATCTCAGTATCTGTCTTACCTTCAGTTCCCCTAGATATATATTTTTACTATTATTCACCTTAACTTCAAATTTGTATACAATTTCAGAAATCAAGCAATTGCCTTCCAATGGACAACCATTAGGTATTCTACCGTTACAATTCTTTTTCTCAATATTTAATTCACCTGATTCGATCCTATTCACTATTTTGTTTATTTTACGATTATTTAAACTTATTATAAATTTACTTAAGTTTTGCAGCGGTTGAGAATGAAAGTTCAACTGTGTCCTTATTAGTTATTTTACTTAATCTATTGTCTAGTTCTTACCAATTATTATTTTTATAATTCCTTAAGGATATAATTTTGTATATGTTCACTGAAAGGAGGATTAAAACATACTTGCTTTTTGCGCATGTTTCTCTTATTCTTAACTGCATTATTATTCTATGCTTCTTTATCATTTTTAATTTATTCTTTTTATTCTTTACTTTTATTTTTTTCTTTGCATTTTTCTTCCCCTCAGCGCCATGTTATATGATATTGTGTAGTTTATCCTATTATCTTCATTATCCACCTCCTTAATATATTTGATCCTTCCGTATTTTGGTGTCGGAAACTTAGTTATTTTTGGAATAATTTCAAATGATATAATGTTAAAATTTATCTAAATAATTTTTAAACAAGTGTTACACATAAGAAAATAAACCATATATATATACATATATATATACACATACATATACATATATATACACCTATATATACATACATATACATATAAACATATATATACATATATATATAAAATTATATATATATATATATATATATATATATATATATACAGTGATGATCATATTTATTGGCACGGTAAAATAAAAGTTAAATTTTGTCTAATAAATTCTAAAAAAAGGATTAAATTAAAGAAAATAACAAAGTATATTATGTATTTTTAACTGGCCTTTCCGATGCAGCAATCGGATTTTAGAAAAAATAAATAACAAAGGAACAACAAACATAATTGCAAAAAAACCCTTGTTCAAAATTATTGGCACGATTTATTTAATAATCAATTGTATAGCCTTTGGCCTTGATTACCTTCCTCAGTCGCTTTTCATAGTTTACAACCAAGTTGTTGCACTCTTCAGTAGTAATTTTAGCCCACTCTTCCTGACAATAATCCTCCAATTGAATAAGATTCTTAGGCTTCCTTTGCATTACCCTCAATTTTAATGTTCTCCATAAATTTTCAATTGGATTAAGGTCTGGGCTTTGTGATGGCCACTCCAAAACATTAATATGATTGTCCTCAAGCCATTTCTTAGTCAGTTTAGCCGAATGCTTTGGGTCATTATCTTGCATGAACCACCAACGACGACCAATTGAGAGCTCTTTAGCAGAGTCTTTCAGGTTTTCATCCAATATTTTAACATAATCTTCCTTTTTTATGCTACCTGTGACCTTAACAAGTCGCCCTGGTCCAGAGGCAGCAAAGGATCCCCAAAACATCAAACTGCCTCCACCGTGCTTCACTGTGGGTATGGTGTTCCTAGGCAGGAAAGCTTCGCCAGATTTTCTGTAAATATAAGACACTTTATTATGGCCAAATAACTCTATTTTCGTTTCGTCAGTCCATAGAACACGTTTCCAGAATGCAACATCTTTATCAATATGACGTTTTGCAAAGGCTAGCCTTGCTTTCAGGTGCATAGGCTTCAATAAGGGAGTCTTTCTCGGACGACATGCTTTTAAACCAGCTCTCTTCAAAACTCTACCAACTGTATGTCGAGATACATTCACTCCAGAGGTGCTCTGTTCATCAACAATCTCCCCAACAGGGATCCTTGGGTTTTGTTTTACTTGTCGAACAATTTTCCGTTCATCTCTTGGGGAAAGAATCCTTTTTCTCCCTCTACCCTCTAAACTCATAACGTGGCCTTGCGATTTGAACTTATTTATTATGGCTCTAACAGTGGATTTGGGAAGGTTTAGCTTCTTTGAAATCTTATCATAGTCCTCCCCATTGGTATGGCATGCTACAACAAGCTTCCTGACGTCTTCGCTGTGTTCCTTAGTTTTAACCATGGCGATTGAAAATTATAATTTAGTCACTTATAATAGTTTAAATAAATCGCTATCTAAAAATTATCTGAAAAAAATTATTCACTGAATTAGCGTTAAACAAGCATAATATGGCTATAAAAAAGTTCAGAAAGCACGTAAACCGGAAATTGATTGATATTATACTGATACTAAAAGAAAAACAAAGCCGTGCCAATAATTTTGAACAAGGGTTTTTTGCAATTATGTTTGTTGTTCCTTTGTTATTTATTTTTTTCTAAAATCCGATTGCTGCATCGGAAAGGCCAGTTAAAAATACATAATATACTTTGTTATTTTCTTTAATTTAATCCCTTTTTTAGAACTTATTAGACAAAATTTAACTTTTATTTTACCGTGCCAATAAATATGATCATCACTGTATATATAAATTAGTGGAAGGCGTCCGCTCCTGCCCAGTCATAAAATACGCTTAAATACATTTGAATTCATACGGTTGTGTTATAATTACGGAGCCAATTCTCTACGTAATACTATATTGTACATAATATATAGTGCTGATTTCAAAAGAAGATAGAAATGATTTGGGTGAAATCAGTTAGAATGGAAACAAAACTTTTAGCACTCTAGCTGTGTACCCTACCGTTTGAGCGTTCGCATGATAGTTATGAAAGATTTAAAACTAAACCACTTCGAACTATGAATAAACTTGCGCATGCGCAAAAGTAATAGAAATATGTCGGCAAGTTAAAATGAACATTTCAATTTGCTGATATTTGTCTGTTTTTTTTATCTATCTAAACAAGGATTTTAATCGCTTTAACCCATACTTGATGTATGATTACCATGTCCTGTTAATTTCGGTTTTATATGGTCCGTAGTTTATATGTTAAATATTTATGGATAAACACATTTGGGTATCTAAAACAAACACCGTAACATACCATCATGGATCCTTAGCTGCTTTATATCCGCTGATATAAAAACTTACTATAATGTTTATAAGTTGGAGTAGGCATTAATTGTTTTATCGGGATTGAACATCGCTTTCAAGAAGGTATTCTTAACAAATCCAAATTAACTGTTTGATGGTTTCTTTTTTTTAACTTAATGTTTCTCATCCATGGTAAGCCTTTATGCACCGACAAAAAGTATGCAGCATTTAGCCTGCGTTCCATACCAATCCGTATCCTGCATTGAAAATCTTTTTTCGCTGATATGATAGAAACGTGAATTCCATGAACAAAGCTTCTTTCTTAGAACTGCACGCCTGTGGAACTCTGTTCCGTTTGCCTGCTTCCCACCGGACTACAACTTGGATGTCTTCAAGTCCAACTTTACAAATTCCTAATGAACCGCCCCCTTAAGTAAACACTTCATCAAATCTCCACACTAACGTAATGTACTTGCAATAACCCTTATCCCTGAGTGGCTTCCGGGCCTTGATAAATGGTGATTACTGTGTAAAAAAAAAGAAAGAAACTACATTCGGCAGTAAACTTTAATTTCTGAGCTTTAGAGAGGATTGAGTAAGTACATACACCCACCTCCGATACAGATTAAATCTTCTCTGTGTTCGGTTGCATAGCAGACGCTGTAGAATTGAGGCAGATGACATATGTATGGATATGTAAATTAATGACTCTCTATATGTAAATTGATTTTAAGAAAAAAATTGATGAAACCGAGGAAAGAAAAAAGATATACATTTTTCAGAATAAACTAACGTTGCAGTGAGAACGTTTTCAGTTGAAGATAACGCTGGCCCAACTTTTTAAATGCCTTTTATTTTTTATGTGTGTGGGATTTTTTCTGAACAGAAGATCTCTCTCTCTCTCTCTCTCTCTCTCTCTCTCTCTATATATATATATATATATATATATATATATATATATATATATATATATATATATCGGGTGATTGAAATACCTACTTGTACTTTTTGAAGGTGTTGATCTTTTTAACGATTTATATATATATATATATATATATATATATATATATATATATTCTGTTCATAAAAAAGATCAACACCTTCAAAAAGTACAAGTAGGCATTTCAATCACACGATATATATATATATATATATATATATATATATATATATATATATATATCGTGTGATTGAAATGCCTACTTGTACTTTTTTAAGGTGTTGATCTTTTTTATGAACAGAATATATATATATATATATATATATATATATATATATATATATATATATATATACATATATAAATCGTTAAAAACGCTGTTGAAAGCAATTAAAAATTGTATTTTATTTTTAAACTAGCGGGGTACCCGGCGTTGCCCGAGTGTTTGTTTCGGGGACGGGGGTGAGTTTTAAAAAATGTTATGGTAGGTAAGTAGGAAGGATCAAACCCGGAGTCATGAGTAGGAAAATAAAGTGTGAAAAAAAACAAAAAAACATCTGCAACGTTAACAGTTCGGCCACCAAGAAAAGTCCATTCCAGTTGTTTAGGAAAAAAAAAACAAAAAAAAACGACTACGGTAGGTCGGCGCGAACATGAAAATATAATGTGAATTGTCCAGCACGCTAACCACTACGCCACAGAGCACTGCAGCTTAGTTTAACTTCACATGAAAGAACTACGAAGCCAAACCGGTGTTCTCTTCTCAACTGTTCCTTGTGAACGATCCCCAAACGGTGTTAAGTGGTGGCAGGGGGAGGAGGAATTTATGAGAGAGAAAATATTTTACCACTTCCATTGATCTTAACCGATTTTGGCCGTGACTTCTCAGCAGAAAAAGTATAGAAATCTAAGATTATCGAGGAATTTGAGAAATAATAAGCCTATAACATACCTCAGATATTGTTCTGCCGTTTGTGCATATTATATTTGCATGAAATATCTTGATTTTTAATCCTATTAAGGTCAAAATCAGACGGGAAAAATGAGTTCATTTTATTTATATAGAGATAACTAGAAACGAGGCTTGCTTTTTTTCTGTTGTTCTTGGCCTTCGGGCCGGGATCAAAGTGTAGTATCTATTCCGGCAGATACTGCAAGCAAAGACCATATGTGGAGGCGACCCCACATATAAGACCTTGGTCAATGTAGGGGCAACCCTTCATACCAATTGTCACTATCCTGCTCCCCTACTCCCCGGGGAGTTGGTCCCCATTTCCCCTTCACTCCTCACTTTAAAAATCGGCCTTGTGCCTAATTTGCTCAGTGGGGGAGCAAATAAATACCTCAAAGTGTAGTATCTGTTCTGCAGATGCTGCGCTTAATATAATTTGTACCAGTCAATGGAGGGGGAACCCTCTATACTGGGACAATTATTATTTTTGGTAACCAGAGTGCCCCCTTCATGCCTACTTTAGGGGAGTTGGTTTTTACCCTACATTAAAAACGGCCTTGTGCCTAATTTGCTTTGGTCGGGAAGCAAATAAATACATTAAATAAGTAGAAAAGAGACTTGCCTTTTTCTGTTGTTCTTGGTCTTTGGGCCAGGATCAAAGTGTAGTATCTATCCGGCAGATACTGCAAGTAAAGACCATATGTGGGGGCAACCCCACATATAAGACTTTGGTCAATGTAGGGGCAACCCTTCATACCAATTGTCACTATCCACCTCCCCTACTCCCCGGGGAGTTGGTCCCCATTTCTCCTCCGCTCCTCACATTAAAAATCGGCCACTGGAGGATACTGGTTAATGAGTGTGTATTAGTCAATGGGACAATATCATAGTAATCACTAGTAGTGGAAATTTGGTAAATTGGATTACTTTAGGGGACGGCTCATCAAGAACATTTTATCTTGGACTTGGAGACGACTGTATTGTAGTTAGCTGGAAAACAGGGAAACTGAAGAGAGTTTCACGGGCGTGCAGTTCAAAGAAAGAAACTTTTTTCATGGAATCTACGTTTAGGCTAAGGCACGGATAAAGACTGTTGGAAATTATTGATAGTGGTTTCGGCTAAACGATTGTTTTCCGTGAAAGTTTGGCGAGGAGGGGGCAATAGATTGGAGCTTAGACGAGCACTTGTCATGAAAATAAAGGCCCGACAACACTAGTTTTTTTTATATGACAGGAACGCGTTCTAAATGACTGTTTCTGTTTAAAGGACACTTTCATAATTGATACTTGACTTTTTCATGTTAAACTTAAATTCAAGCCATTAGAACCAAACAAGCAGTAATACTAGGCATATAAAATCAAGAGTAGGTTCTTTAATATGACAAGGGCGCGTTATAAATACAGAATGATACTTGCCTTTAACATAGTAAACTTTCATGCAAGCCATAATATATAAAAAATAATTTTATAAAAGCAACGATAGATTCTCTACAGTGCAATGTAGACAGCAATATATTATAAACTTAGTCACTGCGAGAGGCATGTGAAGCTTCCTCCAGCTGCCTCACGATGGGTCCCCAATTAACGCAGGCAACGGATCGATTTA
This sequence comes from Euprymna scolopes, assembly GCF_053919585.1. Taxonomy (NCBI): domain Eukaryota; kingdom Metazoa; phylum Mollusca; class Cephalopoda; order Sepiida; family Sepiolidae; genus Euprymna; species Euprymna scolopes. The sequence goes on from NC_136513.1 coordinate 40,512,430, forward strand.
ATTGAAAAATAAGCGATTTCATGGACTTCGATGACAATAAAAACATGGGAGTGTGAAACATTCGTTAATAATCATTTATTCCTGAGCATGGAAGACCAACAAAATGTTTTCTATAAAATTAAGCATAACAGCCCAACGTGCATGTCATATTTTTTCTATTAAAGCACGACATGCTAACGAAAATGCTATTCAATATTTTACCGTTGACACGCCAAAGAAAATGTGTTTTTATTAAGCGTAATAAACCAACGCACGTGTTATTTTAAAGTTAAGTATGAAAAATCGACGAAAATGTTTTTGAAGACTCTACAAACACTAGTTTGAAATATTATAGGATTGAGCTAACCTATTATACCAACATTCGACGCTAGATCAAGGAGCTTCTTTTTTAATAATTATTGAGAAGTTAAAACAATAAAGACGAAAAATCAAACATTGTACCATAACAGTGAATCTGGTAAACGGGAAAAGAGAGTGTTAAATAGCATACCTTATTTACCCATTTAAAAAAAGTATAATGATAGTTTCGTATATATATATATATATATATATATATATATATATATATATATATATATATGTATGTGTGTGTATGTGTATGTGTGTGTGTGCGTGTGTATAGTAAGCACCAACCCTATTCAGGGTTTAACTGGCTTCCTCCGAAGGAGGAAGTTTTATGGGAGTATGAAATTCACAAGCGGTCTACAATCGCATGTATATCCCCGTTAGGGGAGATGCCAACGTTAGGGTTTTGCAACTTTTTGCAGGGAGGTGTCGAGGTCCTCCTACATACAGCACCTGGACTTCCCAAATTGGTCACCAATTTTAGTAATGATCGGGCTCAACGTTGCTTAACTTCGGTGATCTGACGGGAACCGATGTGTCAACGTGATTATGCCATATATATATATATATATATATATATATATATATATATATATATATATATATATATGGCAATTAAGCTACACAGAATATTCCGCGTTTAATCCACGCTAGGATTCATAAGCCTGATAAATTCTAGCGTGGATGAAATGCGGAATATTCTGTGTAGCTTAATTGCCATATATATTTTATAACTTAGTACCTCGCTCTTCCTACGTATTGAGCACTTTTGAAGTAAATACTTAAAGTTTACGCATAAATTTATACATTTTTATGTGATTTAATTAAGTAATCATTAATATATATATATATATATATATATATATATATATATATATATATATATATACACTATCATTTTATCCCTGCGTTGCCCAGGTGTTTGGATGTGTATGTTGAGCAAAAAAAAAAAAGTGGTAGTAGGAAGGCAGGCTCGAACCTGTACCGCAAAGGAGGAAAAGAACGGGGTAAAACCTAACGTTTATGCTGTTACGACCACCGCCAAACCGGAACCGACATTTTTAAAATTAAGGCTAGACAATTTAAAGGAGAGGATAACTTTCAAAAATATCGGCGAAAAAAGTGATCCCCCCTGTAGAAAAGTGCCTAGTTGAAGGGGAAGATATTAATGTTTTTAGCCAATTTTTCGATATTTGTCGTATGAAAAGTCGAACTTTAAAATGATACTGATCTTGGTAAAATCCGTCGCCTCTATTGAATGTTTAAGGCAGACATGCACACATACATACATGCATACATACATACATACATACATACATACATACATACATACATACATACATTTATATATTGGTAACTACAAATTTTCGTCCCAAACTGATGGAAAAGCTTGCTCTATCTCTGAATACCCTTTATGTAAAATTTCAAATATGTAGATCACAAATTGTCGGAGTAATTTGGAAGAGACCGCTGAGGTTAATTTTTTTTAACTTTGACCCCTATTATGACTCCTTAAAATTTATTGTGTTGGGCTCAAATCAAGTTATTAAGTTAAATCCATGTCCAAGGAACCTATATCTAAAATTCCGATTTTTTAAACCCAAAATTGTCGGAGGAGATGGTAGAGTTCTCAAAGGTCAGATCGTTGAACTTTGACCGCTTAATCGCCAAATTTCTGGCCAAAAACCGATCACATCGATTTTCCCAAATGTCAGTACTCTGTATATCAAATTTCGAGTCTGTAGACTAAAAATTGACAGAGTTATTGCGTAGGGAAATGTACACAGACACACACACAGACACGTTCACTTATATATATATATATATATATATATATATATATATATATTGTATTTTTGTGTACAGAAAGTTGTTAGATGAGACAAGTTATTGGTACCGTCGGTTTCAAGCCCGATAATATGGGCCGTTTAAGATATCAAGCTCTCTTCAGCCAATACTCATCAAAAGAGATAAGTATTGGCTGAAGATAGCTTGATATAGATATCTTAAACGGCCATAATTATCGGGCTTAAAACCGACGGTACCAATGACTTGTCTCATCTAACAACTTTCTGTATAGAAAATACAAAATATAAATACGCTCTTATATATATATATATATATATATATATATATATATATATATATATATATATATATATATATATACTAGCATTTTAGATGATTGGACGCATATAAAAATATTAAATGCGTCCTATAAAACTACGTATTTATTGCTTAGAACGTTATTTCAAAGTTAAACGTGACCTACAAATCGACGGAGCTTTTCATTTAAATACTTGAACACTTAAAATTAAGTACATGTATTTGATTTGCGCGTTTATTGCTCAAAACTTATATCTTGAACTTAAACATGATAGACAGAAGGATAGACCGAACTTGGATGAAAGAGTAGTACCTGTTATGTCTTCGGTCAAGGAAGACCTTTTGTGACTGGGATAATTAGTTTTTATTTTTTTACTGTCCAGAGTGTCCGTCTAGGGAGTTATGGATCTGTTTAACATGAAGAAAATTACCGTAACTAATTGGCTTGCTCTCCTTTAACACTAAAGCCAATGGCGTCTAGGTCAAGATGGCCATTTCCTTGCTGATGGATGTAAAAGTTCCAACCTGCGCATTCTAGAAAGTAAACGTACACAGGCTTTGCCTTCTTTCTTTGGGAAAGAGTTCGTTTATTGATAATCTCCAGAGATGTCCTTTCCGGGGTATGCTGATGTTGTTTGACGGTCATTTCTTCCAAGTCTATCTGATCTTCATTATTGCGTTATCTCTTCAATCCCACTTTGCGACCCTTGTGTCGCAGCATCCTGTCGTCTAAGTATCACAGTGTCATGTTTGGATGATAATAAAAAATAACTCTAATGATGTAAATGAAACGAGTGCGACTTAATGACTTGATTCTATTTCAAATGTAATTGTGACCGACAAAAAACAACGGACGAAATGAAAAACAGACGCAGTCTCGTATATAAATTCATGGACTAGTTAGAATATAAAGTTGCGTCCAACTTCCTTAAGCTTTTTGTTTTTAATCCCATGTGTGTTACTGATATAACATTGCTCGCGAGGCGCCAACAGAGGGCGCTTCATGAACTGAATAATCGCGTGCCGGTGTTAATTCGAATACAAATTGACGGGCTCATTTTTTTCACTTTTCCATTATTTTGCTCTTTCTCTGTTTGTTCTGACAGATTCATGCATAAACATGATTTCTTTTTTTTTGTCTCTTGTGAAACGTGCAGGTGTCGGTTTGATCTTGGTCGATAAGGAAATGCTCTGCAATAAACAGGAACAGCGTGCCGAAAATGCGCAGCAAACAATAACCAAATATGGTTGCAAACAATGCATTTCTGCATTTTATCCGTGCAGGGCCGCTGCAGCTTTCATCTTGACCCGGGTTGTGTTTTTCATGACACAATCGAGTGCATCTCATCAGTTAGTCACGATGATTTCATAATGAAAGACTTTCTGTTATAAGACGAATTGTTATTCGTTTAATATTGTTGTTTTTGATTATAGGTAGAATCTTATTAAATAAATAGATAGATAGATCTGGAAATGGATAGACAAATCGATAGATCAGAGACCAGAAAAGATATATGCATAAATTGTTTTTTACACTTATCAAGGTCCGGAAGCCACTCAGGGATAAGTTGGTTGGTTGGATGTTTTTGTTTTACGGCATATCAACCCTTTTCAGGTTATTTAATGCCGAATCCAAAGATTTTGAAGAAAATTTTTTTTAATAGAATATATTTGTTGTTTTCACGTCGGTTTCTATTTAACCCATAGTTAGGACTCTAACAGGTACTACCACTCCGGGTCAGTTGACCTGGGAGCAATGGTAATTAAAGTGTTGCTCCACACTCCCCAAAGCCCACAAGCTGGGGCCTCACCACTGGATATAGTTTAAGGTCATATCCAGGACCCCCATTGAGGGACTTTTACACTCTGCAGAGGGACAGTCGGCGTATTCTAATGCCCCACCGACAGGGCCTCAGGGATAAGGGTTATTTCAAGTACAGTACGTTAGTGTGGAGATTTTATGAAGTGTTTACTTAAGAGGGCGATTCATTAGGAATTTGTAAACGTTGGACTTGAAGACATCCAAGTTGTAGTAAGGTGGAAAGCAGGCAGACGGAACAGAGTTCCACAGGCGTGCAGTTCTAAATTTTTCACAGCGGATTCAGCTAGACGAGTGTTTTTCGTGAAGGATTGGCGAGAGGGGCCAGAGATTGGAGTTCAGACGAGCACCTGCCATGGATATATATATATATATATATATATATATATATTGATAGTCATCCACATACAGAACTGTTTCACAGCTCATCAGTGCGGCTAGACAGGTAACCACCTCAAGCCAGGATTGAAACCTGACTGTCTGTATGGCAGTCAAGGCTCCTAACCATTACGCTATTGGCGGCCACTGAACGAGTAGTGAATTTAACGATGTTTTAACATCGTCCGAAATACCGCCGCTCGATTTGTTTACACAAAGAGCGTCGCTTATACGCTAATGGTAATTCGTGTATCACTTCTCAATATGCTCAACTCAAGGTGAGGAGCATTATAGTAATCCACATACAGTACTGTTTCGCTGTTTCACAGCTCATCAGTGCGGCTAGACAGGCAACCATCGTGTATCACTTCTCAATATGCTCAACTCAAGGTGAGGAGCATTATAGTCATCCACATACAGTACTGTCTATCAATTTATCACTTTATATATATATATATATATATATATATATATATATATAAAGTGATAAATTGATGGATATATATATATATATATTAATTTAACTCTTATGCTCCGTTCGTCATATAATGATTAGATCACTCTGACTGACGTTAAAACCATATTATAATTGAATAAATGCTTAAAATTCAACGCCATTTCTGGCGGTTAACGTGAGACGAATGGATATGGTCCTTGCTATTGAAGCCAAATATGGCTTCTGTCGCCGTGTTTGAATCTATAAACTGGTGTTAATAGTGACACCCTGCACTAGCGATTCCCAGAAGGATGAAACACTAGGTTAGGTATTTAATAATTATTATAGCAAATAATTATATATATATATATATATATATATATATATATATATATATATATATATATATATATTACACAGTGATCACCACTTATCGAGGCCCGGAAGCCACTCAGGGATAAGGGTTATTGCAAGTACATTACGTTAGTGTGGAGATTTGATGAAGTGTTTACTTAAGGTGGCGGTTCATTAGGAATTTGTTAACATTGGACTTGAAGACATCCAAGTTGTAGTCTGGTGGGAAGCAGGCAGACGGAATAGAGTTCCACAGGTGTTCAGTTCTAAGAAAGAAGCTTTGTTCATGGAATCCGCGTTTTGATTTAGGTACAGATATAGAGTGGGGGAAATTTTTCACAGTGGATTCAGCTAGACGGGTGTTTTTCGTGAAAGATTGGCGAGGGGGACCAGAGATTGGAGTTCAGACGAGCACCTGCCATGGAAATAACGATAAAACAAAGATAGGCTCGCAACGTCTCTTCTGTGGGAGAGAGGTTGCAGGGTAAAGAAAAGGGCATCCCCACTAAGCCACGAAGTCTATTTTGTACTCTGTCAAGGCAGGATAGGCTGTTTTTAGCAGCTCCTGCCCAGATATGGCAACAGTATTTCATCCTTGGACGTACTTGGCTTTTATATAGATAGAGAATTGCATCAGTAGTGAGATATCTATATTGTCCAATCTCTACTGTACATTCTTTAACCCTTATCCTTGAGTGGCCTCTTGACCTTGGTAATGTGGTGATGCCTATTTAAAAAAAAGATATCTTCTGGAGCGGAATAAATCTAAGATGTGTTGCTTGTTTATGCATTTATCATTGCGATATTATACAGAGGTTTTTTTGTTTCATTACAGAATCTGTTATCAATCTGTTAAGTGAAAGTATGCAATAGTAGCCAAACAGTATCCTCTCCTCACGGTTGTAATGGGTCGTTAAATAATCACAATATAATTTTTCAGTTCTATTCATTAAATGAATGAGTCAAAAAAGAATATTAAACAAAAATAAGCGAACATTATTCATCAAACCGCGGCATATATGTATTGTGCAAATTTTAGGCGATCAGAATGAGTCAGGAAAGTTTTAAGTCTAATAAATTATTTATGGGAATTATACAGGTTGAAACCCGTGTAAATGTACTAGGCAAATAACAAAGTGGCTTATAAAATTGTATCTAGGGTTGCGATGACTCCGGGTTTCTGCGTAAAAAATACCCAACTAACTCTCGATCGAAAAACAAAACAGTAAAGATGTTTATATACTTTAAATCAAAGTAAGTGAACTTTTATAATGAAAAAAAAGTAATAGTTGGCAATGAAAAGAAATAAATAAAAACAGTATTACGGTAGTTTGTTTCTTTTGACGAACACAAATAAAGAAATTATTATAGAAAGAAAGAAGAAATTTATTTATTGCTATGTTTGTTTTTAGTCTTTTGCTGTTGATATATGGTGGAAATTAATTCTAACCGTAATAGATGCCGTGCGGAGGTAGAAATATACAGAGTACGAAACATAGAGAGTACATTAATTGCTATATTTATGTATGGTGAAATCTTGACATTGAATTCGTTCGCTGGTTTAATATCAGCGGCAATACATGTCTAGTAACTATAAATGATGCCGTGCGAATGAATATCTTTTATAACGACGCTATATTTTAATGTTTTCAAGTGTTCGTTTGAACGATCTAATTCCAGAATAAATGTAATATTGAACGAACTATCAGAGATAGCGGACTTTCACAAGGGATATGTTATTATTTAATGATTCTACTAAAGGAAAGATAATGGTATATATGTGTTTGTATGGGCCAGTTATAACGGTTTAAACGTAATATCTGTAGAACATGTATATTTTCCTTCGGTGTCGGCTGGAGTGGTAGGAGGACTTAATATTTAGGCGGAAAATAGGAACTACTTCCTCTAAAGATGGTGCGATTGTGGTGTTGTTGCTCCAAGAATGTAATGTAGGATTTTATTATAACGACTAAATGCATATAAATTGTTCTAAAGTTGCATAAAATAGTGTCTAATATTTTAGACATAATAAATTTGTGTGTGACGTCTGTTGTTGCAAACCTACGGTATTTTGGTTCAGAGGGGAATTTCTACAATCGAAGTGTTATATATGGAGATTATATATATAAGGTTTTTCTCTGTGTGTGTGTAAGGTGAGGAGAGTCCCCAGCTAAAGAAGAGTAAGATAATGGGTTTGAGGAAAATGAGGAGAAAAGGAAGGGGAAACGAGAGAAGGAAAATGAGAAAGATAGCGGGGGTAAATTTGTCCACTAAACTCCAATGTTACATCCCTGTGCATATTTTACAAGTATTTTAATGGCAGGAACTCTGACAAACGCCGATCATTTGTATCTCCTCGGCGGAAATACCCACTACAAACCCGACAAGCAGTAAAATTCCACGCCTACAAAGTAAACAGTTTCTTTAATTGGACACTTTTATCATTCTAATTTTTATAATCGAAATTCAAATAAAAAATGCAGTTTTTAGAAAAAAAGGGGGGACACGTGGCGCAGTGATTAGAATATTTGGAAAAAGTAATTGTGTAAGTAATATTCTGAAAGTTGCTGATTCAATTCTAAGTGTCGGCGACCGAAACATACAATTGCGAATTACTTAGGACCTGTGGGGTATATGGTTAGAAAAGTAGAAAAACAAAAAAATAAACGTACCAGGCGTATCTGCATCGCTCTTTAGGAAAGAAGAAGGAAAGGATGGCCAGCGCATTTGTATACGCGAATGGCATCTTGGGAAGGCAGAGCATAATGGTGGGAAACTTTTTTTTTCCTGTCTCTTCATTTTTTTTTCTAGATAGGAGGATATAAAAGTAGGGGAAAATTCCCTGGGGCAAGAGAGAGAAAAGAGTCGTGAACATATTTTCTCTTGAAAATAATGTTGTATTGCTGACGTTTGTTTGTGCGGTGTGACATTGGTGGCGAGAGGCCAGGTGTGGTCGATTGGAAAAGAAGAGGGCAGAAACGTGCTGTTGTCGAGAGAGTGGCTCACCCCTTCCCGAACCCCAGAACCGAATCCTGATTATAACGCTAGACATACAATTGCGAATTACTTAGGACCTCTATCCATTCATGGCTAACGGAACAAGAGCATCCTATTCCCGTAAGAATAAATAAAATTCAAATTCCATCCAAATTCCCGAGTTCGACAGAAACATTCCCGTGTTCGACAAAATACACATGAAGAAGGTCGGCGGTTACATCGACCGAAACGTTGTGAAAATTACAGCCAAGATGAGAACAGTAGTCCAGAAAAATCCAAATAATATGAAATATCATGTATTATAATTTTTCTAATAAACTAACACTTTCGATATATAAAAACATACTCTTCAAAGTTGTTTTTTTTTATAATCAATTTGTAAATCTTATAAGGCATGATGTCATAATTTTAATGACGCAATGAACTTCATAGGTATAGAAACAATATTATATAATTACAAATCAAGCAAAAACGAATATCCCAAACGTATGCGTTATGGGTCATGATAAATTGTATTTAAATTTGAACACAATGTTTGATGAAAATATTATTGTAGACTGAAGCGAGGTGGATCAATAAACCTGACGGGCAAATTTAAATCTATTTAGTAAAATTCAACGTCTGGAAGAAATAAAACTTATATTTTAAACTCAACTGTTCGACCAATCAAACGCCATTTGCAATTTCTGCGTGATAGACAAATAAAGATACTATTTTAAACGTGTGTCTGTGATAGACCAATCAAACGCTATGCGTGATGGTCAAATACGCTATTTAAAACGCATACGTGACAGACCAATCAAACTTGTGTGTGTTACAGATCAATGATAGTATCATGCCAATTTCGTCTGTGATCAAACCACTGAAAAGATTTTTCAAACTTATATTGGATAAACAATTTAAAATGCTTAAGCTTTATGAGCCATTAGAAAAATGCTGTTTTCAATTTAAGCGTGACAAACCATTAAAACTGGCATGTCAAACTTAAGCGCAGTGGCTGTACAAAATAAACCTCTACCCCTATCTTTATTATTATTATTATTATATAAAAGAAAATTTGTGTGGCTGTGCGTGTCTGTGAATTCGAAAACGGCTGGGTCAATTTTTATGAAATTTCACACGAACGTACTTTATGTGCGTGGCAGCGTTCTTAGATAGGGTTGGTGTCGGAATGCCTGCGATAAATATCGATAATCGAAATAACCTGATGGAAGAAGGAACAAGCGATTTTGACCAAATATAACCTCCAACACAGCGTAACATCATAAGTGCATTTAAGAAGGTTTATTACCACACAAGCAGAAAGGCCCAACATCGACAGTAAGTTATTTAATAATATAATTTATCATGACCCATAACACATACGTTTGGGATATTCGAAATGAATGTTTCTGTTTATAGCAAAATTTCACAATGATGCTTTAATTTTAAATTTTAAACTTAAATTCCAGCCATTTTCACCGCACAGCTAATAAAACTAGGCATATAAAATCAACAGTAATGTTTTGATATGACAGAGGCGCGTTCTAAATGAATGCTTCTAGTTAGAACACAACTGAACCATGATACTTGACTTTTGCATTTTAAACTTTAATGCAAGCCATTATATATAAAAATAATTTTGTAATTGTAAAATCAACAATAGATTCTCTACAGTGAAATGTAGGCTACAATATATTGTGAACTTAGTCACTACGAGTGGCATGTGAAGCTTCCTCCAGGTGCATCGCGATGGATCCCCAATTCGAGCAGGCAATCAATCAATTCGATTAAAAAATGGTCTATTTCATCGATTTTGATTTCAATAAAAATATGGGAGTGTGAAAAATCCGTCGATCATCATTCAATCCCAGACAACGTAGGGGTCATCCCGCGATTGTGATATACACAACAGTTCGTAGTTTGGAATGAATAAAATCATGTGATCATCCTAAAGATTATTAATGATATGCGTTCGGTGTTTGCTTGAAATGAAGCCGGTTTGCGCAGAAACCGCCTAAATAATTCATATTAACCAACCTGATCTAGATAAGCGGGATAGGGTTGACACAGTGTTCGACCAGGTGGAATACAGATGCTGCCGGAAGTGTTGACGTTCGCTTACATACATTGCCTGGTATTTGCAGTACGCCCCTCATCAGATACTGACCAAGCTAAATGCTGCTTAACTTCGGTGATATAACGAGTACCGGTATGTGAACATGTATATGCCGTATTAAAATAAATCTGACATACTATGAAACTCGAAAGGTATAAGATCGAACTCCAGTTCAATTTTATACTTCCGACTGCGATTCTTATAATTCCGAAATATCTGAATATTTTGAACTCTTCCAATATTCAAAATCTCTATTGATACTTCGAAGATTATAAAGTCTTAGCCCGACTCCCAACATTCTTTTATGGGGAATAGAAAGAGAACATTATGCTTACTTTCGGCAAACCCGTAACTCTCGCTTCCTTATTTCGTCCATTAGCCCTCATATTTCGTGAGCGATATCTTTGAAAAAGGGGAAAGAATTGCTGTTTTCTATGTCAGAATTTATCCATCTACAACGCTTCATTGTCTTATTTTTTACCTTTAAGTTATATTTTAACTCTTTATACTAAGTGGTAAGGTAGCGGAACAGTATTGTTTTTAAAGGAAAAGTAAGATGCCTCCTTCCCTCTGCTAGTCTGTGGGTGACTCTTAGGCATGGTCGAGAACAATACTTAATTCTTTGATCAGAGGTGAGTGAAGTCGTGGAAAGCAGGTGACTGATGTAATACAAAAGCAACCAGAAATAATTCTGTTCATATTTTCGTATTAGTTAGTACCATCGCCAAGTGTGCGCACTGCTCTGACAGAAAGAAACTGCAATCCACTATCTGTACACCCGCAAAGAAATCTCTGACAACACATCAAAAGCTTTGTTCGAGAAACACCGTGAATAGATTTCTGTACACAAAGGCCTCGCTTGGTAAAGATTACTATTATAGACAGGTGGCAGCTAATCGTCATAAAACTACTCTCGGACAACCAGCAGAGAATGTCAGAAAACATCGAGGGAAGAAGAAGCAGAAGACAATAAATGGATACATACACTGACAGTCTGAACTCTTGGTCAACATAAAAAAATATGAGCAACAATGAATTCATGAATGCCCCGAGGAAGAAAATAGATGGAGAGACATAGCCGTCAATGTCTGTACCAGGCAGGACACCATTTGACTTAAAACATCAAGTGGCTGGATGCCTGGTCTGGAGCGATTTTCATAAGAAAACTCCGAGCCAGACGTTTTCCAAAAAGTTTGATCCTCACCGAATACGACTCTGCAATCGTGGTACGAACGAAACGATATTTTAAACTGAAATGTATAAAATCGATTGTCGGACGTAGTCTCTGATTGAAATATTTGGACTCGTGTAAAAATAAATAACGGAGACAAATACAGAAAGATTAGAAAAAAAATCCTGTAAATTTTTTTTTTGTTTTCTATAAATATGTGTTTTGAAGGATTTTTGTTATCTTAAACTTAATAAGATTAATTTTTGCGAGCCATGCCTGTTCGGATTTCGGGTCTATGAATAGTTTTGTTTTGTTTTCTTTTCTTTTAGATTATTAAAACAGGCCATCTTTAGCGTATTTTTCCAACTTTGTATATATTTCCATGGTGGATCCACACAAAGATAGATCTCGGGCGACATTCTGAAAAGCAAAAAGCAACAAAAAAGAATAATCAACAAAAAGGAACAAACGTTTCTAAATCGAGAAGAAACAACGTTCAACACAAACACAAGATGACATTTCCGAACAAATCGTCTTAGCATACACACGGATTGGTCTACGCGAGTACAAGAGAAATTCCAGCTTACATAAAATGTGTCGCAAGACTGGAACGACCAGGTTATTACATCCTGATAATAGAAGGCATCTGCTGTTGACGGAGAAAATGCTATTTTAAACTTAAGATTGCCGAATAGGTTATTCAAAACTTTAGTTTCTCAGACCAAAGAATATCCAGTTTTCGAAATGTCTCAAAGCTTTGTCGTCAATTTATGGCTAATCTGAGCATATGCATAGGCTTAAAATACTCGATCAATACACACGGGTTGTGATGATTGACCGTCTAAGTCTCAAGTTATTAAACTATTGCGGCGTGGTATAAAATGCCGAAATCGTAAATCCGTTTGGCATTATATATATATATATATATATATATATATATATATATATATATATATATATATATATATATATATATGTCTGTGTGTGTGCATGTGTCTGTGTGTGTGCATGTGTCTGTGTGTATGTGTATGTGCCTACATAGTATGTGGATGTTTGTGAGTGCATATGCACATACATGTATGTGTGTACATATATGTGTTTATGTGCGTGTATGTGTGTGTATATATATCTTCTCCTACCTATTCTCCATCTTACTTGTGTGTGTGTGTGGGTGCGTGTACGTATGTCTGAATGATTAAGGGCATATATACATGCGTGTTTTGGTTGGGGGAAAAAAGAAAAAAAGAAGTATATATATATATATATATATATATATAAAATAAAAAAAATAATTGTTAGCGGTGGATGTGTGCGAGTACGTGTGTGAGTGTGTATGTGGGTATGTATATATGTATGCTCCTACATATATTTCTATGTATGTGCGTGTGTGTATGTGTGTGTGCCTGCGTGCGGGTGCGTGTACATGTAAATGAATTTATATGTATGCGTGTGTGATTGTGTGTGAGTGTGTGCTATGCATGGGGAAAGAAAGTCTTTAAAAAGAACCCTAAAAAACCATAAAAACCTTCACCAAATGGACCAAAAGCCACTCTTTGAATATAACTTTGACCGGACACTTGGAACACTTACAGTTGGAGTCAGAATGTCTGAGACGACACATCACTCTGAAAAACATATTTAATATCAGCGGAGGTAACTCTACAAACTCCCATTTTAAAGAAAAAGAACTTTTTACGAAAACATCTGACGAGAGCACACCCTAAGCTCGAAACGCGTTATAAAAATATTTTAAAATAAAAATATGATGAAAACCTTAAAAAAAACCCACAATTGTTGATGGCTACACTCTTTTAAATATACACTTTTTCTCTCGTTGGAACTACACAACCATCACTTTAAATATATATATATATATATATATGTGTGGGGTGTATATATATATATATATATATATATATATATATATATATATATATATATATATATATATATAAGCATCGTTGCCCGGCGTTGCCCGGGTGTTTGGAGGTGTATGTTGAGCAAAAAAAAAACAGTCAATTTTTTAAAACTTTGACCCCTATTATGACCCCTTAAAATTTATTGTTTTGGGCTCAAATCACGTTATTAAGTTAGATCCATTTCCAAGGAACTTATATCTAAAATTTCAAGTATTTAGACCCAAAATTGTCGGAGGAGTTTGGTAGAGTTCTCAAAGACCAAATCGTTGAACTTTGACCCCTGAACAGCCAAATTTCTAGCCGAAAACCGATCACATAGATTTTTATATATCTCAGTACCCTGTATATGAAATATCGACTCTGTAGACTAAAAATTGACAGAGCAATTGCGTAGGGAAATGTACACAGACACACAGATACACACACAGACACGTTCACTATACTAGCGTGGGCGCCCAGCGTTGCCCGGGTATTTGGATGTGTATTTTAAGCAAAAAAAAAAAAAAAAATGGTAGTAGGAAGGCAGGCTCGAACCCGTTTCGCAAAGGAGGAAAAGAACGGGGTAAAACCTAACGTTTATGCTGTTACCACCACCGCCAAACCAGAAGCGACATTTTTTAAAATTAAGGCTATACAATCTGAAAGAGAGACTAACTTTAAAAAATATTGCCGAAAAAAGCGACCCCCCCTGTAGAAAAGTGCCCAGTTGAAGGGGAAGATATTAATGTTTTTAGCCAACTTTTCGATAATTGTCGTATGAAAGATCAAACTTTAAAACGATACTGATCTTGATAAAATCCGTCGCCTCTATTTAAAGTTTAAGGCAGACATGCAAACAGACATACATACATTTGTATATTGGTAACTAAAAATTTTCGACCCAAACTGATGAAAAAGCTTGCCCTATCTCTGAATACCCTTTATGTAAAATTTCAAATATTTAGACCAGAAATTGTCGGAGTAATTTGAAAAAGACCGCAGAGGTCAATTTTTTAAACGTTGACCCCTATTATGCCCCCTTAACATTTATTGTTTTTGGCTCAAATCAAGTTATTAACTTAGATCCATGTCCATCCTGTATATCAAATTTCGAGTCTGTAGACTAAAAATTGACAGAGTTGTTGCGTAGTGTAATGTACACAGACACACAGACACACAGATACACAGATACGTAGACACACATATAAATAGACACGTTCACATTTATATATATATATATATATATATATATATATATATGTACTCACTTTCTAAACGTTGATTCTATACTTTAATCTGTTGGGACGATTAAATATACGATTTCGCTATTTTTTCGTCTAATTACAGAGGGCTTTCAATAAGTTTACAGATTTTTCTTTTCTATCGACACATTTATTGATAGTGCACACATGGAATTCTTGTCCCTCTCGACAGTTCTAGTACGAATTTTTGTAGACTTAAATCTATCTTTATTTCTAGTTGTAATTAACACTATTGTATTACTGATTATAGTGCTAATTATAATTCGTGGCTTAGTGGGGGATGCCCTTTTCTCTACCCTGCAACCTCTCTCCCACAGGAGAGACGTTGCGAGCCTATCCTTGTTTTATCGTTATTTCCATGGCAGGTGCTCGTCTGAACTCCAATTTCTGGTCCCCACTCGCCAATCTTTCACGAAAAACACCCGTCTAGCTTAATCCACTGTGAAAAATTTCCCCCACTCTATATCTATGCCTAAATCAAAACGCGGATTCCATGAACAAAGCTTCTTTCTTAGAATTGCACGCCTGTGGAACTATTCCGTCTGCCTGCTTCCCACCGGACTACAACTTGGATGTCTTCAAGTCCAACGTTAACAAATTCCTAATGAACCGCCACCTCAAGTAAACACTTCATCAAATCTCCACACTAACGTAATGTACTTGTAATAACCCTTATCCCTGAGTGGCATCCGGGCCTTGATAAGTGGTGATTACTGTGTAAAGAAAAAATTATTGGCACTACATATTATTATATGTAGATACACGCACACACACACACACACACACACACACACACACACACACACACACATATATATATATATATATATAGAGCATTGTATATATCATCTATTATTCATTATTAACGGTTTATTGTAGACGAATCAAAAAATAGAATTGCGAATTACTGAAGATATCTATCCAGTCATGATTGACAGAACGAGAGCATGATACTCTCGTGAAATAAATTTACGGTTCTTTTCGAAATGCCGTCAACATTCCCGAGTTCGACAAAAACATTTCCGAGTTCAATAAGATAAAAATGAACAAGGTCGAAGGTTACATTGACTGAAACGTTTTTACAATGACCTTCAAGATGAAAACAGTAGTCGGATGAATCCAAATGATACAAATAACCAATCCTCATCTCAAAAATGAAGAAACTTGTGAGATTTGTATGTTTAGGTTTTCTTTACTCTTATCCATTTGCCTGCCTTGTAGCAAAAGCACTTAAGATTATTTAGAATATAATAATATTTGCTACCGTACGTTTTTCATACATTATCTGCTGTGCCGTCTGTGTCGTTTTTCTAATAGGTCCTTTACGATTCATAATCCCCCTCTCTTTTTTAGTTGATATTGAGCCATTTTCTTGAATTTTTGTGTGCAGCATATGTTTTATGAACTCTGGCCCGACAAGCTCATTTGGTCTTTCCCGACGTCTCCTGTTTTTCCAGGTGTCACTGGTTTACTCCCAATCGCCATTCAGTCTATTTCTTAAAGTACATGGACTAGCCATGTCTCTGTAGAATAATATTTGCTACCGGAAGAGTAGCAGACACTTTCAATGAAGTAAGCGATCAACAAAAGATATTTTTGTTTGGAAAAAGCAGCTTACCTTGCAGGCGTGTGTATAATCAAGTTTAGCACATGTTTTAACTTGTGGGATATTTCATTCCGGAATCTAGATAATGTCGGGTAATCAGGAGAGAATACTCACCATTTCGGGGCCTACCTCTCACTTGAGGTTTATATATAATGAAGTTTGTCGGTTTTATTTTCCTCTATTTCAGTCTACAGATAATGTCGAGTCGTCAAGGAGAATACGCACGTTTCGGGGCCTACTTTTTTGCGTATCAGCCCCATTACTGATCCGAAACCCCATTATCTGAATTGCATTTAACTGAATTGTTGCACATCCTCAAAACTGAGCGTTTACTGATTCCAGCATATTCCGCCTCGATCAACGGCCCAGTGTCACACGTGGTTATTCAAATGTTCAACGTCTTAGACAAAGACACGCTCGTATTGAAAAGAAAAAAAAGAGAATAACTAAATAAAATAAATTAGTTAAATAAATAAATAAAATAAAAATATAAATCACTAAATAAAATTAAATAAATAAGTATGTATAAATAATAAATGAATAAAAAAAAAGAAAAAGGTAAATAATAACAAATGAGAAAAACATTTTTACTCGCACTGGTCTGTTATTTTCGTCTTTTTTTTCTTGGACACATATTTTCGTCAATTTCTTTTTCACTATCCAATACCATACGAATGTCGTATATCACATGACTGCATTTTCCCAACCATTGATCATATTTGCCAGTGGAAATTTGATTATGGATTATTTTATCTCATCCACTGACCCAATTTCTTGGATGTTCATGGCAGCGTGGTTTGCGACTTGGCCTTGATTTTCTGACATCTTATCTGCTATAACAGTGCGCTGCGTATGAGTCATTAGATAATTAGCACATCCCGTTTTATTCCGGCGATTTTTTTTGATATTTTTAAGGAATTAGAGTTCTGTCCGTGGGTTCATAGAACTTTTGTAGGTTGTTCTTAGCTCATTATCCGTTATCCTGTCTGTGTCGATGTTTAATACTTCCTTTTAGGCCCACTTGCTAACTAATTTTATAACTTAGTTAACATATTAACATATTAACATATTAGAGTTATTAAGACTCATTATTTAATAGTATTAATCAACTAAGTCTTATTTTTATCACTTTCTTTTTTTTCTTTCTTTTTCTTTCTCCACACACACGCCCGCACACACACACACACACACACACACACACACACACACACACACACACATATATATATATATATATATATATATATACAGGGTGACCAAAAAAAAAGGGGGACCCAACTCTAATTAGGCTCCGTTTCTTAATGATTTGTCCAAATGAAATGAAACTTTGGTCATAACTAGTTTATTATATTCAAAACCTCACATAAAAACACTAGGATCTTTGGCCTTTTTTTCTCCGTTCTACAGATATGTTCTAGATGGCGTCCATTTAGCTTCTTTTTTTGGGGTCACCCTGTATATATATATATATATATATATATATATATATATATATATATATATATATATATATATATTGGGTATTTCGGCAACGTATTTTCATTCAGACAAGTGTTGTTGAATAGCACAGTGTTCCTGCTTAATGAGTTTTTTCTTTTTCTAATTTTTCAATTTTTCGAATTGTTGTTCTTATTTCTCGGATGAATCTGTGCAAAACACTTCCATAGTCGTCTGGATCCATCTGCTTTTTTTTGTTTTGTTACTTGCAACTATTTTAAACTGCATTTCTACAGTCGTCTTCAGGAAGTTTTGATTATTGTTCGGTTAAAATCTGGCTACTTTTATATGCTTCAGCTAAAATTATATTTAAATTTCTTGAACATGAACTTGGACATACGACTAATACACTGTCCAAACGATTGACTCTACACCTTTCCGACACAAGCTCAATTTCGCAACACCTAAAACAACATGGCTGCCCACATTCCCAGTTTAGAAAGGTTTTAGCTTAAAACACAAAAATTATTCATACCGATTCAAACGTTAAAAGATTAAAATTACTGGAAGCACTATACCTATGCCTCTGTTCAGTCTCGAAAGACAAAGGATACCCCTGTAGGGGCAGCTGCGCGTGTAATTCTGAGGCAAGAGTTGCGCAATCTACAACCGCATCTCTCCTGAATCGACACTGATTGAGTCCAGTGGTAAGGAGAAGACCAGGACGACTGGAAACAATGCCGAGATAAGCGGATAGCACATATAGCACTTGGACGTCCCAAATGGTCACCTATTTAGTACTGACCAGGTTCCACGTTGCTTAACTTCGGTGACTCGGTGGGAACCGGTGTGTCAACGTGATTATGCCGTGTATATCTGGAAGCTTTATATATAAAATTAAACAACTAAAAATGAACAAGGTAAATTTGGAAAGTACTTGTAACATTTTGAAGTTGCTAAGTACGTAACCATCCAAGATATATACACACACATATGGCTACATATATACATCTATATATATATAAAAGCGAAAATGTATGTTCGCTTTTTGTGTATGTCCAAGAAAGGCTTTTTGCAGAGAAGCGGTCAGTCGGTTCACAACTTTTTAAAACTTTTTATATCACATGTAAATCGTAATATCTCACAGTTAACAACAGAGCTCGCCTGTCTATTTAATTTGCTCCACTTCGTGAAGATAAAAAAATATTCAACAGTTTTCGCTCGCCGCATGTAGGTTAGGCCTTTTTCCTATAATGTTTTCCCCTACCCCCAACATCTTGGGGAAAAGCATTCCCGCACTAAATGAAATGTTACCCCGCAGTCAAAAGTTGACCTCATTAAGTCATTAAAACGTGCACCTGCTAATTTAAGTAATTAAATAAATTCAAACGTGTTTCCGTTAGAATCTCGCGGTGGCCCAATGGTTAACGTCGCACGTTTTTTTTTTCACACTTTAATTTACAACTTTGCCTCAACGGTTGGGGTTCGATCCTCATACTTACCTACCAAAATTTTTTTTATTTTACCCCCCCGGAGTTTTCACACACACCTCAAAACACCCGGGCAATGCCGGGTACCCCTCTCTAGTGTAATATAGATTGAACAAATATTTTAAAAAACTGCAAGTTGTAAAATACAAATTGTTTTTTGATTTGTTTAACATAACGTTTGTATATGGAGTTTGTCCATAAAAAAATCGTCACACGAATTGATATCTAACCCATTTAATGAACTCTTTTTATAGGGTTTCTATAGTTTTAACCGTTGTATTGACATGCGCTTTTGTTATTAGAATGGGACTGGATATCGGTAATTTTATCGTGATCTCGAATGTAGCTCAGAATCGGTAATTGCGTCGGAATCGGAAAAAAATATCGAAATTGTCACATCACTAGTGTATACGTGCATCATCAACATATAACAATAAATAAAATAACAATGTAATGTTCACAATAATCTGAATCGTAATCGCCATTATCACGTGAATCTTCAAACATTTCATCTGTATCCAGTCACTCTGCCTATTCTCGTTTTTATCAATTTATATAATTATAATGTAATTAATGATAATAATTAATACAATATAATAATTTATAATCAATAAAACCAATTTAATTAATACCAACTGTATTGGCCTTAAAACAATCATAGTTTTTCAGGTCGATGACATGATGCATCTCTTTTAGTTTGTTTCTGACAGCCCCCCCCCTAAAAAAGGTGAAAACTATTTGTTTGTGCATTGAAATTCTTTCAATTCGAAAATTTAATTGAATATTTCTCGCCTTTCCTCGGGGATTCCAATTATATAATGTCATAACATGACTTATGGTCGTATCCGCCATTGCTTGAGGAGCCAAAATCATATTTTAAGAAGTGTATTTCAAATGCGGCTACATATGTTAATATTGGAAGATTATATAAATTATCTCCGTAGAATATCTGAAATTAATCAACGTCACAGTGAACGTTGCAAATAACAATGGCTCTTTGAAAATATTGATAAAGTTAATTAAGGACACCTGCGCATGCGTGATAGAAATTAGAATCGAAAGCATTTGACGATAAGCTGATGTCACTGTCTGTGCGAAAGTTATTCATATAATTTTTATTATTTGAACTATTTGCAGACGACTTCGATGGAGAATTTGAAAATTTACTCAATCAACAAAGTAACGAATTGCAACAGGCGACGAAGCTTTGGGAATAGCGCGAGACATATGAAATTATGATAGGAAGGATCTCCCTCCCCCCTAAAATGTATTTGTTACACAGGGTGGTCTTGGCTACAGACATCGATTAATATAATCTATTAAGTCATCTTAATGAACGTGTGAGTGTGGACATAGCTGATAATATATATATATATATATATATATATATATATATATATATACATATATAAGCTTAAGCTGCCATTGTCGCTTCCAACGTTTCTTCTGAGGTTGCTATACGCAATCCAATCATATTCTTGTGAGAAGGAACCTGGGTGTATATAACAGAGTGCGGACGTGTAAATGCCGAGCCCTGTGCAAAATGACTTCACGGTAAGGAAAAAAAGAAAAATACTATAAAAAAGAAAGTGTTCATAGACAGACGATCACGTTAAAGACGAAGATGACGTTCGAGAACAAGTTCGAAACGATGTTTGAGGAGAGAGGGGATTATAAGAAGAAGCACTATCACCTTTTAATCGGGAAATATCCGGAATTAAATGCCGTTGTTACACAAAAAAGAATCGAATTATTACTTGTCTTTTGTTCTTTTGCGACGTGTGGGTTCCGTGTGTATTACATCTTTATATATCCCATTCAGTTTCTGTTCAATTTGATATTCTGTGCAAAGAAAGAAACTTACTAGCTAGTGCGCCATCCCGTATGTGGCAAGAATATCTCATTTATAGGCGTATGCTATCTTTATAGAGATATATGATACTGGTTTATGTAAGACGTTTTCTATTTTCTTTGTATCAATAGGTTAAAAGTGTGGTTTACAAAATGTTATGGAGTTTACAGTTCTTTTTTTTCAATTTATTAATTCATAAATTTAAATTACAACATAAATATGAACATACATATGTGATTATGTGCACACACACACACACACACACACACACACACACACATATATATATATATATATATATATATATATATATATATATATATATTGGAAGTTACGTCCCCAGGCACTTTAAAATGTTTGTTTTCAAAATTTATATTGTTATTTTTTGGCAGTTTTGCCCTTATACAAGGGGCGTACAAAAAGTAATGCCCCTGACCCACTTCCCATAGCAGTAGAGCAACGAAACTTGGCACAGTTATTAGTCTTTGTCAACATAGGAACCACCCACAGTTATGCATTTATCCCATTGTTTGATGCAGCTCTGGAGACCGTTTTTGTAGAACACCCCAAGTTGGTCCTCCAACAACTACGTGATTTCAGAAATCAAGGCTTCATCATCTGGGGAACTATAATCTACACGGTGTCCACAAAGTCTGGCTGCATAATCTACACGGTGCCCAAAAAGTCTAGCTGCATAATGTAGCCAGACTTTGTGGACACCCTATATATATATATATATATATATATATATATATATATATATATATATATATATATATGGGGGCATTTTAATTTGCATATTTTTATATGAACATATACATATGTGCGTTTGCGTGTGGCTTTGTGTGTATTCTAATTTGCATATTTATGCATAAATAAATATATATATATGAGTTAATTTGCATATTTATGCATTAACATATATGTGTGTGTATATATATAAACACTAAACACGTCTATTGATCTATATAGTACATAAAACAATATGTTATCACAATGCATCTTATGATATGACTGACCAGTTTTTATTATTTCAGGTTTACATGAAAAATATAAAAAGATGAGCATTAAGACAGTTCTTCACCCTCCCTTCCTGTATCCACTGCTAGAGTGACTAAGTTACTAGTGAAAGTAGGCTGGCTCTCCCAGACTCAACGTGGTCAGATAGAGCAGATCCACACAGAAACTTGTGATGTTTTTTGTTTTGACCGCATGGGTATGATCTACATTCGCTGGATTCCCACCAGACAGACAGTCAACAAGGGATATTATGTTCAGGTTTTAAGGGAGTGCAGAAAGAGATTCTATCGGATGACGCCAGAACTATTCAAATAGAGTCAGTGACATTTCTACAAGGTCAATGAACCAGTCCACAACGTCATTCTTGTCATTTAACCAAGATGGACATCAAGAGAGTTCCTCACAATCCCTATAATCCAGATCTTGCGCCCTATAACATTTGCTTATTTCGTAAGCTCAAGGAAAGCTCAGAGCCTATCGTTATGATGTAATTGAAGAGATGAAAGAGCATGTAACGAGAATCATTGACACGCTCACACAAGCAGATTTCCGGAAGTTGTTAGCACGGTGCACCAAGTGCATAGCAACCGAAGGAGATTACTCCGAAGTGGAATAGTGTTTCATGTGTGTATAATATCAATAAATGTGCCCATACGAGAAAAGTCCGGAAACTTATTCAAGTCACCTTGTATATATAAACATGTTTATTGGTCCATGGAGTGGATGAAACAGTGTTATCCCAAATAGACTTGCTAGCATATTACTTTGAATAAAACATAACCTTCGTGGTGGAAGTCTTCAGAGTTAATTCATATCAATCAATGCTATGAGCGTTTTCCATCCGATGTTTTTTTTTTTTAGTTCTTGTTTTCTTTTTCTTTTCTGTTTTTCCAATCTCGAGTTCATCTTTAATCAAGAAACGGAGCGTCATCTTTCAAGTTTGAAATCACAAGACAACAGCAAGAGAACAACAAAAAAGAAAAAAAGAAAAGGAAAACGACTGATACTTTGGGGTTTCGCAACTATTGCGCCAAATTTAGCCGAATATATTTTCCGATCAAATCACCTTGACTTCAGTTCATTTCCAGAAGTGAAAAAGTAATCTCTTAGTTCATTCACGTGCAAAGATGAACGGACATGATTTAAACAATCACTGTTTACTACCTAAAGCACCTGCCTGCGGGTGTAACAAAATATCTGTATGTATAATCCACGGTATAGAATCAATATGTAATAGTTTTTTCTCCGATGTTTTCTTCCCAGATATTACCTTGTCCCTTCAAATCGACTGGAGTTATCGCCTGTCAAAGAACGGCATAATTATTCGGTAAAGTGCAAACACGTTAGAATGTGTTCAATGAGAAAGATTCCCACGATAAACTGGGAGGAACGTCAGGTAAAAAAAAGTCTTAATTTTGAATCTGTTTATGATATCCCTCTTTCAATATATTGTGTCCTGGTCAAAATCATAAGACCACTTAAGAAAGTAAGCGTTTACGCATATTATCGAATTTTTAATAAAACAAATGGTTTAAACCGTTGCCAAAAGGGAAAATATGATGGAAAAAAATGAAATCTGCTTCATTAGAAACCTTAACCCTGATCTAATAATTATTTTTTAAAAAGCAAGCATTTTCACCTGCTCAAAATGTTAAGACGACTTTGATAAAATCGGCTAGTTTTGAAAAAATGAATACGAAAAGCTTTCTATGTAACTAAAAGCTACTTGTTAGTGGATAAAAAACATCTTACTAAATTATAAATGGCAAAAAGGAAACCATTATCAGAGTTTGAGAGAGGAAGGATCTTTGAGATTAATAGGGGTGGACTCTCCCATAGATCCATTGCAAACGAAGTGAATCGTAGCAAAACGGTCATCACATTTTTTAAGAAATCCATATAAATATGGACACAAAAAGAGTCCAGGTCGACCCCCCCCCAAAAAAAATAACCCCCTCACTGGATCGCCGTATCAGAAGAAATTAAAAAAATCTCCAGTATGAGCTCAAGTCGACTGAAAAGCCAAACAGCAGCAGAATGTAGTCCTAAAACCATCAGATGACATCTGAAAATGAAGGGTTTCAATCATTTAAAGCGACTGCAGAAACCACGTTTTCTTGGACAGCACGAAACTAACCGACTTAAATATGCAACCAAATACCAGAACTGGGATGAAGAGAAGTGAGAAAATGTAATTTTCTCCGATGAGAAAAAGTTTAATCTAGATGGTCCAGATGGATTTCAACACTATTGGCATAAAAATTGGCCCAAAGAGATTTTTTTTAACTCGTCATAAGGGAGGAGGATCTTTAATGATCTGGAGTGCTTTCTCCTCAGCTGGGATCCTAAAGTTGCAAGTAGTGAAAAGCCGGCAAACATCATTGAAGTATATTCCAATGTTTGAAAATGCTTCTATCAGGACTAAAGATCCACGTCTGTGTGGAAGAAATTGAATTTTCCAGTAAGACAACGCTGCGATACACACTTCTCGACAAACAGGAGAATACTTTTCTTCAAATAATATAGAATGTTAGATCATCCAGCATGTTCTCCGGACCTCAATCCCATTGAAAAACTTTGGGAATGGATGGCAAAAGAAGTGTTCAAGGATGGAACCCAGTATGATTCGATAAAGGAACTTTCTGATTAAGTTTTCAGTACATGGGATAAAATTTCTTCGCAACTGATAAAAAACTTAGTCGCAAGCATGCCGAAGAGAATTTTTTTAAGTAATTCATAATAATGAAGGCTGTACAAAATACTGAAACCCTTTTTAGTAATTTATAATTGCCTTTTATTAGATAAATTATCAGTGGTCTTATAATTTTGACCAGGTGAAAATGTTTGTTTTTTAAAAAATAATTATTAGATCAGTTTAAGGTTTCGAGTGAAGCAGATTTCATCTTTTTCCATCATATATTCCCTTTTGGCAATGGTTTCAACCATTTGTTTGATTAAAAATTCGATAATATGCGTAAATGCTTACTTTCTTAAGTTGTGTTATGATTTTTACCAGGACTGTATATATATATATATATATATATATATATATATATATATATATATATATATATATATATATGCTAGATATACATATATATGCTAGATATATATATATATATATATATATATATATATATACTATATATATATACTATATATATCCTATATATATACTATATATACTATATGTATATACTATATATATATACTATATATATATACTATATATATACTATATATATGCAATATATGTATGCAATATATATATGCAATCTATATATATATGAAATCTATATACATATATATATATGCAATTTATGTATGCAATATATATATGCAATATATATATATGCAATATATATATGCAATATATATATGCAATATATATATGCAATATATATATATATTTATGCAATATATATATATATATATATATGCAATATATATATATATATGCAATATATATATATGCAATATATATATATATGCAATATATATATATATGCAATATATATATATGCAATATATATATGCAATATATATATATGCAATATATATACAATATATGTACATATGCAATATATATGTATGCAATATATATATATTTGCAATATATATATATTTGGAATATATATATATATATTTGAAATATATATATATGCAATATATATATTCAATATATATGCAATATATATATATGCAATGTATATATGCAATATATATATGTAATATATATATATGCAATATATATGCAATATATATATGCAATATATATATATATATATGCAATATATATATGCAATATATATATATGCAATATATATATATATGCAATATATATATATATGCAATATATATATATATGCAATATATATATATATGCAATAGGTATATATATGCAATATATATATAGGCAATATATATGCAATATATATATATATATGCAATATATCTATATATGCAATATATTTACGCAATATATATATGCAATATATATATATATATGCAATATATAT
Source organism: Euprymna scolopes (assembly GCF_053919585.1). Taxonomy (NCBI): domain Eukaryota; kingdom Metazoa; phylum Mollusca; class Cephalopoda; order Sepiida; family Sepiolidae; genus Euprymna; species Euprymna scolopes. Next base: position 40,538,718 of record NC_136513.1, read on the forward strand.
ATATGCAATATATATATATGCAATATATATATATACAATATATATATGCAATATATATATGTAATATATATATGCAATTTATGCATGCAATATATATATATATGCAATTTATGTATGCAATATATATATATATATATATATATATATGCAATATATATATATGCAATATATATATATGCAATATATATATATTCAATATATATGCAATGTATATACGTATGCAATATATATATATATATGCAATATATATATGCAATATATATATATGCAATATATATATATATGCAATATATATATATGCAATATATATACATGCAATATATATACATGCAATATATATACATGAAATATATATATATACATACAATATATATACATGCAATATATATATGCAATATATGTATGTAATATATTTATATAATCAATATATATATATGCAATGTATATATTTATATGCAATATATATATGCACTATATATATATATATATATATATATATGCAATATATATATAATATTTTTATAGACAGATATTACATAGTCGCTATACTTAACATGCTAATGTTCCGGACAATTGGTAGGCAAAAGTCAAAAATCCTTTTTAGGCGATGTTATATGGCTTATGTGTCACTGAAAACCACTGGTACTCGAGGAGGAGAAGAAAAAAATGTAATTTTTTTATAAAATAAAATGTTCAATTTAAAATTAAGAAATCCGACCTGTTTCTTTCTATCTTTATGTAAGGTGAACAAAACTCATGTTGTTTGACACTTTCCCTACATTATTTATAAAAGATTTCAAAGATGTTAACATCTCCTCCCATTTCTTACAGCATTGTAATCGGACTAACCTCCCTTTTCCCCTTCTTCTGTTTCTCGGTTTCTTTTTTCCTTTTTGTTTTTCTTTCTCATTTTAAAAAAATATTTTTCTTTTTTTTTCCCTCTCTCTTTTTATATTCCTTCTCTTGTTTTTGTTTTCACCTTTTATCTAGTTAAATCTTGACGCTCTCTTTCCCCCTATCGGTTCCTATATTTGCAGTCTAAAATGTAACTTTCTTAATTTTAAATTGAACATTTTCTTTTCATAAAAAATTACATTTTTTCTTCTTTTATTTGAGTACAAGTCATCTTTAGTTACACATAAGACATATTACATCGCCTGACGAGGACATTTGCTTTGTGCCAACCAATTGTCCGAAACATTAGCATTTTCAATGTAGCGACTATGTAATATTTGTCTATATGAATATAAATATTATATTTAGATCTTTTTTATTGAGCATTCTTAATAACCTCGTTTTGATTTATGAGTCTTCCCTCTTGAACACCTTATACTTGTTATATATGTATATATATATATATATATATATATATATATATATATATATATATATATACCTACAGAAACTGAGATATGTGCATATGAACATTATGTTTAAAAAAAAAACGATTCCCTTCATGTAAGCTTGATCGCCGCCATCCGCCGAGTATTTGCTGAGCTCTTGCCAGCGCTTGTGGAAAAGCCATACTCCCAGTTCCGGACTTGTATCGAGGCGGCGATTTAGGCTGAAGGCTGCTACATTGAATGGATGTCAGCTCTACTACATAATCAAGTTACCGGAATTTATTTTTTCAACAAAGTTTTAAAATAAACTATAGCGTTTTCTTTTCTTGCGGGGGGTACTCTTTTATTGTTTTATCCTGTAAAATATTGGATACTAATTTAAAAGGGTTTCAGCAAATACGAGGGGCGTGCAATAAGTAATGCCGCTGACCCACTTTCAGTTGTCTTATCTAGCTGAAATTTTGCATGTGCAATGGGTTTTATCTCTACGGGTTATGTGGCAAATTACAGCTCTAAAATAATTGTGGTTTCTGTTTTACAGGTGTTTGAACTGAGTCAGGTGTGAAATGGAGCCTGTTGAATGTCGAGCAGTGATCCGGTTTTTGTATTTGAAAGGACGGGCACCACAGGAGACTTTTGAGGAAATGACAGAAACTTATGGTGAAAATGCCCCATCATATGAGCTTGTAAAACTCGGGCATCGTGAATTTAAACATGGCCGGAAGTCTGTGGAAACAGCTCTCAGACCTGTCCGTCAAGTTGAGGCTGCCATTTTGGAAGATCGGCGTATTACTATTCGCCAAATAGCCAAAGATGTCAAGATTAGTACAGGGTCTGTGGAAACTATCATTCATTCATTCATTATGCATGAAGTGTCTGCCAGATGGATTCCCAGGTTGCTCACACCATCCCAGAAGCGAGAACGCTTCGACAGATCGAGGATGAATTTGGAGATGTGCCAAGAAGGTGAGTCAAAGTTTAAAAAAAAAAACTGATTACACAGGATGAAACCTGGGTCCAACACTATGATCCAGAGACCAAAACCCAATCAATGCAGTGGAAGTACTTAGACTCACCACCTCCAAAGAAGGCAAAAGTGCAGCCCTCCGCTCTCAAGGTCATGCCCACAGTCTTCTGTGACCAGGACGGAGTAGCGATGACAGATTTCCTGACAAAGGGTACCACAATTACAGGAGCCTATTATGCTTCACTTTTGAGGAAATTAAGGGAAGCTATCAAAATCAAGAGGCGGGTCAAGATCAGCAAAGGTACCCTCCTCCGGAAGGGCAACGCTCCGGTCCACAACTGGCATGTCGCCAGATCAGAAGCACGGGCATGTGGTTATGAAATCCTCCCCCATCCAGCTTACTCTCCTGACCTTGCACCCTCTGACTTTCATCTCTGCCCAGCCATGAAGCTGTTTTTGAAAGGAAAGCGTTTCCCAGATGATGCAGCCTTGATTTCTGAAGTCACGTAGTGGTTGGAGGACCAACCTAGAGTGTTCTAAAAACGGTTTTCAGAGCTGCATCAAACGATTGGAGAAATGGATAACTCTGGGTGGTTCCTATACAGAGAAAGACTAATAACTGTGCCAAGTTCCGTTGCTCTATTGCTATGGGAAGTGGGCCAGGGGCATTACTTATTGCACGCCCCTCGTATAACCTTCAGACTTTTACAGGACTTTATTGTCGAACATGGAAATCTGCATAGAATTTCAAAGAGAACGATTTATTTAATCTAGAGTAGTATATTGTTCTCGTTCCGTCAGCTATGACCGGATAGAAGTCTTTATTAAATCTTAATTATGTTTTTGGTATCGCCCTTAATATGGATTGAACCTTCAACATCCTAATGACTGTCACTTTAAGCTGATTATTACTTAACACTTTATCTGCTGTATCATGTGTAGAATTCTAGTATTAGGAGGTTACACTGGCTGAAACGTTATAGGAATAAGATCCACGTTAAAGACCGGTAGTTCAAATAGTCCGTATCTAATACACTAGCTGTCAGCCCGGCGTTGCTCGTTCGTACAATACGCTTTAACATGATATTTTAATTTATGATAATTTCGTATGTGTTTTTTAATTCCATTTTCACCCCAAACAAGACACAGTGCCACTTTGGTGTAGGGGGCTAATATCGGGGAAATAAGTTGCAAGGATACTATGTAGGGAGTTGACCAGCAAGGTGTCTGTTCACAGTACACTTGAACTTCTGCATGTCAGTACAATTGGGAAAGCAGAAACCCGGAAGGGAGATACAAAGTCTAGCAGTTCTGGAGAAGAAACTATTAGAGTAGAAGGCTTTCTGACACCTAGGGATCTCTACCGTGTAGGGGTGGGATTTTCCTGCTTGTCGGGTTTGTTTGAGGTATTTACGTCGAGGGGACAGAAGGGCTTGTATTTCCCAAGAGTATCCACCCATTAAAATTCTTGTAGAACATTAAAATACTTTTAGGCAGAAGGATGCAACATTTCGTCGATGGGGCAGAGGTTGAAGCTTGGATGACAGATCAGGACCTGTCAGGTTGGCGACTCTCTTTTGAACCTTGTCCAGGAGTTAGAGACTAGTAGCAGATGCACCAGCCCAAATGTGGTAACAATACTCCACACATGGGTAAATGGTGGTCTTATAGAGTACACGATACTTTCAGGCATCAGTAGCTTTCTAACACGGTAGAGACAGCCTTCTTTTTCGCAACAACCCTGACAATGCTCTCAATATTACTGTTCCAACTCATATTCCCTGTAAACGTTTGACCGAGGAGTTTACTTTCATAGCTATTGGTGGTAGTGAAGGTTTTTTTGTAATTATTGAAAGAAACAAGCTTAGTCTTGGCTGCATTGAATGTGACCATCCATTTTTGTCCCAATTCCACTACAGATTGGAGGTCTTCCTCTGGTGTTTCTGTAATTTTCTTAGATAAGTGTTCATTTGTTTTCCCCTCGTGCCTGTTATAGAGTGTAGTGCCATCGGCAAAAATACCCACATCAAAGACAATTTCATCAGGTAGGTCATTGTGAATATTGGTAATAATAAAGATCAAAGGATAGACCCCTGACGTACCCCAGCATGTATACCGTATTGTTTAGATGTACGACCGTTGGGGATAACTTGTATTCTTCTCTTATTGAAGAAGGATTTAAAAAGGATTTAATTATGTTTAAGTAATCGTCCAGTGATACGGTATGATCTGATTTTCCTGAGAAGTACATTATTTATTATTGATATTCTTATAAAATCAATCCTCTATTGAATATTATATATTACGAGGAATAATTTGCCCGGTGGACTAATTTGAAAAAAAAAAAAAAAAGAAAAAAATGATAATGTCGTTCATCAAATTCCGCCTGTGTTTGTTTACAATATCACGTCAGCTGGTATCTCGGCTTGACGATGAATACCCTAGAACCGTCACTTTTTATTAATGTTTAGTTTTTAAAATTGCAAAAAAAAAAAAAGAAAAAAGACATGATTTTTTTTTTAATTACATTTTCACCCCAAAAAAGGCACATTGCCACTTTGGTGTAGGGGGCTACTATCAGGGGCTGCAACTACTGGGGCACTATGTAGGGATTTGGGCAGCAAGATGTCGGTTCACGTTACACTTGAGCTTCTGCATGTCAGTACTGTTGGGGAAGCAGGGACCTGGAATGGAATTCCAGAGTCTAGCGGTTCTGGGGAAGAAACTACTGGAGTAAAAAGGCTCTCTTACGTCTAGGGATCTCTACAGTGAAAGGATGGGATTTAGCTGCTTGTCGGGTTTGTCGGAGGTATTTACGTCGTGGGGGCACAAGTGCTTGCAGTTCGTCAGATCATAACCATTAAAATACTTGTAGAACAGGCAAAGGGATGCAACATTTCGTCGATGGGACAGAGGCTGAAGCTTAGATGCTAGTTCAGGGCCTATCAGATTGGCGACTCTCTTTTGAACCTTGTCTAGGAGCGAGAGACTAGCAGCAGATGCACCAGCCCAAATATGACAGCAATACTCCATACATGGGCGAATGGTGGCGTTATAGAGATACAGGATACTTTCAGGTGTCAGTAGTTTTCTAGGACGGCAGAGAGAACCTACCTTCTTCTCAACGGCCCTGGCAATGTTTTCAATGTAATATCTCCAACTCATGTTTCCTGTGAACGTTAGGCTAAGCAGTCGGGTTGCGGCGATTTAAAATGGTATCTCCTCTTTTATCGTAAACCGAACAAAAATAAAATAAAATGGTGAGGTATACCCGAGCTTGAACAGGAGATCTTTGATCTTTAGTCGAATGGCTCATCACTAATCTCTCTAGATTTTATTAAATTTGTTATTTTAAGAATAAATGGTTTGCTGAAATTTTATTTTGCCATTTGATTGGTATAACGTAAAAAATTCCTGTATAAAAATGATTCTTTTTTAACCGCGAGAAAAAAAAAAAATTTAAGATCGGAGTTTTTAGATTTTCAGTACATATCGGATGAATTTCGGTACAAAACATGAAATAAAATGCTGAGGCACACCCGGGATTGAATACGGGATGATTCGATCAGTAGTTTAATGCGCTACAAGTCAGTTACATCTCCAGATAGCAATAAGGCTTTTTCTAAAGATTAAATCATTTCTAAGATTTTATTATTACCGGTGTAACGTATAAAAATTCCCCTGTAAAACTTTTTCTTTTTTATTTATAAGAAAAAAAACCCCAACTATTTTTAAGATCTGATCTTTTCGATTTCCGATACTTATCGAATGAATTTCTCTACAATACATACTTTAGAACACTGGTAGACATATACATCAGCTTTGTGTGGAATTTGAAAAAGATAGGCTCAGCCGTTTCGGAACCTATGAGGAAAGAATTCACACACACACAAAGTGACTTTTATATAATAGTAGAGATAGAGATAGCATCTCTCGTTTCAAATGTTTCCGAAGTCAAACTTAAATGAATTGAAATTTTGTCACAGCTCATTAGAACTTACTTGTAAGTTATTCATATCTCGTCGTGTGATTGTCAGGAATAATCAATAATCTTTGAACAGCTCAAGAGAGATATTGGAAAAAAATCGCTTAGTGTAATCACTTCCTCGCCCGCGCGATGCAATACCACATCGGATTCCATTACATTAACACTCGTCTTATCTTTGGTAGAAAAGGGAGGGTGGCTGGTGAGGAGGTGTTTCTCCTGGGAATTCATTTTTACAGAATAATTATCTCTAAAAGAACCAATTCCAGGAACGGAGCAAATCAAATGAAGATATGGAATGGTTTTTGACAGAATTCCAAAATTACGAAAAATATGTTTTTCTTTACATCAAAACGAAAGTAAAATCGAAATTTCTCATCATAATGCTACGTGTTCTTTTTGGTGGTAACACGTTATCATTCTATTACAGTAAAGGGCTACTAAGAATCTCTTTACTTCTATCGTCACAAGGTTTTAAAGAATTAAAGTTATCTAATTTAATCTTACTAAATGCTCATGTGATTTATTTCAAAACAATATATATATATGTGTGTGTGTGTATATATATATATATATATATGTATGTGTGTGTGTGTGTGTGTGTGTGTGTGTGTGTGTGTGTAGTTCGGATCTGTCTAACCGATGAGCCCAAATGATCGCGAAACTCTTACCTTAAGTAAAGATGTACCTTCGCATTATCTTAAAGGAAGGTATCGCCTGCCGAGACGAAAAGGATATGGGTCTGATTACATCGGCGGTTCGAAGAATGAAAGAGAGACAGACAAGAAAATACGAAAAAGGATGTAGAGACACCACATGTCAGACCAATGGAAAACTAAGACAGTAGCGAATAACCGTAGGGTAATTTATGAATGCTTGTGTGCTTGTGTGTGAAACAACTTTCTTGTATGTGGTGCGATAGCTGAGGTGACAAGGTCTTGCATGCAAGCAACTCGGGTTTCAAATCTCGAATTTGGATATGTTCAAATGATGAGTCTAAACGAGGGCGAAACTCTGGGCTTAGACTTCCGGTCGGTGGCTTTTATGACTCGTATAGCTGCGGCGTTGTTTGATTGTTGAAATAATTATATATATATATATATATATATATATATATATATATAATTTAATTATTATAGTAAAAAATAATTATGACAGCCCCTTTAAGAAATTCGTTTGTTATCGTTGAGCACTTTCAGTTGAATTAAAGTCGTCAACTAAGCTCTTATGCATAGATCATCGTATAACGATTAGATCACTCTCTGACTGACGTAAATGAACATTTAAATTAAAATGTTTAAATTCGACGTCATTTCACGCGGTTAATGGTAGCCGAATGGGTAAGTTCTTCGCTAACCGAGCGAGAGATGTCTCGTGATGCGGGGTTAGAATCGTTCGACTGGTATTAATCGTGACACCCTGCACTGAGTATTCCGAAAAGGATGAAACACTAGTGTCTGTAGGTATTTAATTATTATAGTAAAAAAATAATTATATATATATATATATATATATATATATATATATATATATATATATATATATATATATATATATATATATATATATATATATATATATATATATAAAATAACAGCATTTCACGCGATTAATAGTAGCCGAATGGATAAGGTCCTTGCTAATGAAGCCAGGGATGGCTTCTGTCGCTGGGTTCGACTCTATTGACTGGTGTTAATCGTGTAATCCTGCACTGATTATTCCCGAAAGGATAAAACACTAGCCTCTGTAGGTATTTAATAATTATTATAATAAATAATTATATATACATATATATATATATATATATATATATATATATATATATATATATATATATATATATAAGTGTTGGGACGATTATTCGGAATCGGAATCTAGAATTGGAAAAATCGACACTTTTAGGGAGTTTGGAATCAGAAAAAATGTGCTGATTTTCTGATGCTAGAGCGATTCCTTTAAATGTCTTTTTTATTTGATATTGTTTAAAAAAACTTCCGATCCTGATAGTAATAAGAAAATAATAAATATAGCGTATAATATGTTTTACTTTTCATTCAGTCGGAAGAGAAAGAGAGAGAACGATTGTATTTATGACTAGCTGTCCGTACTCTATCGTATCAGCACATAAGTATATTTTGATGTTTTTATTCTTAAATAGAGGAAGTGAGAGAAATAAATTGCTGCTGTATGTCGTCTACTAACAAGGTTCCAGTTTTCTATATGACAAGCTGTCGATATCGGAATAATCTTTAGAGATCGAAGCTTTATTAAACTTTATTCGTACCATTCACTGGGTCCAAGAGTGCTAAAATACTGAAGATAGACACACCGAATAAAGCACTTTTAAAATAGATTCCTATCAGTCTTAAATATGAAATATATATTTTCTGATCTTAAGTTTTGACTATGAAATATATATTTTCTGATTTTAAGTTTCGAATATGAAATATATATTTTCTGATTTTAAGTTTCGAATATGAAATACATATTTTTGTGATTTAAAGTCTTGAATATGAAATATATATTTTCTGATTTTAAGTCTTGAATATGAAATATATATTTTCTTATTTTAAGTCTTGAAAACGAATTTTTCCACACAGTTTTTTTTTACCTATTTACGTAGTGTAATCTGTTTCGTTCTTTTTAAATAAAGTGAAATAAATGGAAAGCATCTCATTTCATTCATGTCCGTCGTCTTTCATAACGCTTCGCGACTTCTCCAGTTTACTCGATCTCGCATGACAATGTGCAGATATCAAACACTTTTCAATCCTGTGTCGTATAGCTGGTTGTCAATGTAGGCCATTCTTCTTCTACCACGGGTTTAGTATCCATCTATTTGTATCCAAAGAACTTGTTTGTCCTCGTTGTGCCTCACGCAGTGACCGGTTACTCTCATCTGTCTCTGTGGTACCTTCAGTTAGACTAGTGGTAGGTCACCATAAAGCTGTTAGTTTGTTGCGTGGCTCCTCCATGACGTTTGAAGGGCCATCCGTAGCATCCCTGTGTAACAGCCATCCGGTCTCTTCTTTAGTGGATTTGTAAGAGTCCATGTCTCAGCATCATAGAGAAGGACTGTTTCTATTCTGCAAACAAAGAATCTTACTTTCAATTTTTATGACAGAGTGGATAGCCATATCTTCCTCAACTTGTGACATGCACTCCATGCCAGTACTTTTCTCAGTTTAAAATCTTTTTCAGTGCTCTCTGACCATGCCCCAAAGTACTTTAACTTTTCGACACCCCTGAGCAATGTTCCGTCAAATGTTTTCACTGCAATTGGGTCAACCTGATTGAAGGCGTGGATCTCTGTTTTCCTTGCATTGCAGTACACACCTACCAATCGCGCTTTCTCTTCCAGTTGGCATAGGCCTTGGGCTTGACCAATTTCTTTTTTTTTACATGGGGTCACCACTTATCAAGGCCCAGGAGCCACTCGGAGATAAGGGTTATTGTGTGCACACTAATCAGTAGGATAGTATCGTAGTAATAGTATTGTGGATTTGATAAGGTGTCATTACTTGAGGGGGCGATTCATCAGGAATTTGTTTGTGTTGGACTTGAAAACATACAAGTTGAATTCGGGGGGGGGGCAGCCAAGCGACAGAGAGTTCCACAACCGTGCAGGTCTAAGAAAGAAGCTTTGTTCATGGAATCTACGTTTTGATTTAGGCACGGATAAAGAGTGGGGAAAATGATTGACAGCGGTTTCAGCTAGACGAGTGCTTTTCGTGAAAGATTTCCTCGGTTAGTAATGCTAGGCCATCAGCAAAATCGAGGTCAGTAATAACGAATGATCGGATACGCTTACTCCTTCGTCTGTGCATACGAAAACCAAGCTCCTTTTCTGTTCCATTGAGTGCCTTTCTTAGAACATAGTTAAGTAATATGGCAAAAAGTTAAGGTGATAATGTTTCTCCTTGTAAGACTCCAGCAATGATATTGAAAAATTCTGTTATTCTGTCTGGTGTTATTACTCTTGCCTTTGTGTTCTCATACATCTTAGTTATTGCTGGAGTAGATTTGGTGGAACATCATAAGCTTTCAATATTTTCATTATTAATTTAATATTATCGAAAACACTGTGCGACAAATAAGTTGTTCAAGTCTCTAGTGACACCTAATAGTTAAATGACCCGTGTAATATAAAAGGTAACTGTAATGGACCAAATTTAAATTTACTTGAAAATCGTGAAAATCGAATGTTAAATCCTTGTTCTAATCGCTGACATGTATTTTCCTAATCCGTCCTAACGTTAAATTGAGAAAATTAATTAAAATTGATATCATGTACGTGCGGGAAAAATCGTTAAATTCCAAAAAAATTAAAATAAGGGAAATCACGAAAAAGCGGGACCGGGGGGCATGTCTTCGCTTATGGAAAACAAAACTAACTTTCGTTCGAATTTGAACCAAAAAATGAAATGTTAAAGGTTACATGCGAGAAATAATTAGTTTAATTGTTAAAAGATGCTGTAAATGACAGCAAGAAAAAAAAAAGAAATAATTCAAATGAAACAACTTTTTAATGAAAGATGCGTATTGATTTATTCACTTCGAAATAAAATCAGAATCTCATATTTAAATAAAGATATGATTTAATTCGTAATGTTGTGAAAAGGTTGATTTTATTCGAATTTGTCTGTTTTGCAATAACAATATTCAGGAAATAATGAATTATTGCTAGACCATAAAATAATGAAATTCTTGTGTTGAAATCACTTTTATAGTGACAGTTACAAAGTATCATGTGCTCGTTAAATAATGGGAAAGAATCGAGGTAACTACAGGAAACAGGCATTCCCCACAAGCTTAATAATTCAACAGTACTTTATTAATAGCATTGTAACAGTTTAGATTTAAAATGTCCGACTGAGCTTAAGTCTATGGTCCCCCCTCGCCAAACGTTCACAAGAAACACTCGTCTAGCTGTAAACACTATCAATAATTCCCTCCACTCTTTATCTGTGCCTAAACCTAAACGTAGATTCCATGAACAAAGCTTATTTCTTAGAACTGCACGCCTGTGGAATTGTCTTCCGTTTTCCTGCTTTCCGGCTGACTACTATATAATTGTGTTCAAGTCTAACGTAAATAAGTTCTTGATGAACCGTTCCATATAAGTTATTAAATTTACCGAATTTTCATTACTATTGATTACTATATTGCCCAATTTCTACTGCACACTCTTTAACCCTTATCTTTGAGTGGCCTTTTGGCCTTGATAATGTGGTGATGCCTGTGTAAAAAAGAAACAAAAAACAAACCGTTTAACAAACATTAAACGAACAGTTCACACATATCGTTCTAAAAAAACTTTAAGTTGTGCGCGTGTAAAATTTTGTTACTGAACGATCAAGAGATTACCAACAAAGTGTTTTTACATACGTGCGCGGTCGCTGGTCACCATGTTTTCGCTTTCCATGAGTGGCCAGTGATCTACTTTATTAAAGACCAATCTACTCATGCATGAAAAACAATAGAAACTTGTTGATATTCAAACGTTTTATTTAGAAAATAACTGTTCATAGGAGGATTTAATTCTTATTGCTTCTTAACTTTTTTTTTTCTACTTCGGAATGTGAGATACACACGGAATCCCCCGGATGACTTTTATTTTGTTTCTCTATAGATTTTCAGAACGCATACCGTACATCTCGCTTCCCAGGTCCGACTGGTTAAGAAAACATGTTTAGTCCCTCGAACATGTGACCCTTCTATCTAACTATATAATACATGCATTTCTATTGCGCTGTTTGGTGAGTTAATTTTTCAACTCTCAACTCAATCATGCTAGCTGCACTGGGACTATTTCTCGTTTGCCGCAACGTCATCCAGACAGAAGCTGCTCGGCCCGCCCTATCCAGCCTTCAAAACCGGTGATGCTCTTTTCTGTTCCCTGGAATCTCTTATCGACAGAAGAAACGCTGCGAGACTTTCTCTGTTCTATCGTTATTTTCATGGTAAGCGCTCGACTTAACTCTAACCTATGGTTCCCTCTCTGCCAAACTTTTACAAAAACACTGGACTAGATACAACCACTATATACGATTTTGCACTCTCTAACTGTGCCTAAATCTTAACGCAGATTTCATGAACAAAGTTTTCTTCCCGGGAAGTGTCCGACCGTGAAACACTGTTCCGTTGGCCTGCTTCTCGGTTGAATACAACATGGTAGCCTTCAAATTCAATACAATCAAGTTCTTGTTTATGCATCACCTTAAATAATCAAATTCTACCCAATTTACACAATTAGTGATTACTAACTACCACCTTACCTTCATTAAGCCTTATACTCGAGTGACCTTCTGACCCTGATAAAGAGTGATTCCGAAATAAAAAAAAACGTTATTCTGACATGTACTCTATGTAACCCTTACCAAAATTCATACTAGTTAACATAATCTCTATTCCTGGCGTGGGACCCTAATATATAACTAAATTCTAAAATACTTCTTTTTTTATTATTGACTGGCAGGTGTACCCGGCGTTGTGCGTAATGTTAAATTCCTTTAAAAATAAATGAAGTAAAAAAAAAAACGGAGGGAATGTTGAGACATATGTATGCACGTATTATGTTTTTTTCTAAACAGTTCACTTTTTGTAAGTAAAAAAATACTCAAGCTGAGATTGAAACCAAAACCTAAAGGCAGTGTATCATAACGCTAGCTTGCCACTATCTTTAAGAACGTGTTTTCAAAGTTACCTATTCTTAACGTAAGAAAGCTGTCAAACAGATAAAGCTCCGATGACCCCCCTCCCCAGTAAAATGTTTTCAATTTTACAATTTTGTCCTCTTTGTAGTTCTTTTCGGATGAAAGTACCCGTGGCTCCCAAAAATAATAAAAAAAATAAAATTTATTATATATTATAATAAAATACAGACAACAAGCCTTGTAATGAAAAACAACATTTCGCAAACAAATGACCTGTTGGAAAGGACCAATGTAGTTTACAAATTTAGCTGCCTAATAGTAGAGTGTATCTCCAATATTAGTAGCTATGTTGGTTTAACAACTAACACATTATTGCGAAGATTGACTCTCCACCTCTCTGACTCTAGCTTCATATCACAACATTTGAAGGGACATGGCTGCGAACATTCGGAATTTCGAAGAATTATGGTAGAAAATACAAGAGTATTGCAGAGTGAGAGAAATGTAAATATGCTAAGAATACTCGAAGGATTGCACATTAAAACAAAGAAGCCTTAAATAAATAATATTAATTATGAGTGCAGCCGGAACATTTTGAAATGTTTGGGATAAATGTTTAATAATGTATATATGTGTTTGTATATATAAATCTGTTTAATATATGTAAAAAAAAAAAAAAATCGCTCACTTAACTTGTAACAAATTACCACGTGACTAGGAAAAATATATATAATTAAATTAAAAAACAAATCCCTACATTTATTTCTACAATATGCCTGAGGATGATAGAAGTACTTCTGTCGAAAGCGCTCGCGATTATGGATCCAACATATACAATTTCGAGAAAAAACACAAAAAGGACTATTCGGAGATTGGAGAAGATAAAGAGGAAAATTGTAAAACAGAATAATTCCGTGCTATTCAATAATATTTGTATATATATATATATATATATATATATATATATATATATATATACATACATATATTTAGTAATTTGATTGATAATAGGATAATTACCTATCGAGCTTATTATATATCTAAATTACAACGAGCACTTTTTCTTTCCTGTATTTTAATTAAACTAGTAATTTCACTATTACA
>NC_136513.1:40555272-40695272 GCF_053919585.1 Euprymna scolopes
TGATTCCATAGATGTGTTTGATCAACGGGGAAAAAATAGTAGAAAATAGTAGTCAGAGACTTTTCATTTTTTCAATGGTGGAATTCAAGGAAAGAAGTAAAATAGGCCAGTTTCTCATACGTATTAATATTTTTATAACTCTCCAACTTAAAGATAAAGCTCGATCATTTCTTAAATTCTATTTTTACTTGTAATTATTTTCTTACTAAATCATTTTTCGGAATTTTTGGAATTTGTACTAATTTCAACATTACACGCAAGTACGTAATAATATTTATACCTGAAATTTAGTATTCTGTGTAAGCATCGTGCTTTCGTTGATAGGAATCCCACGTTAGTTTTAACTGTATCGGCAAAGTAACCTTAAAATCAGGTAATCTTTTAATTTGTTGAGACATATTCCTGATAAATGTCCAGTTTAACTAATGCTTTATGTGCGCCCATTTGTTTTGGATATTTGGCAAATGCCCCGGGAATGACGTCAAAGGAAAGTCGGTGAGATCCTGGATCCAGGTGCACCGGGAATGGCGTCAAAGAAGTCAAAATAGGGGACATAGAATGCCCGGAGATTAGGTCAACGAGACTGACCGATATTTCAAGACAATGCGTAGTGGAATGTTTTAACGTTATCTGTGCCAATAAAATAGAGGCGGTAGACAACGGGATGAGAGAGAGGGAGAGAGAAAGAGAAAGAGAGAGAGAGAGCGGCGACTATAGGTAGGACAAATGATACATTTTGTCCACTGCCAAACACACACATGTCCGTCACGCCAGGTTGATTTGAATAAACAAAATATTTTATAACCAGTGTGTGTTTTATTTCGATGCCAAGTGCCAAGTATATCGAGACAATAACAAAAGTCTCGAGAGAGTTCGAAACCGGCTTCGAAATCTAGTAAGTGATGCCTTTTTCTCTTCGCTGGAACTCCTTTGCCACAGAACAGACGCTGCGAGCTCTATCTTATTTTTTTATGGCAAGAGCTCGGCTAAAGTTCAATCTATGGTTCTCCCTTGCTTAACACTCGACTGTAACATTTTGAATAAGAACGAGTGGAAAAGTTTCGACAGCGGCGAGGGGTGGTTGGCTGTGAAGAGGTTAGCAGCGGCTGCAGCAATTGTAGAAAATGTGCCTATGGGAATTAGGAAGTATGCACGAGAATAAAAACGAAAAAAGAGAAAAACGATAGCACGTTTTTGCCAGAAATAAATGCGTGTTGAAGAAGATGGATGTGTGAAATTGCAGGCGAGAAGTCGCTGGCTAATGCCTGTGTGAGGTCAAAGAGAAACAAAATTGGCGTCGAAGAATATGGGCCTGTAAATTCCAAGCCGCAGGCTAGAAATTGTTGGAAACGGTTAGCGTGAGGTTGGAGACGAAAAGTGTACACCGGTTGAGATAGACGATGGCGAGAGACTTTTAAGTGGTATCGAAAATAAAAATTAAATTCCAGTTTTTTTAAGCAACTACAAAACGAAATAAATGACAAAAATGGTATAAATAACCTCTCGATTCGGTTAAGTCTATGATACGTTTCACCCAGTAGAAAGTATAGAACGAAAAAAACTCCATTCCAGATTTTTTAAGCAACTACAAAACGAAATAAAGCAAAAAAAATGGCATAAATAACCCTTCGATTCGGTTAAGTCCATGGTGCGTTACCCCCAATAGGAAGCATAGAACGGAAAGGCATGGTAAAATTCCATTCAAGTTTTTTTTTATGCAATTACGAAGTAAAGTAAAGAAGTTTCTTGGTAACTGTCCCTTGTGAATGGTCCTGGAAACGGTGTTAGTTGTGGCGGGGAAAAAGGAATTCATTAGAGAGAAAAGATTTTACTACTTCCATTGATTTTAGCCGCTTGTGGCAGTTAACTCTCAGCAGAAAAAAATATAGGAATCTACGATTATCGAGGAAGTGGAGAGGTAATATGCCTATACCACACCTCAGATATTGAGCTGAAGTTTGTGCATATAACATTCGCATGGAATGTCTTATTTTTAATCCTATTAAGGGCAAAATCATAGGGAAAAATGAGTTCATTTTATATATATATATAGGGATATATATATGATTGATGATTGCAACGACTTGTCAGACGAGTGCCACTCCCTCAGACACTTAAAGTCCATGAGCCCAAAAATGACTTCCATCACCACAGGACCATTTTTATAGACTAATCCTTGAGGGAGTATCTATACACAGATGATATTACAGAGTCTTAGCTTTCTACGACAGCTAAGTTTTTCTCTCTCTCTCGGTTCAAAATGTTGAGATCCAGCAGCAAGCAAGAGCAAGATAGCCAGCAACAAGTTAAACTGCAGACCAGCTTAATGCGGGTACTCGTCTCGCACTTTATGGTTTTTTTAAATCAGAGATTTGCTTCTCCTAGAAAGGTTGCCTTTTACACCTAACACACGCATACATACACACAAACACACACGGTGCTAGTTGGCCGTTCACCCCGTAAAAGGGTTCTTTCGCCCTTTAGAAGGTCTTGTTTAAATCCTTCAGGGAGACTAGCCACCCTCCTCACCAAACAAGTGTAGTGGGGGAACCAGTTTAGTCGCCGGTGACCCGACCATGAGGCAGGTAGTACTGGGTTACATGGTACCAGTAGCATATGACATAACCGGACATATACATATATATCTATAATATAAAGCTGAACGTCTGTGTGTGTGTCTGGTCACGAATAGGCTCCTATATTGTTGACTATTTAAACACCTGATTACATATAATGATAGAAAATGTATCGAGGATCAGGAATGGGTATATTTGATCTGGCAGAACCGTGGTTCATAGAAATTGTGGGGGCTGCGTTCGCGCCTGGCCCCCAAAGTATGGAAATAAAAAATGAAAAAAAAAAGTTTACAAGTGTTTTTGATATGGATGTGCATAAGAATACTTTGATAAGTATGTTTCAACTTAAATAGGGATGGTATAATAAAAGTGTGGGGTCTGCGTTCGCGCCTGTACTCATTGGCAATATGGCACAAACTTTAACAAAGACTTTTCATATTTGCGTAAGTATACTTTGATAATTATGTTTCAGTTTAAAGAAATATGGTATAATAAAATTATTGTGTGTTCGTTCGCGCCTAACCTCCATAGAATGTAAATATGTCACAAAGTTTAACAAGATTTTTTAAAAGGGGTGAGGGTCCACAATAACACCTTAACTTTAATCTTAATTCACGCTAGCTTTTATTTATTTTTTGGAGTTGAATCCTATTGTGTCGAATAAATTCACCTCATAAATTCACGTTCTTATTAAAGTGAAAGCAAAAAAAAAAAAAAGTCGGAACTTTAGACAATTCTCGACACAGATTTTGCATAACTCTGTTTGTTTCCTTCTCCACTTGCACGTACCACTCTTTCGAAAATAGATAAACGAATAAATAATAAAAAATAAGCATGTTACTTGTTATCGTATCAAAAGAAGGGAAAAATCCTGCTCACGTGATTACGTGTCTTTTTAAAAACATTTACGTACCATTTTTAGTTTTATTTATATATCTGTTTAAGCTTTTTTGTCAGTGTACTAGAAGGAATTAAGTTCATTACAACCCTTTCTGCGTGTTATTTACATTACAATAGTACAGCCCTGAATCCGATGGCGCAATACTACACTGTTCAATACTGTAAAACTGAAACTAAGTTGTTCTGCTTGAAAAGGGCGCCATTTTCTTCTTATTCATATTTATATCGATTCTTTGCTTAAAAAAAAAAACTAAAGTAATTACGTGTTTACTTTTTTAATATCCTATTTTGCTGTTTCGGATTATTTTACTAAAGTAAGTAAAGCTTCAGTATTTTTCAAAACTGTTTTTGTTTCTTTGTTTTCGGTATTTTGTCGATAATATTTAGTAAGAGTGTTTACCAGAAAAGCCAACAAACGACTACCCGAAAAAATAAATATACAAGAAATAAATGTTACCATAGTCAAGAAAAGTTCAATTCATGCGTTTTTCTGTTTTGAAATAGTTTTTAATGCTCTTTACTTGAAATAATTTCAGCGGACTACTTAAGTTAATTTTTATATAAACTACACATGCCATACTCGAATATTCCTCAAGCACAAAATAACGGTCAACATTAAAATATGTTTATAAATATGCATTAGGTTGACGGAACTTTCTTAAATTGTAAACACAGAATGCTCAGGCGCCCCTCCTTCAAATTGAAAACGGGGCTCTCCATTTCAAAGTTGCTACCATTTGGATTTTTTTAAACCGGTTCGTGAATTAAAAAAAAAAATGTTTACAAAGTACTTAAAAATACTAACCAATGAACTTTTCTACCATAAAAGTAACTTTTATTGAATATGGTAACATTTATTTCTTGTATATATATATATATATGATTTAATATATGTTTTGTTTTTAAATCCCCGAAAGAGTGTTTCATGGTAAGCAACTGATGATCCCTAAAATTAACATTACGAATATTGTGAATTCAAGAGAGCAAGTTGATCCATTGATTGCAGCTGATTAAATGACTTACTGACTAAATTGTTATCTAACGAATGATAAAAAAGTCAGGGGGTAGGACTGCCGACTGTCATCACGACGGTTCTAGGTTCGATCCTCGGCTTGGGAGAGGTGTTAGTCTAGCGGCACTGATGAGTTGTGAAACAACGAAACAGGTCTGTATGTCGATGACTAAAATATATTTTATAAAGCTCCCCTCTTCGGTAGAGCACTCTCGTAAATTATCTTAATCGCTACTTAATTTAGCTGAAATAATGCGAAGCTCGCGCTTTGTTTACAAACAAACGTTTGAGCCCTCTACGAGTGGCGAACGGATGTTTATTTAAATAGACGTCCGGACAGTTTAATTTCGGCCACCGATTCCGTAGTCAGGGGGTAGGACTGCCGACTGTCATCACGACGGTTCTAGGTTCGATCCTCGGCTTGGGAGAGGTGTTAGTCTAGCGGCACTGATGAGTTGTGAAACAACGAAACAGGTCTGTATGTCGATGACTAAAATATATTTTATAAAGCTCCCCTCTTCGGTAGAGCACTCTCGTACATTATCTTACTCGCTACTTAATTTAGCTGAAATAATGCGAAGCTCGCGCTTTGTTTACAAACAAACGTTTGAGCCCTCTACGAGTGGCGAACGGATGTTTATTTAAATAGACGTCCGGACAGTTTAATTTCGGCCACCGATTCCGTAGTCAGGGGGTAGGACTGCCGACTGTCACCACGACGGTTCTAGGTTCGATCCTCGGCTTGGGAGAGGTGTTAGTCTAGCGGCACTGATGAGTTGTGAAACAACGAAACAGGTCTGTATGTCGATGACTTAAATATATTTTATATATATATATATATATATATATATATATATATATATTGTGTCTGTGTGTTTTCGTTTTATTTTACTAAGTCGAATATATTTACATTTTTTTGTTTTATTTTACTTCAGTCGAAGTACTCAGAAATCAAGGGGCCCACGACCTGGGGCTAACACTTGAAGTCTATATGAGATACATTGATATTCGAATGTTCAATTAAAGTTCTTCATCTCTCAATCACTGACTAAGTAAAGAAATTGAGAACATAATTTTCTTATCCCCAATTAACCATTTTTATACGTTGTAGTATAGCTTTCATGTTTGTTTCATGGTCTTACTGGATTCAAGGACAATAATTTATCTAGTCTGGTGGAGTATCCAGCTTCGTGCTATTACTTGAGGTAATATCACTTGGAAAAGGTGCACCATTCCTCGGAAAAGCTGTGGGGTAGCCGTAGTGAGATCTTATTTGGGCTGCAAATACTATGTGATTTTGAATATTTGGTCAGGGTTTACTTCTATGGAAAAAGTATCCTCATGCCAGATTGTTCTGACAAACTCCTGTACAGAGAGACCTTAGACACTCGAGGATAGTGTCTAGTAGGCATTCAACGTGTGTGTGTGTGTGTGTGTTGTGAAGTCATTTTCTTTTGTTAAAGCATTTAACATTTTTCCAAATATGGTGTTAAAATATGTAAAGAAAACTATTCACCTATACTAGTGAGGCGTCCCGTGTTGCCCCGTCGTTAATTACGCTTGAATTTGATATTTTTATATGTGCCGATTTCGTATTTATTATGATGAAGTCAATTCTGTATCGATGATTATATTATTACATTATACCCAATATTTAATAGTGATTTCAAAAGTTAATAAAATATGACATCAGCTTGAATCAAAACGAAAACGTATGGTTTGCCGTTACCGTTTGATCTATCGTCAGATATTTAAAAATAGTTACACATGAACAGGTTTTAACATATAAATGTATATTTTTGCACACCGTTGTTCGCACAGACAGCTAGACAGACAGATGGGCAGACAGACACACATACACACGGTCACTTATATATATATATATATATATATATATATATATATATATATATATATATATATATATAAAGACGATCCACGAAACTGCAATCATATAACCCGTCTAGCGCCTGTCGGAGGGAATGCACGTTGAAAAAATGGCGACAGACAGACACAAACGTATGAGTTTTATATATAAGATTAGATTGTATGTAATATATATTAGTGATTTTAAATTAAAAAGAATTATGATTTTCGTACCACCAGTTAGAATCGAACTCAAAACATTTAGCGGTCAGCCTTAGTCATTACCATTTACGCTATCGTCATATGGATAGTTTTAAATAAACTATAATGATAAAATGTGTATACGGGAATGCGTACGAGAGTACTTTATGCCTGGCAAGTTCTCTTCTTATTTTTTTCAAGCCCTTAGCACATATTTTTACATGCTAATCACACTGGTCCTGGATATGACCTTAAACTATATCCGATGGTGAGGCCCCGGCTTGAGAACTTCGGGGAGTGTGGAGCCACCCTTTGTCATTGCTCCCAGGTTCACTCTGATCCGAAGTGGTAGTACATGTTAGGGTCCCAACTATGGGTTAATTGGAAACTGACTTGAAAAAAACAAATATTCTATTAAAAATTGTATCTTCAAAATCACGGGATTTGGCATTTAATAATCTGAAAAAGGTTGATATGCCGTAAAACAAAAACACCCAACCGACCAAACACGCTAATCACCCATAAAAGAACGATCAACGAAAGATTTTAATTTTAATCGCCTCACTCTGCACTACGACCTTGCGCCTCAAAAGAGATACACATTAAAAAATGGAGACAGACACACAGGCATAGTAAGCTTTATAAATTATATTATTCTATTTTATTATTTTTATTTGAATTACAGTCAGACAAAAATCAATAAATTATATTTTTTGTTTGTTTCAGACCCTTTTAAAAATTAATTAAGCAACAGTGATATCTATTAATTTTTTTATTATCCAGAGACGCTGCCATTGAGTTTAATCTCTCGATGAATAATGGTTTAGCGTTTGATATGAATTCCTTAGTGTTTTTCGCAATATTATTAGCAATATTTTTTCATTATGCGTCCCACTTATTAATTAATGAGAAAGTCAATATATTTCTTTTTCTAAATCGTATTGTTATTCGTTCTACTGTAAATCGGTTACGCTTAAAGAACAGATTTTATTGGCGCAGTATATTATGTTGTTTACTGAACCCTACAGGCGTGCGCCGTAGTGGAGATCTCAATAACCGGTTACATTTCTTAAATTACAACAAAATCTTGGAGTGTACATTTGCATTCGATGTCCATAAAATGGAAATAATTGCGTAGTAGCAATATATACCAGATAATGGTTAGAACTCTGCAATTTCCGCGACTCAATAATATTGATTTAAACGCTTCCTTTATCAGTTTACATGAATATATACCAGGCACCGTAAAACGGGGGGGGGGGCAGGTAAGTATTTTTTTACGCTCTCTCTTTTTAAAAATAAAAAAAATCAGGTAATTATCAAATCAATACGAAATTTTCACCGATTATTTAGAGAGGAATGAACTTTCTAACGGTCTACTTCTTTTTCATAAAGGATATTTATTTTAATATTTTTTTTACTTACAAAACGCTTCTTCTTTATTTTTTGGTACAAATATACTTAAAATAATCATCTAAAACTAATCCAAATATATTGTATTGTTGGAAGGGGAAGGACTGTAGAGGAATATAAAAAAAAGTAGTTTTTATACCGTATTTTGAAGTTTGAAAGACCGAATTTTGAATGTGTTTAATTTTTCAGCTTTTGTGTTTTGAAGTGTAAATTTCATTGCATATGTTAATTAAAATACATAATTCAGATCAGCAAAAAGAAATTATATATTTTCAGTTTTTTTTTACGAAAAACGCCATTTTAAAATCTTTAAAAAATAAATTAATAATTTTCATTTAGTGAGCCGAATATTGCTAATATACCATAGGGAATGATTTGAAGAGTCGATACAAATAGAAATATATAAATAATTGCATATGGTTTAAAAATATCATTATTTCTTTCGACTAATTGCCCTTACGTGAGATTTCACTCAACTACGTTAGACTAAAAGCTTCTTTCTTAGAACTGCACGCCTGTGGAACTCTGTTCCGTCTGCCTGCTTCCCTCCGGACTACAACTTGGATGTGTTCAAGTCCAATGTTAACAAATTCCTCATGAACCGCTCCCTTAATTAAACACTTCATCAAATCTCCACACTAACGTAATGTACTTGCAATAACCCGTATCCTTGAGTGGCTTCCAGGCCTTGATAAGTGGTGATCACTGTGTAAAAAAAAAGACTAAAACACTTTCAGTTGGTCAAACTCAGTTGTTGCTTCTGTTTACTCGCTGTGCTGTGAAATTTCTTCGCCGAAACAAAACCTATATTTTTCCTTGTTCGATGGAAGAGAAATCTTTCTAGGCTGAGGCAATTTTAATTTTTATTTGGATCTAAAGTGCTCTTGTTCCCCCTCACATTAAAAACAACACTCTCCAAAATGGTAACCCATCTGGTACAGGCTAGCCTCAGCATTGCTTAACTCTGAAGGTTATGTAGGCGACAAAACCTACACTTCTCTTCGTTTAATGATGGAGAACTCTTTCTACTGGCGCAATTTTAATTTTTATTCTGATTTAAAGGCCCCCTTTTGGAGGAGCCTGGTTATATATATATATATATATATATATATATATATATATATATATATATATATATATATATATATATATATATATATATATATATATATACAGTGATGATCATAGTTATTGGCACGGTAAAATAAAAGTTAAATTTTGTCTAATAAATTCTAAAAAAAGGGATTAAATTAAAGAAAATAACAAAGTATATTATGTATTTTTCACTGGCCTTTCCGATGCAGCATGTCATTAGTCTAACTTAATTTATTAAAAATATCACCTATCCTACTAAATAAATCTCTATTAATGGCACGAAAATTAACTAATATAATTCAAGACGAAATTAAACTAATACTTATAGCTAGAGAGTCTTTAATAACATTTGATAATAAATATTGGACCAGGAAAAATACCCCTAACCACTTCAACATTTTAATGGGATCGACGGATTCGACTCAGGTCACTGATCTAGTTGGCCTTTTCCTTTTAAATGAAATACATTGTATACTCCATAAACAGTTCAAACTTGAAGGAGGACTATATAGAGATGATGCACTTTTCGTAACTAACACTACTAATAAAAATTATGAAAAAGCAATTAAAGCTCTACATAAATTATTTAAAAATTATGGACTTAGTATAAAAATCGACCCTAATAAAAAAAATTGTTAATTTCTTAGACATAACCTTAAATCTTGAGAATTCTACCTTTGAACCCTATCATAAACCTAACCAATCACTACTATATGTCCACAATCAATCAAACCACCCTTAATCAATATTAAAATCAATAGTTCCCAATATCGCTTTAAGAATTTCTAGACTGTCTTCTACTAAATCCATATTTACCAAAAATGAAAAATATTATAATGAAGCCCTTAAAAACTCTGGATATAATTCACAAATTAAACTCATAAATAAAAATGATAGAAACATAAACTCCATTGAAAATAAACCTATTAAGAGCGTAATAACATATAATATGGCAATGTCTTCCCGTATGCGAGTTAAGAAAAATAACCAAGAGACAAAAAAAGATAAAACCAAACCACAAATATTAGATAATAATACAAATAAACAGCAAACCAAAACCCGTAAACGTAAGAATAGACACAAGGAGATCCTATGGTTCAACCCCCTCCCATATTCCAAAAACCTAGAAACAAACATAGCCAGAGAATCTTTAAAAATATTAGATAAGAACTTTAAAGCCCCCCCATAGATATAATAAAATTTTCAATAAGAACACAATTAAATTCTCTTACTCTACTATGCCTAACCTTCATCAGAAAATAATTAGCTCTAATAATAAGAAAATTAATAAACTACAAAATACAACTATACAAAATACATCGCACTGTAACTGTAGAAGAAAAAATAAATGTCCCCTACAAGGCTCATGTAAAATAAAAAATGTTATCTATAGCTGCACAGTATCAAAAACTCCAAATCTACATGAACCTATTAACAGCCATAACTCAACTACCAGATTAAATAATAACACCAACTTAAACCAATCTACCGATCAATTACTAATCGACCCACCATATAATTATCCAACAACAGACCTAACGGAAAATAATCACAATAAACAAGAGGTAATATATTTTGGTTCCACATCTGGCCTAATAAAACATAGAATTTCAACGCACAAACATTCTTTTAAAAATAACTCTCTATCAAACCAAACTACTCTATCCAACTATATTTGGCAACTAAAAAACAGCAATATTTCTTTCAACTAAAAATGGCGAATAATTGAGACTTGCAAATCATATAAACCAGGAGATAAATGTTGTGCACTATGTACAAAAGAGACCCTAAAAATTTTAAAATATGAAGATATAAAAAATACAACCAAACTATTAAATTCAAGACAGGAGCTTATATTTACATATAGTCATGAACGTTGGTTTAAATTTAATAAATATAAACCACCTTAAATCATTAAAAATTACTTATTAATAAAAATAGATTACAATTATTTTTATTTTTTTATTTATTTATTTTTTTAATAAATTAAGTTAGACTAATTATCTCCCTTACACCTTCAAATAAATAAAAGAAAATATGACAATTATCTCCCCTTAAAATATGTAATTACACAAGCAACATTCTCTATATATAAACTGTAGCGTCTTTAAATCAAAAATACGCTAACGGAAATAATTTACTGCACGAGCGTCCTCCCCCTTTTTTTAAATTCATCATTCAATAAGATAAAAAGCTATAGCAAACATCTAAATGAATATTTTAACCATAGTTCCTGAATTCTAAAAGCGAAAAATTAAAAGGTAAATATCTCTATATATTTTTAAAGCAAATTTATTATGTAAATTCATATCTATATTTTTCTCTACTTATTTCTATCTCTAACCCATATTAATTTTCTTATAAATTTTAAATCCAGACCTTTTATTTCAATTTTGTTCAGATTCATCTGCCTTACTTTTAATGCTAGGTTTATTTATGGTGTCTTTTAAATTCAATAAAAACCCTTCAAAATTTGCTGACGAGGAGACCTTGCTTATTAAAAAAACTATATGTAATTATTGTACATAACTTGATGTATACCACAATAAAAAGCATTGTTTTCCGAAACGATCGTACAGATAATTGATTTTGTTATTGTTCCTTCTTATGAAACGGATTTTTAATTTAATTATAATTTGATTTTTAAATTTAAAATTATCAATCACATTACTTAATATATTAAATATATATATATATTTTAAATATATAGTATATATATTAAATATATAGTATATATATATATATATATATATATATATATATATATATATATATTAAAATAAGTATGGCATATGTTTGAAGCCCAATTACCACGCGAAATTACTAAAATAAACAAGTGTTGATTTTTTAGACATATATTTTGGAGTAAAACTTCCTTGGTAATCTTTTATATTCTTAATCTTTTTATCGCCATGATGTTAGCTTAAAGAAGTCGAATGAAGAGTCCACGTGATGTTAACTGCGGTATTGTTTTGTAATGCCTGGCTAAGCGATTTTAAAATGACGATAGATTTTTTTTTTTTTTTATCCGTGTTAGAGGCGTTGACTGAAATTTTAATTTTAATATAAAATACAGATGGAATACGTTTGAAGCTATAATTAGAACGTGAAATAAAAAACGAAAAAACTACCCTGATTTTCAAATCGCGCCGCCAAACGCAACCTTTCCGGCATTACAAGAACAACTTTCTCTGAGTTCACATAAAAAACCTAGCCTGATTTTATATATATACTAGCGGGGCAACCCGGAATTGCTCGGGGTCGTATACACACTGAGGACATTTAATTTGATTTTGAATATATTTGTTATAGAGGAATTTGTAATGTTTCTGATTCTCATTTTCAAGTATTATTATTATTATTATTATTATTATTATTATTATTATTATTATTATTATTATTATTATTATTATTCGTATTTACGATGCCTCCCCACGGAACATAGTTATACACCAGGGTCATTTTTTTAATGTGGGGAAAAGGATCAGAAAGTTAAAA
This sequence comes from Euprymna scolopes, assembly GCF_053919585.1. NCBI lineage: Eukaryota > Metazoa > Mollusca > Cephalopoda > Sepiida > Sepiolidae > Euprymna > Euprymna scolopes. The sequence continues at coordinate 40,567,834 of NC_136513.1, forward strand.
TTATCTCAGTCGTGAAGGATTTTTCCTAATTCATAATAGTATAATACTACCGTCGTCATATTTAGATGTATTAAATTGCCTTATAATACGAATTATTAAATTGCTAGTTGTAAGTTCAGAAGGTTTAAAAAAGATCCCCTCCCAATATTAAGAATGCCTTTCTAATTAGCAACATTTTTATTTCCACACGATCCGTAATCCGTAGTAGTATAATAGTACCCACATCAAAATAAGAAGTAATAAAATGCCTTATAATAAGAATTATTAAATTGTTAGTTGTAAGTCCAGAAGAATTAAGAAGGACCCCCTCCCGATATTAGTCTTATATTTTACAATGTGAAATGCGGTAATCACGATGCTATAAATATTTAGACCGGAAAATAATATATAACTGTTGGGAAAAAAAAAACAACAACAAATTAACGATATTACATTTGGAAAAGAAATGTATAAAATAGAAATACGATTAAGAAGGGAAACACGGTAAAGTGTTGTGGGGGGGGGAGTAACGATGTTAAACTTGTAAACGAAATCTGAAAAATGGAAACAGGGAAAAAGAACATCGAATGGAACGAAACGGAATGAAACGAAACGGAATGGAATGCAAATGATATATTCTATCTTTATGCATAAAAAAAGAGAAAATGGTAGGAAATGTTTGTTTGTTTGTTTACTGTAAAGACGAACAGACGTTGATTAACTAATATGATGCCCCCCACTGTCCTCCGTACGTTTAGAGTGTCATGTAGAAATGCGTTGTTTGCATTTTGTAATCGAGTAATTTTGTTCCTCGGCGGTAAATAGTTTTAATCACTCATAAAATGAATTCGTCATAATCGAATTACGTGTAAATGAGATATTTTACATTTTGAAATGCGATAATCACGATGGTATAATTAATTTGAGAAAAAAAAGTAATATTTAACTGTGAAAAAAATCCAAAAAAGAACCCGGAAAATACCGATGGCGAGAAGAAAAACTAACGATGGCGAGCGTCTCCAAAAATCGGGGAAATGTAAACATAAAAAAACAAACGGAGAACGAAACGAAACTAAATAAACCGGAAATGATGTATTGTATGTTTATGGGAAGAAAAAATGGAAAGAATCCGTTTTTCTTTATTTTTCGTAGTGTAAAAATGTATTGAACGAAATGGTAATTTAACAACGTAAAAGTGAGTGTAGTGCGTTTCCTCCAATAGGAAGCATTTCAGTTTTTGTAAGGAACTACTGAAGCCGAAATCGGTGTGCGTTCGTAACAGTTCCTCGCGATCGATCAAGCAGCGGTGTAAATGGGGAGCGGGGAAAGGAGGAATTAAATAGAGAGAAAATATTTTACAACTTCCATTGATTCTAACCGATTTTTGCAGTGAACTCTCACCAGAAAAAATAAAGGAATGCACGATTATCGAGCAAGTGTAGAGGTAATAGGCCTATAGCACACCTCAGATAATCTGCTGGAGTTTGCGCATATTACATTTGCATGAAATGTCTTCGTTTTTAATCCCATTAAGGTCAAACTAAGAGGGAAAAATGAGTTCATTTTATTTATATAGAAAATATAGAAGATAGATAGATAGAATAATAAAATATACGATATATATATATATATATATATATATATATTGATAGCAAGTAAAACAATAACAGTTGATCTACAAAATATATTCTTTTGATTTTACACCAACAAATCAGCTTTTGCTTCAGTGTTTTGACCAGTAATCAAAAACTAATTTGTTAGTGTAAAACAAACGCAATATATATTTTTATAGATCAACAGTGTTGTGTTTTACTCGCTGTCAGTGTGTATATATCTTGTATCATGTACAAAATAGATGTTAACAATTATATAGATTAGAAAGCGCATGTTTAGCAACCGACTGTGGCGAATAGATAGATAGATAGATAAATAGATTGGGGGGTAGATAGAAAGATAGATAGGTAGATAAATAGATTCGTTTATTGATAAATAGATAGATTAATAAAGAGATAACTTGATCTCTCTCTCTCTCTGTCTGTCTGTCTCTCTCTCTCTCTCTATATATATATATATATATATAAAGAGAGAGAGAGAGAGAGATTGATATTATCAGAAAAAGGATGAAATGCTACTTTAATTGATTACATATTTTTTAACACAAAAATAAGTTCACAAACGCTTGTTTTTTTAATGAAAGTATAATCGTACAATTTTCGCTATTTTTGTTTTTATTAAAAAATTTTCTGAATGCAAAAACAAACAGAATCTTTAAAAACATTTAAGTTATTTCTTTTATTTTCCTTATTCTTTTTTACTTTATTTTTTAAATATTTTTTCCTCATCTTTTTTCTTCTTTTCCCCCTTTTCTTCTTCGTCGTCATTCTTCTTCTTTCCACTATTCTTACCCATCTCCCTTTTCCTACGCCCTTCCCCTTTCTCTCTCTCTCTCTGTCTCTTTCTATTTCTCATTCACTTTCATTCTCTGATTCCCCCGTTTTCTCATTCGCTTTATCTTGCTCTCTTATCTTTCGCGCATCTTGTCGTTTGATCGATTCCAATAAGTTTTGTGTAAATATTAATTCCTTCTAAATTACTTATCGACCATTTTCCTGGCAAATAAACGAATCACGCGTTTGCTGAACTTAACGGGCGTGGTGACGCAGGGTTTGTGGACTCAGGTAAATCACGGATCGATGGGGCAAGTGAGGACGGCAACAAAAGAAATCATTATCTATAGAACGTGATGACTTGTCCTGATTTATGTTTGTTACGATGTGTCAAAAATTTCTTTGCAATCATTTTAAAAAAGGATGACAACAGTTTTGTTTGGCCGTTTTTTACGGCATATCAACACTTTTCAGGTTATATATTACTAGCAGGGGCGTCCGACTTTGACTAAGCGTAATCTATTATATAAATCTCACCTGTCTGTTTAAATGTATGTATATATTTATGCATGTATGTTTGCATGTCTGTCTAAAATTTTCGACAGAGGCAACGGATTTTTACGAGATTGGTATTCTTTTGAAGCTCGACGCTTCGGACGACAAATGTAAAAAATTTGGCTAAAAACATCAATTTCTTCACCGTCAAATGAGCACTTTTCTACGAGGAGAGGTCGCTTTTTTCGCCGATATTTTCGAATGTCATCCCCTCTTTCCGATTGACTAAACTTAATTTTAACCTTCGTCACTTCCGGTTTGGCGATGGACGCAACCCGACGTCAGTTTTTTTTTCCACTTTATTTCATTCCTTTGCGGTACGGATTCGAGCCTGCCTGCCTATTATAATTTTTTATTTTGCTCAACACACACCTCCAAACACCCGGGCAACGCCGGGCACCCAGGTTAGTATACGCTTAAATATGATTTTTAAAAATTTGGCTTGATTTAGTATATATTATTATAGAGTCATGATTTCAACACCAACAAAAACGACGCGATTAGATAGAATCGAAATTAGCTTTCGAAGCTGGGGACGTTACTACTGTACCAATGTGACACTCATATGAAGAGATTAAAAATTAAAAATTAAAAATAGACTAAGCTGATGTACAAAATTTATAACGATTTTTTTTCAATTTTGACCCCTTTTTTTTGACCCCTTAAAAACTATTTTAACTGGCTAAAGACCCATAAATGACCGGTTTGTACAAATCCAATCTTTTGAGGCCCCTGGCGCCGTTTTGCGACTTTTAGTTTAAGTGGAGATACAGTTTGAAAATATGGAGAGAGACAGACATACATACAGACTTTTATATATTAGATTAGCCAGGGGGGCAGTCGTTAAATATTCTTAAATACGATATTTAAATTTGTACAGATTTCGCATATATTATTATAGTCCTGATTTCAATACTAAAACAAATATTTGTGCGCTATCAGCTAGAATCGAAACCGAAAGCAAAACTGTAGCATTCAAAGCTGGTGACGTTACCACTGTACTAACGTGACATGCATATGAAGTGATTAAAAATAAACTAAAGTGAATGTACAAAACGTGTTATGATTTTCTTAATTTCGACCCCTTTTTTCATCCCTTTAAAACTATTCTAGGGGCTAAACACGCATGAATAAAAGTTCGTAAAAAAATCTAATCATTTGAAGCCTCTAGACCCGTGTAATATAACCCCGAATCTAGTAGTTTTGGAAAACGGTTTTTACTTTTTTCAAGTTCTTTATATTTTTAAATATGTATTTATTAGGTACGGGCAAAATGAATGCCGATGCTCAAAATGTATAAACATTTTTACCCCTCCCATTACTTAAAAATCCACCAAAAATCAGGAACTTAACCAATTTTGATGTAATTTTCAGTATTTATCAAATAATGATCGTGAGGTATAATTTGCTTATTATTTTTTATTTAAATCTTAGTGGAAATGTATTATTTTGTTTACTAAAATTATGTAAGTAGTAAATAAAAAACGCAAGAATTTATTTTTGCTTTTTCATTAATTTTATTAATTAATATATGCTTTTTTATCCATTGTAATTTGTAACAAGAAAAATAAAATAATTTTTACAGGAACATTACGAAAAAAGCCCCTAAAGTCCGTATTAATGAATTCGATATAACTCGAAGAAAAATGAATTTCTCGAACTACCGATATTACCATTGAATAAAGCATTGGTTATTTAATATTTTCGCACACAAGGAAAAATTATAATAGCAATAATTCTACTTTTTTGTTAAATGACAGATTTCGCATAATTTTATATGCAAGATTTTAATAATTTTCTTGCCCGCAAGAATGTGAAACTTTCAGTGTAACATAATTTTTATATAATCTCGAACAATAATTAAAAAAAAAATAATTTAAAAACAGGAACATAAAAAATAAGTAAATTAAAAAAAATAAATAAAAATTGATACAAACGTTCAGAATATGAATGTATGGATGCACGTCTGGGGGAAAAAGAAATCTGACACCCCTACCTACTTTTACTATCATGACTTCATTTTGAAACAGCGTTTCGATTAGCTGAAATTTTGGGCCTCCTTATAATCGTGTTTACAAAATTTTAATTTGTTGAGTTTTTGGCGAACGGTAAATTACTTGCTTTTTGAGAGCTAATTAAGTTATTTTTGCACAAACAATGTGTTTTTTTTATTTACTTCAATATCTTAGAACTTTACTAATTATCTTGGAAATTGACACAGAAAACTAATATTTATCTTTTAAAGGAGTTTTACAATGAATTTATTTAACTTCAAAATTTTGATGAATTGGTTAGCTCGCCGTGAAAACATTTTTCATAACTTTTTTTTTTCTACGTGTACAAATATTTTTTTCCTTTAGGAAATAAACTTTAGTCTTTAATCTTTTAAATAAAATCAAAAAGTAGTCGGAAACCTATAAAAAAATTATGATAAATCGGCTTTCAAAACTAGGTCCCCCTATTTTTGCCCGTTCATTTTTGCCCGTAACTAGTATTCACAGAGTTTGGTTTGCCTACGTGGTTTTAAGACATTTCAACCCTTTTCGATTCATTCTATGGCGAATTCAGTGATTTTAGAAAACTTGTTTATTCTTCGAGTTCTTTATACCTTTGAATATTATTCGTCGAATTTTTGTTTTACGTCATATCAAACCTTTTCGAGTTATTTAATGGCGAATCCTCTAATTTTGGGAAACAAAAGTTTATGGTTCAAGTTTTTACATATTGCTTGATGGTGGTCCCTCCCGTAAGTACCCGATGTCTTTGTAGTAATAATTCTGACTAGAAAAATATCGGGGAAACGTATGCCAATAATAGAACCTTCAGATTTACATGATATAAAAATGATTGCTTTAGACAGCAAAAACCTGTATCGATAAGTTTAACACTTCCAAGTCACCAGAAGTGACAGATGAATAAAGGAAATGAAAAGATGACGAAATGTGATGATTGAAAGTAATATATTTAAAGAGAGAGAAGTTAAAGCGGTAAGAAAAAATATATAAAAACATACGTACTCGTTCTTTAAAAGACTGTTATCCTCATCTTCTTAGTTGTTGTTTGTGTAGTTTAACAATACAACTATGAAGATGAGGATAACAATCCGCAAAACAATAAATACACCAAATGTATGTTAGGGTTTGTGTTCCTGGTTGCTGGTTGAGTTCGAATAAGATAAATACGTATTAGATACGTTTGAAGCAAAAACAACGCATTATTACAAAATAAACAGATATTTGTTTTGTTTGAAATTTATATTGAAATTCATGAATATATTTTAAAGATACACTTCATCATCAGTACGTCTAATACGTATTAATTTTATTCAAATATATGTTTGTTATGCTATTCGGACTTCTTCATAGAGCTCGCAAAGGTCATTCCACAAGATTGCCTGATCTGCATGAAGTATTTTTTGTTATCCTTTTCTTGCATTCACCTAAAGAAGGCCAGAGAATAAGTTGGTCAAAATGTGATAAAACAACAACAACAACAACAACAACAACAACAACAACAACAACAACAAAAACAACAACAACTATAGATATGGGTCCTCAACAGAAAATGAACACACAAATTATGAAACCTTAACTCAGAGTATACAAAAATTAAAAAAAACTAATATATAAGCTCAATCATATAATATATAAGCCTCATCTGCAAGTATTTCAAAAAAATAAAGTTAATATATAAGCCTTATCTCAAATTATTCCAAATAATTAAAAATATATAAATCTCATCTGAAAGGATTCTAAAAAATTAAAAAAAAATAATATTTAAGCCTCATCTCAAGGTATTCCAAAAAAATTAAGATAGTATATAAGCCTCATTTTGAAGGATTCCAAAATCTTACTTACTTACTATCTCCAAATATTCTAAAAACTTGAAAATAATACATAAACCTCATCTCAAAGGATTCCAAAACATTGAAAATAATATATAAACTTCACCTCAAAGTATACCAAAAATACAAAATAATTTATAAGTCTCATTTCAAAGTATTCCTAAAAATATAAAATAATATATAAGCTTCATCTTAAAGTATAAAAAAGTATAAAAAATAATATATAAGCCTCATCTCAAAGGATTCCAAAAAAATTAAAATAATATATAAGAAGACGTGGATTTACAGATAAGAATCTGTCATACCCCCCCCCCGTTAAAAAATACAGAATTCAATAAAAAGTTACGGGTCGATAGATTTATAAAGGTGGAGGTGACAGAAACCAAAATATCTTACGAAAGAACATAACCAAAACCCAAAGAAACCAATAACAGGAAAAAAATGAAGTAGATAAAAGGCGACGACAAAGTAAACGAAATTCCTATCTCTTCTCCAAAATGGATGACTTTCATTCTGCTCGTTTATTTGTCGTTTGTTTGCTCAAGAGATATCCCCCTGCAACTACGACCGATTAAACAATATCGAATCTACCTATTTGCCAAACCTTACGATCACAGTTATCCAAACTCTAAATTAGTTGAAAAACTAAAGCCATATAAGCACAAACGCACGTCTAGTGGATTTGTACAAATGGTTTTCACATCCATAATCTTTGACCAGTTCGCACACTCCTCAAATTAGTCGAATTTGACAAACAGATATCAACTTTTCTGCCAGAAAACTCCCTTCTATCCATTGGTCTCGTTGAGGAAATCAATAACTTATACAATAATGTATCTTATTTTACAATATATCGTTTCTTTACACACACATACAAACACAAACACACACACACACACACACATATATATATATAATTTGAGGTTGCTATTTTTCAAAGGTGGGGTAAATAGTGAAATATAACGAGGTTCATACAAGAGTGCTCAATACAGAAGTAGAGCAACTACTGCTTATGTAAAGACATATATATACAGATGGATGGATAGATATTAGTAGGGTAACCCAACGTTGCTGGAGTTTCCCATGGTAATTCTTGGCCTGAAGACGTAATCTCCCCAGTAACGGGTGATTACAGAAACATGTATGCACATATGTAGCTATCAATGTTTGTATAAATAAATATTAATATACTTGCTCTGTTTACTCATTGAGCACTTTTTGGTAGACACATGTTGTTTCATTGGATGTACTTCTAGGAAACGAAACTCTACTACCTTAATATATATATGTAAAATTTCACGTGTTTACACCCAAAATTGGCGGAAGAGTTCTCAAATGTCAAATCGTTGAACTTTGACCCCTCAACAGCCAAATTTCTGTCCAAAAACGGATTACAAAGATTTTCCCAAATCTCAGTACCCTGTATAAGAACTTTCGAGTCTGTAGACGTAAAATTGACATAGTTATTGCGTAGAGAAATGTATACAGAAAGGAATGAGTATTTGCTGAAGAGAGCTTGATATGGATATCTTAAACGGTTCTAATCATCGGACTTGAAACCGACGGTACCAATTATCTAACAACGTTCTGTACACAAAATACAAAATATAAATACGCTCTTATATTTCGGATTTTCATTTTAATTGAGCACTCTGCTGGATTTCTTTTTCCAAAAAAACTAATCATATATATATATATATATATATATATATATATATATATATATATATATATATATATATAAGTCAGTGTGTGTGTGTGTGTGTGTGTGTGTGTGTGTGTGTGAAAGTTCCTTCCTTACTTTAGAAAATTTCACACAAAGATAATTTATATGATTGTCAGTGTTCTTAGTTATGTTTTGTATAGAAGTTCAATTGATAAGTTTCGAAAATAATCTTTCTTTTGAATACAAAAAGAATTTCCATAGGAGAAAAGTTTAAGTTTTTTCGGTTAAGTGATATAATTCTCAGCAAATAAAGGGAAATTCAATTCTCAGTAAATCATCTATTCAAAGAAAACAGCACTATTACTATCCGGAGATATACGTCTGTGGTAGAGTATTCGACTACGGATAGAATAATCTCCAGTCCCAGCCCAAGTTTCCTCACCATTTTAAATTTTTTTTTCTTAATGTTCAATTTACGATAAACGAAGAGGTATCATTTAAAATCGCCGCAAGTCATTTCATTGTTTGCATTTTTTTTAAACTAAAAAATAATTAGAAATTACTTTTCTGGGATATTCATAGTAAAACCCAAATATTAGCTGAAGTGATATTGTAAATAAACACAGAGGGAACGTGATGATCGACATTATCATTATTATTTTTTTTCTTATTTATTTATTTATTTATTTTCCAATTAGTCCACCGGGCAAATTATTCCTCGTAATATATAATATTCAATAGAGGATTTATTTTATAATAATACATATATAATCTGCATAAATTAAAATATCATGTTTAAGCGTATTGTACGAGCAGGCAACGCCGAGCATCTAGCTATTATATATTTATATTAATTTAAATACATGAATATAATAAATAGGTTCAATCTTTTTAGTAATGTGTATATATATATATATATATATATATATATATATATATATATATATATATACGTGTGTGTGTGTGTGTTTGTGTGTGTGTGTAAAGATTATGAATCCGAAAACATAAGCCAGTTTCTCTAGAAAATCCTAAGTATAAGAGTTCAATGCGAAATTGAGCATGCATAATATTTTGAAAATATATAAGCTATACAACTTTTCTGCGTGTCATCTTCATGCTTACTTATTTTGATGACGGAAAAATCTATAAAATATCTGTAATATAAATCTCAGCTGTCTGTTTAAATGTATGTATGTATGTATGTTGCCTAAAACTTTCGATAGAGGCGACGAATTTTCACGAAGTTGGTGTCGTTTTAACGCTCGACCCTTCAAACAACAAATATCGAAAAATTGGCTTAAAACATTAATTCGTTCTCTGTCAATAGGGCATTTTTCTACAGGGAGGGGCCGACTTTTTCACTAATATTTTCGCAAGTCATCTCTTCTTTTCGATTGACTAGCCTTAATTAAACCTTCGCCACTTTAAGTTTGGCGATGGACGCGACAGCGGAAACGTCATTTTTTTTCATGTTTTTTTTCCTCCTTCACAGGAAGGGTTCGAGCCTACCTACTACTACTACTACTACTACTACTACTACTACTAATATTTTATTTTATTTTTTTGCTTAACACACACCTCCAAACACCCGGGCTATGCCGACCACTCAGGCTAGTATACCAATAAATAATAAAAACAAAAGAAACACTATTTCAATTACCTATCCAACCTTTGAATTTTAATAGCTATATTCATTCCAAAGACAACCAATTGCAAATATCTTGTTAAATGTCTTACGTTATAAATTTTCTTCTCCATTTCACAACGTTTTGAATGATCACGGCTTTTTCGTTCTGAAAAACAGACACAACAAGTATATTTTTTAATATTATACTAGTATTTTCTTTTCTTCATATTTATCATCCCGAGGAATCTTAAAATGAAGGCGAAACATCGATGAACTTATAATTTGATTTGTTCCCTTTTCATCTCTGCATATATATATATATATATATATATATATATATATATATATATTTATATATATACGACTGTGTAAAATCCGAATTCCTTCCACAGAAACACTTTCACTGAACCCACACTTGACCTTGTGCCTTGGAATTGGTATGATTGATCTGGCATAATGATGATTCATTAAAATTATGGGGTCTACGTTAACCCCTGGTCCACAAAGTATGGAAAAAATTAAAAAAAAAACGTTTACAAGTGTTTTTGATATAGATGTACATAAGAATACTTTGATAAGGATGTTTTAACTTAAATAGGGATGGTATAATAAAATTGCGGGGTATGCGTTCGCGCCTGGCCTCCATAGAATGGAAATAGGCACAAACTTTAATAAAGATTTTCATATCTATTTGCGTAAGTATACTTTGATAATTATGTTTCACTTTGAAGAAATATGGTATAATAAAATTTTGGGGTATTCGTTCGCGCCTGACCTCCATAGAATGGAGATATGTCACAAAGTTTAACAAGATTTTTTAATATAGATCCACAGAATGTTGTGATAAGTGTTTCGGTGTGAACAGCTATGGTATAATAAATTATGGTGTTTATCTATTTTATTTTTACTTTCATCATATTTTGCTTTAGTTTTTATACCCCTAAATTCGAAGTTATCTCATTACAATCCTTACTTTTCATAACCTATCATACTTTTATAAATCAGAGTCCATTTTCTGTAGGCTGTTTTTGAACTCAGTCAACGACGCGTGCTTTGCTAGTATATATATATATATATATATATATATATATATATATAGGTTGTAGTTTGGGGAAAGGTGTATGTCTAGCCGCACTAATGAGTTGTGATACAACGAAAGAGTACTGTTCGTCGATGACAATTAAAGCACCCTATTTGTAGTTGAGCACTTTGTAAATATATTTTCATTCGACGCGTGTCTAAGCAATTAAGCGAAACCCACTATTTGTTTGTAAACAAACTTATGGTTAGCGCATTGTTTGTGACGGGTGGGTATGGATTAAACACACACTCGGTGAGAAATATTTGCGGCACTGATTCGTGGTCCGATGGTGAGAGCTGCCGACTGTGATCGCGACGGTTGTAGATTCGAACCACGGCTGGGGAAAGATATATGTCTTGCCGCATTGATGAGTTCTGATACAACGAAACAGTACTGTATGTAGATGACAATATATATATATATATATATATATATATATATATATATATATATATATATATATATAAGTTTCTTATCAACGACAAAAAAAACTATTAATACGCACTCTTCTTCTAAATAATCAATTAGCTGATTTAGTTCAATAAAAAAATTGTTTACATATCGATTTCCAGCAGCGTTCCCTGCTCAGGATATAATTAAAATTTCCATAATTTTCGTAAACATGTTACGCATAGTTTTTAAAAACTGAACATAATTTTGTTTTATTTTACGAGTTTAGTTTTTGACTCAGAATTGAAATGAATAAAGCCTCCATACAATTACAAGGTTTCACTGTATTTGTATAATTGTAATTTGTTTTCTCCACTCGCAATTTTCGTTAACATCAATTATTGATTCTATAGTAACGATCGTGGAAATCTTGAGCACGGATACAATTGAGAAGATGTAGTCATGCTTGTTGTTGGCCGGACTGAAAGGCAAACAAACTTTTCCTCCTCGGGGCATAGATACATCCGGATTAGCAAGGTTGAACAGAATCAAAAACAATGGACAATGAAACACTTGTCCTAGCCTTCCTTTTGTTCAGCGATCGACCGGAAGCTGACTTTGCAATGAATTGGCGGCCATTTTGGAGTTTCGTTTGTTTTCAATATGGCTTCCTTCATCGTCGTTGGTCAAGCTAGAAGCTGATTCGTTACAAAAGATATATTCTGTGGTAAGAAGTTATACAAGTTTACAATGCCATCGCATGGGAGATAAAAAAAGGAGAAAAAGAAGTAGTATTGGAAGAGTATATAGGATGCAGAAATAGAGGGAGAAAAGGATAAGGGGAAAAGATGTGGAGAAGATGAAAAGGAAACAGATGGGCAAGCGATAGGAGATGGAAAGTGAGAAAAATATGAAATTTAGGAAGGGGGTGATCAGGAGGAGCCGAAGCAGAGTAGAAGAACAGAAAAGAGGCAAAGAAAAACAGGAAGAACAAAAAAGGTAAAAGAAATAAGAAGATGAAGGATGAGACAAAAGAGGATGAGAAAAAGAAGGCAGAAAAAAGTGGACATGAAATGGCGTTTGAACACACCTTCTACACATAGGATATTGAGCACTCTTTGATTACTATATGTCAATTTCATACCGGGCAATGTCGAGTAAATTTTCTAGTATAAAATAGTGTAACAAATCACATTCTGTTTGTTTCCCGAGGTAACGTCGCCTTTAATCATATCTGCTCTTCCTAAAATATTAACCAATTTTAACCTTCTCTATCCAGGATATTGAGCACTTTCGATTATGGTTTGTATGCAAATAAAATTTAAAAGAAACACAGAACATTGCGTTGAAACGTACCTTCTCTTTCAACGATTGTGTATTACAAAAAGTAAGTACCTTCTATCCAAGGTATTGAGTACTTTGGATTATGATCCACGTCAAGTGATTATTTAACTAAACTATTCAAATCACTATTCACCATTATACATTATGTTTGGCATGGATCTCAAACGTAGAGAAAAGCTTTGCCAACTTTTGGTGTATAACGCTTATTAAAAATACGGAAGTTGTTTGTCGATTTCAAAGGAATAAAAAGAAAAAGAAAAAGAATGACTTTGGATTCAAAGATGGATGCCAATAGAATTACAACATGAAATGGCGACAGAAAAGTTAATTGAATTCTTAATTAAATGCAATGTTGGAATAATTATTTGAGGTGGGGGGATGGATTATTCAAGAAAACTGATAATGATTTTTTTTTCATTAATCGGATGTGCAAGAAATGTAGTATGTATTTATGGCTTGTGATATCAAATTCGAATAATCAGATAACGCTTTTTTTTACTTGGAACAAAAAAAAAAAAAAAAGGAAAAAAAAGGGCAGAAAGGGAAAATTATCTATCATGTAAATAAAACTTAATAGAGTTTCTTATTTGTTAGATGGAATCGCAGGTGCATTAATATTAATGGAATGAGTGTGTTATATGATTTTAGTAATCGCATTTTCACGCACGCATTTCTCATTATTAGCTTCTCAACTACTCCTGCCGTTTCCTTTATTCATTATATATATATATATATATATATATATATATATATATATATATATTTGTTTTTACATAGGAGGCTTCTTGAGGATAAGGTTTTATGAGTGTACAGTAGTCAATGGGATAATATTGTAGTAATCGTAAGTAGTGGAATTTTGTGTATGGAAAAAAAAATAATAAAAAAAACGTTTACAAGTGTTTTTGATATAGATGAACATAATAATACCTTGATAAGTATGTTTTAACTTAAATAGGTATGGTATAATAAAATTGTGGGGTCTGCGTTCGCGCCTGGCGTTCATAGAATGGAAACAGGCACACACTTTAATAAATACTTTTCATATCTATCTGCGTAAGTATACTTTGATAATTATGTGTCAGTTGAAGAAATATGGTATAATAAAATTATGGGGTGTTCGTTCGCGCCTGACCCCCATAGAATGGAAATATGTCACCCAGTTTAACAAGGGTTTTTTTAAATATAGATCCACAGAATGTTGTGATAAGTGTTTCAGTGTGAACAGGTATGGTATAATAAATTAGGGTATTTATCTATTTTATTTTTACTTTCATCATATTTTGCTTTAGTTTTGATACCCCCAAATTCGAAGCTATCTCTTTACAACCCCTCCTATTCATAACCTATCATACTTTCATAAATCAGAGTCCATTTTCTATAGGCTGTTTTTGAACTCAGTCAACGACGGGTACTTTTGCTAGTATATATATATATATATATATATATATATATATATATATATATATATATATGATTATTTTTTTTGGAAAAAAGAATTCCAGAGGGTGCTCAATTAAAAGGAAAATCCAAAATAATGTAAGAGCGTATTTATATTTTGTGTACAGAAAGTTGTTAGTTGAGACAGATCATTCAAGTTTCAAGCCCGATAATAAGGCCCGTTTAAGGTATCCTTATCGAGCTCTCTTCAGCCAATATTCGTCTATTTTATAACCGGAAGTGTGAAGTACATATACCTCACGAGTTCACGTTAAAATCTCGTTTTTTAAATCCCCCACTTTTTTTTTTATCGGAAGACCCCTTTGACGTCGCGATGGGGGCGTATGACAGTGCGGATATCTGCGATCTGGTTGGACTTTTTCTACTGGAGACCATGAAATATAAATTCCCAGATCACTTTTTTGGATTATATAGATATGATGGACTTTGTCTATCGCGTGACTACAATGGATGTGCACTAGACAGGCTTAGAAAATACCTAACTGAATTTTTTAAGGAACTAGGCTTTAAAATAATAATACAGATAAATTTAGATAGAGTAGATTTTTTAGATGCCACTCTAGATCTCGAGAAGAAAATACACAAACCCTTCCACAAACTAAATGAAAAACTTATGTACATAAATAAGGGTTCATGCCACCCACCCAAAGTGTTTAAAAATATGGTAGCAAACATTAGGCAAAGAATATCACGGCTTTCTTCGAGCACTGCATCAAAGTGGGTTCAAAGAAAACATAAAATTTCAACAAACCCAGGATAATAGCGAAAATAAAAAAACGTAAGAGGAAACGGAAGGTAATCTGGTTCTTACCTCCGTTCTCATTGAACACTAAAACTAGAGTAAGACATTTTTTTCTTAGCCTTCTAGACAAGCATTTTCCAGAAACACACAAACTACATAACATTTTTAATAGAAACACTGTGAAAGTTAGTTACTCGACAGCTCCATCAATAAAGTCGATAATATCCAAGGAACCAAAAAAGATAGATAACGCAGGCTGCTCTTGCAGGACCAAAAATAGCTGTCCATTGGAGGGTAATTGTGAAGCTGAATCCCTTGTTTATGAGACCACAATAACGGACCAATCCACAAATATACCGGAAATATATATAGGTATGACAAAAGACCAATTTAAACAAAGATATTACGCGTATATGAGCTCCTTTAGAGTTAAAAAAAGGATGAATACATCATTAGCTGCCCGCGTGTGGGAGCTTAAAGAAAAAATATACCCTTTTCCATGGTGAATAAGGTAAAGAAAAAAATACACCCTTTTATGGTGTAAATTGGATACAATTTTATTATTGATTTAAATGGTTCAACAAAACCTTTTTTATATTGAATTTGAAGGCTACCGTGTTGTATTCAACCGGGAAGCAGGACAGCGAAACAGTGTTCCCCAAGGCGGGCAGTTCTGGAAAAGAAGCTTTGTTCATGGAATCATTTATAGTGGTTGTAGCAAGTCAATTGTTTTTTATGAAAGTTTTGCAAAGGATGACCATAGATTGAAATTCAGACACTTGTCAAACCAGAAGCTTGTCAAAACATGGAGCCTCCCCAAGACGAGAGTCATCGATTTCAATTGATGCCAGATGGGGATCAGAGCGTTGATGATGTAAAGATAGAAGCTTGGGTTTGGATGCGCATGGTACAGTTGGGGAAGAGGTGGTTGGTTACTTTTAATGCATCTAAAATCAAGCTCCTATCTTTACATCATTAACGCTCTGATCCCCATCTGGCATCAATTGAAATGGATGGTTCTCGATTAGGGGAAGTGTTGATAAGCTTCTGGGCTTGACCTTTACTCCTGATCTGAAATGGAACACGTACATCAAGTCTGTTGCCAAGGTCGCTGGAAAAATAGTAGGATCCTTCTACGTCTCCAGAAGATATCTCACTGCTGATGCAATTCTCTATCTGTATAAAAGTCATGTACGTCCAAGGATGGAATACTGCTGCCACATCTGGGCAGGAGCTACTAAAAACAGCTACCCTGCCTTAACAGAGTACAAAATAGACTTCGTGGCTTAGTGGGGGATGCATTTTTCTCTTCTCTGCAACCTCTCCCCCACAGGAGAGACGTTGTGAGCCTGTCTTTGTCGTTACTTTCATGGCAAGTGCTCGTTTGAGCTCCAATCTCTGGTCCCCCTCGCCAATCTTTCACGAGGAGCACTCGTCTAGCTGAAACCACCGTCAAAATTGTTTTACACTCTTTATCTTTATCCACTCTTTATCTGTGCCACAACCAAAACGTAGATTCCATGAACAAAGCTGCACGCCTGTGGAACACTGTTCCGTCTGCCTGTTTCCCACCTAACTACAACTTGGTTGTCTTCAACTCCAACATAAACAAATTCCTGATGAAACGCCCTCTTAAGTACGACACTTTTCAAAGCTCAGCACTATAGTACTGTACCCGCAATAACACTTATCCCCGAGTGGCTTTCGAGCCTTGATACGTGGTGACCACCTTGTAAAAAAAAATGATTATTATTTAGCGTTTATTTTTATTATTCTTTTAGCGACTGTAATGAGATATACTGGTTATAATATGTTATCACTATATCTCTTTTATCCCACATAGGACGACTTGTGGATTAAATTGAAAACAAGTAATGTTTACTGTAATTTTTAAGCTCGAATATCCTTCACACAACGACGCAAATAAACGAAACCTATTTAGTTCGACAAGGGTGCGAATATATAATTCATATGTTTACATATTTGCGTACAGGTGTACAAATCCACAAGTGTATTTGTTTCTAGATAACATTAAAAATTCAAGCATTTTAAAACCGGCTGGTATACTGATTATTATGTACATAACGTGTTGCGTTTGATAGAAAAAAACAAGAAAGAAAAAGCTGTCAGCCGCATGAAAAGAGAGATAACAGTGGCTTAGTGGTTAACGACACGGACTGACACCCTGAGTGAGACAAGTTCGTCATTTAGTAGGCGATGCCATTTCTCCTTCTCTGCAGCCCCTTTCCCACAGAAAAGATGTTGCTCCTGCTCTATCGCAATTTTCATGTCAAGTATTCGACTGAGTTCCAATCTATGATCCTCCCTCGCTAATCCTTAACAAAAAGCAATCGTCAAGCCAAAATCACTATAAAAAAATCCTCCCAATCTCTATCGTTACCTAAACCTAAACATGGATTCCATGAAGAAAGCTTCTACCTTAGAACTGCCCCCCCCCCGTGGAACTCTGTTT
Organism: Euprymna scolopes; assembly: GCF_053919585.1. Taxonomy (NCBI): domain Eukaryota; kingdom Metazoa; phylum Mollusca; class Cephalopoda; order Sepiida; family Sepiolidae; genus Euprymna; species Euprymna scolopes. Next base: position 40,585,380 of record NC_136513.1, read on the forward strand.
CGTTGGTCTGATTTCCAGCTGACTACAATGTCATTAACTTCAAATGCAGCATAAACAGGTTCTTGACCAGCTATCCTTGTAAATGATCTAATTATACCAAATCCTTTCTACAAACTACTAAAGCAACTGTCACAAGAACTAAAATACCCACATTAACTCTTATCCTTGAGTGGCCCCCGGGTCTTGATATGTGGTGGTCCGTTTTGTAAAAAGAAGTACGAATCTTGGTTTTCCCAAAAACACTTTCACTTTCTAATATTAAATTTATTTCTACTCTAATATTTAATTTTAATTCATAAGAACTAGCAGAAGCCGTGGAAATTCCATGGTAGTTTTTTTAAAACCAACATTATAAATAATAAAATGAATAAAAATAAAACAAATAACGATGTATTTAAAACAATTTTTTGAAAATTCTTTTTTTAATCTTTTAAATCCTAAAAGAGTGTATTTAAAAAAGTTTAATGAAAATTCAACAGGCAACCCATTATTCTGTTTTGATCTTTTTCTGAATATTCTTATATAAATTATAAAGGAACAGATGTCAATTCACTTGTTTTTTTTTTCTTAATTTTAAAATGAAACTATTATCAAAAACGCTTATATTCTCCTCTCAACATAACATTTTCAAATCATAAAATAAAATAGCAAATTTTGAAACCGTAAACAGACAGCCGTGTTTTTTTATATTTTTGGAATATAAATGGTTTTAATGATTTTTGACTGAGAAAGAGCGACTAAAAAGGGAGATAATTCGTTTCTCATTAATTAATATTTGCGACGATTATGTTTTTGTGACACTGGACATACGAAAAATAAATTAATATTTAGATATTTTAACAATATTGAAACAGTAAAAAACGAACGTGCAACTACATCTGTGCATGCGATCAAGTTAGAACCACGTTTCATCTTCACATACCCATGACATTGTTTGATAGTCAATTTGTATTTGTCTACTATCACAACCATTACAATCACACTACCAACGCCCTTTCAAAAAATATTTCAGTGTAAGAATACATGGCAAAAAATGTAATATTTTCATGTACACACTAAAACTGTGTTCGACCAATCTATTGTACTTTCTCTGTAACAACAAAAAGAATGTTATTTTTGTCTTTCATTTACTTGTTCATTGGATTACCAGTTAGAAAAGCAGCTAAATTCCACCCCTTCACAGTAGTGATCCCTAGGTTTAAGAAAGCTTTCTACTCCAGTACTGTCTTCCCTAGAACTGCAAGACTTTGGAACTCCCTTCCGGGATTCTGCTTTCCCAACTGTACAAAATCAAAAACTTACTTTGGATTTATTTTAGGTAATGTACATTCTGTTGAACTCTATAAAAATCATTTAAAATTTTATATCTATATCATTAAATGCTAGATGAAAGATAATGTTTTTAAAAAGTGCAACATAATGTACATTACATAAAATACATCCAATGTAATTTTTTATTCAATTTAAATTAAATTTTTATACCTTACTTTGTAAAATGTATAAAAGTGCACTTTGGAGATAAATAAATTTAAAATTGAATCTTGTACCTTTATTTTTAAAGCCTATAGTAAAAACATTTTGTTTAATAATTTTCCTGCGTTGGATTAACTACTTTTCTAACTTGTATCTTAGTTTTTAAGATTATATTTTAAAAAAACTCTCCTTCTCTCATTTTCAGTTTGTATTTCTTCTCACACCACAACTCATTTTTGCAAACCCCTCTTTGTATTATTAAAGGTCTGAATATTCTCTGTTTCAGTTTGTATTTCTCCTCATACTGCATTTTCTGCAACCCCCTCTTTGTAATACAGGTCTGAATAATGAGAAAATCTGATTGTTTTTAACAAAAACTTTAAAATAACTTTTTTTAGATAAATTTTTTTAAAACTTCTTCAGAATAGAAAATCTTTAAAATTTAATAAGGAACATATTTCATATAGGTTTCATTAACAAATATTCATACATAACGAGAAAAATAGAGATGAACATTTTAAAAAAGACTGTATAACTGGTGACGGTCAATAGTAGTCCTCGCCAGCGAAAGTCTTTGTTATTGTTATTCTATTATTATTTAAAACATTTTGTGTCGTGCTCTTTTGGACGAGGACTAATATTCGTAATAACATGTAGCGAAAATAATGCACAACGTGACTTACACAACCGACGGCGCCTCTGTCTACCCTGTCGGGTTGACAGAATCAAAGAAGGACAGAGAAAAGAAAACCTTTCGTTCGGCACCTTCCTTTGTTTTATGTAAACATCCCTGAAAATTCCGACAATAATACGGCCTTTATTGTGCATAGGTACCCTAACATATCCACCAAGTTTTAATCGTGAATATCCTACATTTTTATTGCTGTTCAGTTATCTACAGAGATAGTTTCGTGATTATCTCAACAGTAAAAGTTGTAATAGAAAATTTTCCCACACTTCACCCGCTTATCTTAAACGTGTCTTCAAAACAATCCACAGTTCCGGAACTGAACAAGTTTATCACATTCAAAATCATGGTAAATAGCGGGACCTGTGGAAATTCCGCATCGGCAGTGGAAATAATTGTGGATTTTGTTTCGATAATAATTATTTCTAATTAAAAATATTTTTATAAAATTAAAATACATCTAACTTACTCTGAGTCTATTATTTTTTTTTTAAATGAACCATGACACACGTAAAGGTACTAATGAATCATGAAGAATTTTATAACCATTTTAATATTACAATTTCAAGAACAAATTGTCTATGAGAGATCGTGTCAAGGGGGTCATTAATACGGAATAAGGTTTCACTGCGAAAATTGACAGAAAATTAAAAAAAAAACTCGCTTTCTTCAAAAGGTTCGGCTCAAAAGCGACATCATTTATTTTATTTATTATTATTTTTTTACATTGCCTCTTCGGCGATTGAAAGATCCTATTTATCAAAAAAGAATAACAGAGGGTGATAGAATACTACGAACATTACATTAGCATATCTATATACTAATTTAATGTTCGTAGTTAATTACCACCTTCTATCCTCCTTTTTAATAAATAGGATCTCCAAATCGAATAATTCATAATCTGGAAATCGTGGCACACATACGTAGGTTAAGTGTAGTAATGTTACACTATGAGTCGGTCAATGGCACAATTGATCCGCGTGTTACGTAATTGTCCTGAAAACGGTACCAGATTGTGACAAGATTTGCCAATCAATAAGTTAATAGTATGAAGATCAGTCAGAGTTGAAAAGTAAAGGCATACCTTAGGATTTTGGGTGGGGCTGGCTGCTTCCTTCTCTCAGGATGACGTCTCAACAGGTTTGAGTTCCTCTGACTGGGATCGTCTTCAGGCACCTTTTTGACATTTACGGCAGAAATAACAATACGCAACACATATTGCCATCTATATATCTATAAAAGTGAACGTGTCTGTCTGTCTGTCTGTTTACATTCCCTACACAATAACTCTGTCAATTTTTAATCTATAGACTCGAAATTTGATATACAGGGTACTGAGATTTGGGAAAATCTTTGTAATCCGTTGTCGGCCAGAAAAAATTGGCTGTTAAAGAGTCAAAGTTCAACGATTTGACCTTTGAGAACTCTACAACATTCCTCCGACAATTTTGGGTATAAACAATTAAAATTTTAGATATAGGTTCTTTGGACATGGATCTAACTTAAGAACTTTATTTGAGTCCAAAACAATAAATGTTAAGGGGTCATAATAGGCGCAAAGTTATAAAAAAAATTGCCTCTGCGGTCTCTACAAAATTACTCACAAAATTTCTTGTCTAAACATTTGAAATTTTACATAAAGGGTATTCAGAGATATTGCAAGATTTTTTTATCGGTTTGAGTCGAAAATTTGAGCTACCAATATATAATTGTATGTATGTATGTTTGCATGTCTGCCTATTGCTTTCGACAGAGGCGATGGATTTTCACAAGATCAGTATCGTTTTTAAGCTCGACCGTTCAGGCGACAAATATCGGAAAAATTACTAAAAACATTAGTTTCTTCACCCGCAATTGGGCATTTTTCTACAGGGAGGGGTCGCTTTTTCACTGATATTGTCGAAAGTCATCCCCGATTTTCGATTTTCTAGCCTTGATTTAAACCTACGTCACTTCCGGTTTGGCGGTGGTCGTAACAGCAAGGACGCCAGTTTTTTTACCCGTTTCTTCCTCCTTCGCGGTACGGGTTAGAGCCTTCCTTCATACTACCACTTTTTTTATTGCTCAACACACATCTCTAAACACCCGGGTAATGCCTGGAACCCATGCTAGTATATATATATATATATATATATATATATATATATATATATATATATATATATGAAAGAATATTATCTATTTTTTACAAAAATATTAAAATATATTACAACAAAAGCAATTAACAAATCATAGTAATTAACTTTTACAATTGACTCTTTAAAAGCTAACTACCCTTAATTATTGCTGAGAGAGAGAGAGAGAGAGACAGACAGACAGACAGAGAGAGAGAGATAGAGCAATCCTCTCTCGTTTATAGAGAGGTGGAAATATGTGTCTTACCCCATGGCTGTCCGGAACAATAAAGAGAGAGAGAGGGAGAGAGAGAGAGAGAGAGAGAGAGAGGGGAAAGAAGAGAATCGCAAAATTGCAGTCTGGTCGTTTATTTCAGTGTATCCTCTGCTTACGGCCAAATCACCTCCTGGCTAGTGGAGTGGGGACCACGACGATCAGTGGTACTAGCAAATAGTCCCACAGTAATATATATATATATATATATATATATATATATATATATATATATATATATATATACCAAGCGAGGATTGTGTCGAATTTTTGATAATTTTACATTTGATATCCATGTGAGCTTATCACTGCTCCGAACAAATTTGTCTTTTCTAGTTATAACAGAGATCCACATTTGGACAACAGCCATAGAAAAGACGCTTAGAACATTCTATCCTGCATTGACAAAGTTCAAAACTAACTTCGAAACCTTTTAGGTGATTCCCTTTTCTCCTCCCCGCAAACTTTCTTACAGAAGAACTATTTCGAGCCTGTTTCTGCTCTATCGTTGTTTTCATAGCAAATACCCAAGTGAGTTTTAATCTATACCTCCTATCAAACTTTCAAAATGAGTACTATTGATAATGCCCCCCCCCATTCTCTATCTATGTCTAAATCAAAACGCGGAAGATTCTTTCCTGCCATGTGGAAATCTGTTCGGTTGGCCTTCTTTCTAGGTTATTACAACATGGTCGTTTTTAGGTCCAGTATAAATAATTATTGTTGCGCCGCTCTCTAACATAATAAAACGTTACCCAATTTCCATAATTAAAGATCTCTACGCTATTGTCTTAGTGGCCACCGTGCACAAATTCATCTTATCCTTGAGTAGCTTTCGGACCTTGATAAATGGTTTACTTATAAAAATATATTATTGGACAGTGATAAAGCAAAGATTGTTGAACATTCATTACGGAAACTTGGCGGACAAGTGAGGCAGAGACGAAGGGTCATTTGTACGAAATATGATTGCATTGTAAAAAAAAAAAATGATTATAATTTTTATTTAATGTGTGGGATTTACTTTCAAACAGCCATACCGAGCACATACGTAACACAACACGTCACCCCTTCTCCGACGAGCTGGCATAGCGATTGTAGAGACAAGTGAATGTATATCTAAAAGTGGAAGTCATCCTCTCAACGTAAATATCCCACGACAGTATCTCTAGAAATGGAAGTGTACCCCGCGATGTAAATACTCTTGACAAACCCGACAAGCAGCAAAAGTCTACCATTACACAGTAGAGATCCCTAGATGTAAGAAGGCCTTTTACTCTAATAGTTTCTTCCCCAGACATGCTAGATTCTGGAACACCCTTCCGGGTTCCTGCTTCCCCAACTGTACTGACATGAAGGTTCAAGTGTAATGTGAACAGACATCTTGCTACTCAACTCCCTACATAGTATCCCTACAACTTATGTCCCCGATAGCAGCCCCCCCTACATCAAAGTGGCACTGTATCTTGTTTGAGGTGAAAATGGAATTTAAAAAACAACACAAAAGATTTGGTTAATAATTTGCGCCCGATCTCATCATCAATTACAGCATCATAATGATTACTTAAGATTTTATTCAATTTTCACCCCAAGCAAAGCACAGTGCCACTTTGAAGTAGAGGGCTACTATCGGGGACATATAATGCAGGGACATTATGAAGGGAGATTAGTAGCAAGATGTCTCCAGGTTTTCAAACGCTATATGTTTCGATAACATTTTTGCACGAGTTATCATCTTAATTGTTCTCGTTTTCACAACAAATGGCTATTGCAAACTCGTAATACTAAATTGATGTGTAGATTTGGATGTATCAAGATACGGTTAGTCGTGAGAATTTGCACGCAATGTTAAACATAAAGAAAGTGGGAATTTCCCAATGGAAAACTCGTGAAAATGACGTCACAAAGGGATATACCTTTCTCTTTTCACTGAAACACTAAACGAAAGCTGTTTTCCCTTCGAATGAAAACTGGATACGGTGAGTGAAGGGAAGAATGCGGCTATAAAAAATAAAAAGAAAGGGAATAAAGAGAAGGAAGATAAGAGAAAATAAAAAGTGTAAATAAAAACAGAACTGTTATTAAAAAAAACGATTCGTATTATTTTTTACGGTCAGATCTAGTCAATTCGCTTCTAAGAAGTCGATTTCTCTGCCCTTTTGATTTCAGTTTTGGATGACGTCTTTTGGCGAGGGGGCGAAGCCTGATTAATATGCATATAAAACTACATCCCCCACATGATCTTTAAAGATCATCTCATTACCCTGTACCCAGGTCGGCATTTACATCAATTCAAACACCGCTTGACACGAATAGACTCTTGAGATTGCTAGACACAATTAGCCTCTCGGACACAAAAAGTCAGTCTATTCATTATTCTCCATTATACGATTAGAAAAAAACCTGACTCGAATCACATTTCAATTGTCTACTTCTCGACGCTTTCAACTTTCAAAATTCGATGCGAATGTTTTAATATTTTTTTATTTCTTGACGCTTTTAATTTTCAAAATTCGACAGAAATCGTTTACTATTTCCATTTCTCGACGCCTTATTTTTCAAAATTTGTACACAAATCGTTTAATATTTCCATTTCTGGACGCTTTTAATTTTCTAAATTCGACGAGAATCGTTTAATATTTCCATTTCTGGACGCTTTTAATTTTCAAAATTCGACACAAATCGTTTAATATTTCCATTTCTCGACGCTTTCAATTTTCAAAATCTCACTTTCGTATTGGTAAAACGATTAGTAGTCGATTTCTCCTAAATAATTAACTATTTTATCTTGTGTGATGAATACCCTTTGCCATAAATCCAAACTCTTATAAAGCAAATAGACCAGCATTGCATCCTCCGTAGAGTTGACAAGTAAGTAAGTGTACTATCAGATTAAAATTTGCCCCAAAGATCGCCTCTATACGATCTTTTCAAGCTGGAAATCGTTTATGTCAATTTAAACAAATACCACTGAGTGTCAAAAACGGGGTTTCTGCAGTTTAGATTATCAGGAGCCTTTTCGTATTCAGTTAACAGAACTATTCACGGAAAACCCCAAAAGGGGCATGGCGTCAACTTGCAGTATTTCTAAAAGGCTGTTTCGACATACAACTAGACATAATCCGGGAAAAATAAAACTGTTACGTCGTTCAGTTAACGTGTTTTGATATAAAATTTGTAATGGAACATCTTCTATGTTATCTTAAGTATTTGAGAGCTCTTTTGCGAATGCCTCCTCTTTCAGACTCGAAATCGTTAAAAGAGTGCTTTGGTATGTTTTTCTTACTATGCAAAACATATAGCTAATAAAATTCGTTCACTAGCTGGAAATAAGTAATTCCCGCTGCTTTCCATGTCTGTGAACTCTTACAAAGAACTCAGGAAAGACATTGCCGAATCTTCTGTAAAGGTTATCGACGATGAACGTTCATTTGTTATTAAAGGCGATGCCTCACAAAATGCTATCGGAGGTACTATCTAAGCATTCTTTCACGGTTGTTAAACCATTCTGAAAGGCAGCTTTATATGGTCAAAAAGAAACATGTGCCAAATGTGTTCATAAATAGAGGGCTCATTGCTAGGAAACATTTTACTATTATTAGAAATCAAAGAGCCGTATTTTTATGTGTAAACCTGCTAATATATATATATATATATATATATATATATATATATATTTGTAGTCATCGACATACAGTCCTGTTTCGTTGTATATATATTAAAATTAAAATGCTAAAAAATATACGGAGGAAATTCGACGTCTTTCCCTTTTTATATCATATAAATTCATATGATATGAATTTATATGATATAAATTCATATGATATAAATTTATATGATATAAATTTATATGATATAAATTTATATGATATAAATTTATATGATATAAATTTATATGATATAAATTTATATGATATAAACCATTGTCTTGGGAATCAATATGTTGCTTCTACTGTAGAAATGTTATTTCTATTTTTCTTTATTTACCTCCCTTCCTTTCCCCCCCTCTAATTGGTGTATTTTCTTCTTTCTTTCTCCCCTTCTTTTCTCACCCCTCTCTCAGTGAATCTGGTGCTACTACTTCTGGCTGTGTCTCGCGATATTCGATAAAAGGAAAAAAAAACACACACACACAACAGACTGGCAGAAGAAAAGGAAGGCACCAGAGCGGTGTTAGGCTTTTGAAAACGCCAGAGCGGTGTACGGCTTTTGAAAAAGCCAGAGCGGTGTTGCGACCTTGGAATTACGGCAGTAGTTTTGCAGCGTCTGCTTTACGTCAGAACGGTGTTGCGACCTTCGAACTAAAGCGCCAGAGTGGTTTTGCGAACTTTGACATGTCAAAAGAAAAAAAAAGCAAGTAAAAAGTATATTTGTTATAAGTGTTCTTTATAAAAACCAGAGAAACTGATTTGGCAGTCCAGCCGAACTATAAATTTCCTTCATTTCCTATTTTTCTTTCTGATAAAATTAACACCGGTTTACCTTGGCTTTTTTTATGTTATTAAATTTCAGTAGAACACTTAGTTTCGTGCAACGGGATAAAATTCGTTGAACGTGACGATAAAATTCCCGTTACTATATTATCCCGAACATATGATGCTTCTTCCTCAGAGGATCAAAAATCAATTCATAATTCTTTAACACATCGTGAAGTACAACGCCTTTGGCATTTTGTAAGGCTATATGTGACATATTCAATCGACGAAGTGGCGAGGAGAGAAGATTTTTGTCTGTTGTAATGTATATCTTATTAATATTAATGTGTGTCTCTCTTTTTCTGTGTCTATGTTTGTAGTCATGAAACATCTAATGCCTGTGCATATATATATAGATGTATATATATGTATATATATACACATATATATATATATATATGTATATATATATGTACAGTGATGATCATATTTATTGGCACGGTAAAATAAAAGTTAAATTTTGTCTAATAAATTCTAAAAAAGGGATTAAATTAAAGAAAATAACAAAGTATATTATGTATTTTTAACTGGCCTTTCCGATGCAGCAATCGGATTTTAGAAAAAATAAATAACAAAGGAACAACAAACATAATTGCAAAAAAACCCTTGTTCAAAATTATTGGCACGATTTATTTAATAATCAATTGTATAGCCTTTGGCCTTGATTACCTTCCTCAGTCGCTTTTCATAGTTTACAACCAAGTTGTTGCACTCTTCAGTAGTAATTTTAGCCCACTCTTCCTGACAATAATCCTCCAATTGAATAAGATTCTTAGGCTTCCTTTGCATTACCCTCAATTTTAATGTTCTCCATAAATTTTCAATTGGATTAAGGTCTGGGCTTTGTGATGGCCACTCCAAAACATTAATATGATTGTCCTCAAGCCATTTCTTAGTCAGTTTAGCCGAATGCTTTGGGTCATTATCTTGCATGAACCACCAACGACGACCAAGTGAGAGCTCTTTAGCAGAGTCTTTCAGGTTTTCATCCAATATTTTAACATAATCTTCCTTTTTTATGCTACCTGTGACCTTAACAAGTCGCCCTGGTCCAGAGGCAGCAAAGGATCCCCAAAACATCAAACTGCCTCCACCGTGCTTCACTGTGGGTATGGTGTTCTTAGGCAGGAAAGCTTCGCCAGATTTTCTGTAAATATAAGACACTTTATTATGGCCAAATAACTCTATTTTCGTTTCGTCAGTCCATAGAACACGTTTTCAGAATGCACCATCTTTATCAATATGACGTTTTGCAAAGGCAAGCCTTGCTTTCAGGTGCATAGGCTTCAATAAGGGAGTCTTTCTCGGACGACATGCTTTTAAACCAGCTCTCTTCAAAACTCTACCAACTGTATGTCGAGATACATTCACTCCAGAGGTGCTCTGTTCATCAACAATCTCCCCAACAGAGATCCTTGGGTTTTGTTTTACTTGTCGAACAATTTTCCGTTCATCTCTTGGGGAAAGAATCCTTTTTCTCTCTCTACCCTCTAAACTCATAACGTGGCCTTGCGATTTGAACTTGTTTATTATGGCTCTAACAGTGGATTTGGGAAGGTTTAGCTTCTTTGAAATCTTATCATAGCCCTCCCCATTGGTATGGCATGCTACAACTAGCTTCCTGACGTCTTTGCTGTGTTCCTTAGTTTTAACCATGGCGATTGAAAATTATAATTTAATCACTTATAATAGTTTAAATAAATCGCTATCTAAAAATTATCTGAAAAAAATTATTCACTGAATTAGCGTTAAACAAGCATAATATGGCTATAAAAAAGTTCAGAAAGCACGTAAACCGGAAATTGATTGATATTATACTGATACTAAAAGAAAAACAAAGCCGTGCCAATAATTTTGAACAAGGGTTTTTTTGCAATTATGTTTGTTGTTCCTTTGTTATTTATTTTTTCTAAAATCCGATTGCTGCATCGGAAAGGCCAGTTAAAAATACATAATATACTTTGTTATTTTCTGTAATTTAATCCCTTTTTTAGAATTTATTAGACAAAATTTAACTTTTATTTTACCGTGCCAATAAATATGATCATCACTGTATATATATATATGTATATATATATATATATATATATATTTCTTTTCAAGGGTAATAAGGTTAAAAAAAGCGATAGAAGTGCTCGATATGTTAATAGAGCGGTATATAATTTTTTAATTTTTTATTGAGCCCATAATAAATTTACATTACTGTTTCCATTGGATTTTCACCCCAGGAGATGAGGTAGAGTACCAATTTCATCGGAATTTATAGGTGGACCTATACATTCCGATGAAATTGGTACTCTACCTCATCTCCTGGGGTGAAAATCCAATGGAAACAGTAATGTAAATTTATTATGGGCTCAATAAAAAATGTAAAAAAATTAAAAAAATTATATATATATATATATATATATATATATATATATATACAGGGTGTCCCAAAAGAAGCTGACGGATTTTAAATTTGATTAACTTCCTCAATATTTAAGTTATGCTTTTCAATTTTCATATGTAGGTAGATGAGCCTCTCCGTTATTTTTTTTTTTTAGATATAGTAGGATATAGTTTACTTATTCTTATTTTATTTACACAACTTAATCTAGGATATGTTTTTCACAAGGTCTAATTTTAGTTATGAAAAATGATGTTACTCAAATGTCCACTAATTCTGATTACTACATCCGCCGTTACTCTACACCATACTGTACATTTTTTAGGGTGTAATTACCATTTCTGATCCCCAAATCCTGCAATTTTGCTTATTTATGAACCCATTTACATGAAAATGGGTCTCATCAGAGGTTTTTGAGAAAGTTTGGATCTCCATTGGCCAAATCCTGGAATTGCATGGCGTATTCCAGCCTTTTTTGTGGATCGTTTGGCTGAAGCTCTTGCACCTATTTAATTTTATATAGAAATTTGCCCTCTTCATGAAGCATTCTGTGAAGAGATGATCGAGAGACCCCAATTTGACTTGATCTCCTTCTTACTGATGTTGATGGATTCTCGGCCACACTCTCTGCTAATCTCTGACGATTCTAATCACTACAGGGTCTCACAGATTTAGGAAGGTCATATACAGATCCTTGTTCATTAAATCGAGCCACCATAGCTTTTATTGCATTGGGAGTAGGGCAATTTCTTGTGGTGAAGTTTCGTCGAAATTCTCTTTGAGTTTCTGATATTGACTCATTCAACCGAAAATACGACTCTACGATAAATATCCGATCCTCGGCTGTGTAATGACTCATGATGACTTTGGAAGGATTACTCCAGATGATCTGAAAAATAAAAGAAAAATATAAAAAATTAAGAAACTAAAATTTAAACTATCAGCTTAATTTGGGACATCCTACACACTCACATACACACACGCACACATATATCTATAATATAAAGCTGAATGTATGTGTGTGTGTCTGGCCACGAATATGCTCCTATATGGTTGACTATTTTAAAAAACTGATTACATATAATGATAGAAGATATATCGAGACATAGGAATGTGTATGTTTGATCTGGCAGAACGGTGGTTCATTAAAATTGTGGGGTCTGCGTTCGCACCTGGTCCAAAAAGTATGGAAATAAAAAAATAAAATAAAAGTTTACAAGTGTTTTTGATATAGATGTACATCAGAATACTTTGATAATTATGTTTTAACTTAAATAGGGATGATATAATAAAATTGTGGGGTCTGCGTTCGCGCCTGCCCCCCAATATAATGCAATTAGGCACAGACTTTAATAAAGACTGTTCATATCTATTTGCGTAAGTATACTTTGATAATTATGTTTCACTTTGAAGAAATATGGTATAATAAAATTATGGGGTGTTCGTTCGCACCTGACCTCCATAGAATGGAAATATGTCACAAAGTTTAACAAGTTTTTTTTTAATATAGATCCACAGAATATTGTGATAAGTGTTTCAGTGTGAATAGGTATGGTCAATTAAATTATGGAGTTTATCTATTTTATTTTTACTTTCATCATATTTTGCTTTAGTTTTGATAGCTCCAAATTCAACCCAAATTTACAACCCTTCCTTTTCATAACCTATCATACTTTCATAAATCAGAGTCCATTTTCTGTAGACTGTTTTTGAACCCAGTCAACGATGGGTACTTTTGATAGCATATATATATATATATATATAAATATATATATATATATATATATATATATATATACATATATACATACATATGTATATATGTATATATAGTGGAAATGGTAATTAATAAAAACTGAAGAAAGTGCTCAATACTGTTGTAGAGCAAATATGCGTTTTATTTTTTATTACCGTATCTATCTGTTAAGTTACATTATTGTTTCAGCTACCCAGCCGTTTTCTTTGCCGTCAGTAGCTTCCTCGGACTTTTACAGAAATATTCGTTATTATGGGATGAAAGAGTGAAAGAGTGAATGAGGTCAGGGGGTGTGCGAGGAGGGCGGAAGAAAGAGAGGAAGGGAATAAGGGGGAAGGTGAGAGGGGGCGCTTGGTATGTCGGTAATGTTTTAGTTTTGGTGTTTAAGGAACTTGTGGGGGAGGGTCTGGGAAGTTCATTTCTGGTGTGACTGAGGGCATAGAGATTCATGGAGGGGAAGGTGAATACGTGGCGGTTGGAGGAGGGGGGTTGCTTTAAAATTTGAGTCTTAATGTTAAAGTTTTTTGCGTCTCGTTGGTGAAATGATTTCTTGATGAGTATGTCTTGATCTGCTGGCTGTTCGCTTATGTTTGGAGGCGGGGGGTGACTATGATTCGGTTTATTTATTTTGTTTTTATTTTATTGTTAATTGTTTGGAGAGGGTTAGCTAGCGGCCTCGGGAACGAGTACACACATGCGCACGTACACACATATATACTTAAAGAAACGATCACATGTACACATACATCCCCGCCCTGGCGTGCAAATATATGCACATATGTGCGCCTGCATGCACAGACACCCGCGTTGCTCCCGCTTACGTCAAATTTTCTTTAAGGTGCTAAAATTGAGTACGTGTGCGCAGGCATGGATGCGCTCATACACAGATACATACACACATCGACGCCCCTGCCCTCAAGGAGGCGTATATACGGGCCCATATGCGCATATTGATTCAGGCATACCTGCACCCCACGCATACATGCAAGCGCATGTGCACATACAGATACCAATACTTGTGAACAAATACATCGGCATATATACAGAGCTGCACGCTCTCACACACGTATGTGGACAGCAGGCAGCGGGCACATATGCTTTCATATCCACATTCGTATACATAGGAACGTGGACATATACATCGGTACCCTCATGTACACACGGACACCCACGTGGATGTACACGTGCGTGCATACACACACATACACACCCAGTTATACAGACAGTTATTGGTATAGACATATTCGTCTGCATAGATTTAAATCTAAGTTCATTTGTGGGTACATAGGCGCAATACTTTCGGCGATGTAGACATGATTATACATAGATATGAGCATAAACTCATACCCAGGGTCCTATACATAATATTTTCATTTTCATTAGTGGGGTTTTTTTTTTTTTGGTTAGAGATGGGTGCACACGGGCGCGCCGGCGTACTCCTCCGCATACATATACAACCCACAGATGCACGTCCCCACACGCTTTCTTCCGCCCTCATCGCACCCTCCTGACCTCATTCACTCTTTCATCCCATAATAACGAACATTTCTGTAAAATCTGAGGAAGCTACTGACGGCCAAAAAAAAAAAAAAACGGCCGGGTAGTATATTTTTATTACCGTATCTTTCTGTTAAGTTATATTATTGTTTCAGCTCCCAGCCGTTTTTTTTTGGCCGTCAGTAGCTTCCTCAGATTTTACAGAAAACGCCGATTTTCTGGCACGGATTACTTTACTTTGTATATGAGTGAACTGGAGGAAGCCATCGCATTTTTGACTCAAGCTTTTTATGTCCTTTTTGTTTATTTTCGACGCATTTTTGCGTGCAACTCGACAGGTCTGGTGCGCCAGAAATTGGAAGCCAAACTCCCCATGCGCGAGAAAATATATATTCCTTTCTTTCGTTTATGCTCTCTTTACTTTTTCCCTTCACACGAACCGAATGACCTATTTCAGCTGCCATCCAAGGGGACATATAGCTACAGCGTTTGACATACGTGACCAACTTTAAGCCCTTTGAACTTTTTTGCACTAACCAAACTGCAAAGCAAAATCACAATTATAAACATGCCGATTGAACATACATATCAGAAGTGTGTTATACTTGTTCCAAAATAAAACCTCAATTCATTAATTCTCCTAATATCTTATTTGTTCTACTGCTCAGCTTCAGCGTCTTCCTGTTTATTACAAACTACCGAGAGTACCACGCGTTGCCCGAGTGTGGTGAGGTGTGGGTAACCTGTTTAAATATTATAATTTTTTTAAATCGGAAAAACAAAAACAAAAACAAAAACAGCGAACGTGGTGCAAAATAAAAAAAAATAAGCGAACGAAAAAGAAATGGCATGAATATACCTGTTTAAATGTTAAAACCTATTAAAAAATCGGAAAAACCAAAAAAAAAAAAAAAACAGCTATCGCGATGGAAAAATATTTGAATAAAACGAACGGAAAATGGTATAAATAACCGTTTCAATATTGCAACTTTAAAAATCGAAAAAGGTATCGCTGCTCGAACCTGCAATTCTAAGATAAAGAAGCTGTCACTATAACGACCAGGTCTATGATCGTGTGAGCGAAGCGATGTCATTTTTTTAATATTTAAACTAATTCAAAAAAGAACGCTTTTTGCGAATGCGTGTTTGGCTGAATTGTCATGAAAAGTGTTGGGATGAGGGTGAAGGAATTTTTTCTCAGACAATTTTTCGATATCTTCGTCCGAAGGTTTGAGCTTCAAAACGATACCAATCTCGTGAAAATCTGTCGCCTCTGTCGAAAGTTTTAGGCCGACATACATTTAAACAGATTTTTGCCCTTTATATTATAGAAGACCTATCCCAATAGCTTCATCAGGTATCCGTTACATACTTAACTGTTGTCGATGAATACAGTTGATTTCCATTTCGCTTTCCGTTGTCGAGATGCTCCAATCAAATCGCAGTCTAGTACCAGGTAACTATTTTCACTGTCTTCAGGTTCCTCTCATTTATTCTTTTCCTATCGAGGAACTTCGTTTATGTCGGAGGAATTAAAACAATTTCTTCTGGGACTTGGGACTGGATCCTGCAACACTACTGCTTATAAAACAAGAGGTAATAGCCAATGTGAGCACTATACCAGTATTATATGAAACACTATTTCATTAACTTTGAAAT
This sequence comes from Euprymna scolopes, assembly GCF_053919585.1. Taxonomy (NCBI): domain Eukaryota; kingdom Metazoa; phylum Mollusca; class Cephalopoda; order Sepiida; family Sepiolidae; genus Euprymna; species Euprymna scolopes. The sequence continues at coordinate 40,601,705 of NC_136513.1, forward strand.
CGCTTTGAAGAATGTTTTACGTGCTATTTACCACTACAATGCCACTCCTCACGAGCGTATATTAAATTCTGAAAGGTGCTCTGTCACTGCATTATTTGGCAATGTGAGTCTGTAGAACTGTTATTAAAACTACTTGCGGGCCTTGGGGAGTGTATGCCGTAAAACAAAAACAACCAACAAAACTACTTGGTGGCACTAGCAAGTATGGCTCCACGGTTGAGGTAGTGGAACTCCTCGAAGCCAACTCTACACATGCGAGAATCATTATGGTCGGGAAGATTCAGTAGCAAAAACACATTTGGCACAGTTTCCCTGCTCGGATCCATCTCGAAGTTCTGCTTAAAATGTTCTACGCGTCCAAAGCCCCGTAAATCCGACGTCTTCACCTGGTTCTACGGGAGGTGAAGTGGTGAACCAGAATCCCGATATGCATTCTTCCTAAAAATCTGAGATATATCCTAACTGTTCCCTTGGTTAGCTACTTATCTGCCTATCTAGCAGGACTCACAAACTGGTCCATCAGATGGATGTATAAAACATTTTTGATAACAATCTCTGTTTCAATGAGGGGGAGGAGAATGTTCATTAAAAAGAAATATGCTAACATTCTTGCTCATGTGACTCTCTATTTTTAAATATTTCTCATCACATGATCTTGACCTTTCTTTCTTTTCTTTTCTCTGCTTATTTAGATGCGTTCTCTTTTTATTTATATACGTTACTCTTGATGCGTGGGGAGGGCGGGGCCTGTTTATGTTGTGTCAATGTTCATTTTGACGACACATCAGCCCTTTGGAGGGGTTTATGAAAACGAAGGAGAACGTACCTTTTGTATCCTCTTTCGCACCTCTTGCCGTGTCCTCGAGTGGTTTGTGTCCCGACGTCGCCCATAGAAACAGACGCAAATCTGATTTCTCTGGGCAAAGTAAATCTTTATTCAATTCCGTGGTCGAAATTTCGTTTTTGTTTCTGCGTCATCTTTAGAAGGAGGGTGGGAATTTTGCTATCAGATTATCTGCCATTTATCCCCTTCTCGCATCGCCCCAACAAGAAGGATTTCATCGTCTGTAAATCGCGAAAGACTAACTGCCTGTGATTAACTGTAGACTGTAGAATGTCCACTCTCGAACTGACTAGAAAACGCATGTTCGTCCTTATTTATTTTAAAATGTACGTGTGTGTGTGGGGGGATAAACCCCGTTAACCGGCTTACACTTAAAAGGTATAAACCTGCCTTGTGATCCCTTGCTGCATGCAGGTGCACGTGTTGTCAATGGAAGTCAATGGATATCAAGCCCGTCAGCCTAAACGTCTCGACCTCTCTGAACTCAACTTGACATACGCAATTGGTTCAATCAAGTACCGTGTTAACCGCGTTATTCACATACAACACACTTCTCTTGTTGTTGTTGTTGTTGTTGTTACTGTTGTTGTTGTTGTTGTTGTTGTTGTTGCTGTTGTAAATTTAGTTGAATAAAGCCCTGAAAAAGGTATTTGTACTTACCTCGCCCTTACATTACAAGGGCAGATGAGGAGAAAATAAGTGAAAGAAAAAGGATGAAGAAGCAAAAAAAGCAGATGCAAATATGAGGAGGATAAATGTGATACTAAAAATAATAAAAGAAAGAAAAAAGGAGAGGAAAAGACGAATCAATGCAAGAAGAAAAGAAAAATAATACAAATAAAAGGAAAAAGAATATAATGAAAAATAAAACTGGTAAAAATTAAAAGTAGACGCAGGACGAAAATGTAGATAAATTAGGATTAAAATAAAAATAACAAAAGAAGTGGGTTTCAGATGAAGGATAGAAAAGGAATAAGAAAAAGACGAAAAATAGGAAGTAGAAAAAGAAGAAAAAAGGAAAGAGGAAAAAGAAGAAGAAAAAAGAGGAAAGGGGTTGGAAGGGAGGAAGAGAAAGAAGAAGAAGAAGAGGAAAAAGAAGAAGTAAGGAAAAAATAAAAAGAAGAATAGTGATAAAAATCAAAAAGAAAAAAGATGAAGAAGAAAAGAAAGAAGAAACAAAAAGTAAAGAAGCAAAAGAAGAAGAAGAAGAAGAAGAAGAAGAAGGGAACGAACATTAAAAGAACGAAGGACAGAAAAAATCGAAAACAAAAAGTACAAAAAAGAAAACAGTGGCGAAAGGTAGGAATAATAATAATAATAATAATAATAATAATAATAATAATAATGATGATGATGATGATGATGATAATGATGATAATAATAATGATAATAATAATAATAATAATAATAATGATGATAATAATAATAATGATAATAATAATAATAATAATGATAATAATAAAAACAAAATAATAATAATGATAATAATAATAATAATAATAATAATAATAATAATAATAATAATAATAATAGCAACAAATATTGCGCGGAATATGGTGAGGATAATCTCAACGGAAAACTGTGGATAATTGTGAGAAAATCGAGTTTGTGTAACATTACAACAGATGAGGGGGCAATAAGTGGAAGAATTTGCCTTCAGCAGAAGAGAGGGCGCGGCTTAAATATATTCAAGATAAACCAACAAAATGATAGAGAAGTAATGAAAATTTCAGGAAGACAAGGGATAGCAAGGAACGAAAAATAACAAGAGAAGAACAAAGTAAAAAATCAGAAAAATTTTAAAAGAAAAAAATGGAAACAAAGAAAACAACTTCAATACGGAATTTAATTAAGTTTTTGCAGGTGCTTTCCAAATAATTATTCTCTTCAAAACTTGAAGCGACAATGTAGTCCTAAAACAATCCCAAAAACAAACCAGAAAAATATATCCTTGCAATTAAAGTACTAAACACACAGAACAGAAGATGATATTTTCCCGCAAGCAAGTATTTTAAAAAATAAAATAAAATAAAATAAAATTTACAAATAAATAGTTACTTTAAGATATTGTGCAATTAAATCACTATTTTCTAATTGCTGTAAATACCGAAAATAAAGCACAAATTGTAATTAATTACATCAAAAATGAAAAAAAATATTGGAAGAAAAAAAAACACTGTAATATAGGTGTGTGTAATTATAAATTGAGACACCTATACTTATAAGATATAACGAAAAAAATCAATATAATCCTGCATCTAACTACCTCTTTATCTCTCTCTATCTTTCTATCTCCATCTATCTCTTTTTCTTTCTCTTTCTGTCTTCTGTCTCTCTCTCTTTTCTTTCTCTTTCTGTCTGTCTGCCTGTCTGTCCGTCTCTCTCTGTCTATCTCTCTCTCTGTACATATATATATATATATATATATATATATATATGAATCACGTTGACGCACCTGTTCCCGTTGGATCACCGGTTAAGCAACGTTGAGCCTGGTCAGTACGAAAATGGCTGATCATTTGGGAAGTTTATATGCTGTCTGTGCTCTCCGCTAAACCAGCATTGTTTCCAGCCGTCCTGGAGCTCTCCTTGTCACTGAAATCAAGCAGTGAGGAATCAGGTTAGGTGTGAATGAATATTGTGTAACCTTTGCTTCAGAATTACAGGCGCACCCCTTACAGCGTGTTTCAATTATCTTTCAAGACTGAACGGAAGCTTCCAATTCCAATTCCAGTAAATCTGTACTCCTGTCTGTTAGTTTGTTCACAATGACGCCATAGCACATATAATATACACATAAATTGTTCAATGCTAACTTTAAAGATATAGATATATTATTAAATATTAGAAATGAAAGATCAATTGTTTGTAGACATTACAAATCCCACTTTCTTAGCAACTTCACACCCTACTGAAGTTCATATGATGCAACCCCCACCTAATAACTGGACCTTCTTAACACTATTACACTACCGATCGAAACTCACAAACATTATATTAAATACTACTTTACTTTATTATTCTTTAAGCAGATTACCGTAACTGCAATTTTAAAATTTATAATTATTTATCTTACTCCGCTGAGATTATCTCACCCTCTTATATCATAATTACTACACTTTTTAAACTGAAAAATTCTTAGATATGACATTACCGTTAACTTCTATATTCCACGTCTCCTACATCCATGCGTAATTATTCTCCACTAATTTGCCAAACATAGTTATGCGTAATATTTTCCATTAATAAATCATTTTTTAACAAAACTACAAAACTATAAATGTCCCGAAACTATTACAACACTCCAATTTTTCCCTTCTCCCCTAAACTTTAATTCTAAAATATACCTAACAGAATCTATAATTGATTCCCTACTCAAAGGGATTTTATATAAGCACCTTTTTTCCCTACTTAAATGGATGCATCTTAGCACTTTGTCCACCCCGCCACTGCCGTCGTCGTCGTGGAAGATTGCTGACTTCTTAACCCAGTTCTGACCTTGAGACATATGCAAGTCATCGTGAAAAATACCGCAAACCTTTGTTGACACGGTCAATTTTATTTCCTTTTTTCCTTTGTTTTCTTATCTCCCCCTTCTCTATCTATTGCTTTGTCTTATATTTATAACTTTATAAAATTTTAACTTAATTTAGATACATTTTTTCTTTTTCTCTTTTATTTCTCTAGTGTTTTGCTCCTCTTCCCTTCCCCTTTTCCCTCCTCCCATCTCTATCCCATACTTCCACTCTGATGGCGTTTACTATCTGTATGTAAACAATATCTTTCTTTTCTTTTTAACTTGCAACATCTGAGGATAAAGGCGGAAAATCTATTGAAACAACTTGTAATGGATTAAGTTAAATCACTCGAGGTTAAAATAATAAACACACACGCGCGCGCACACACACACACACACACATATATATATATATATACTTTAGAATAATGCATTGAAATATATCTACTGATATGCAAATCCAGTTATTTTCGGTGTTACAAAATACTATTAGATGTAATACCTTTATAAGAAAATTCCAGCCATATAAAATTGCTCAATATACAAAATAGAGCAAATGAATCAAAATTTATGTATTTAAATCTTATGATTTGAAAATGTTAATTTTTAAATACAGATTATTATTATTATTTGACAACAAATACAATTGAATAAATCTATTTCCTTATCCCGGGGGTTTTCGATGCTTATTCATCTCCTCATCTGAATTTCCATTTCAAAATTTAACATTCATTTTGGATTCAAATACAATATCCTTTTTCTGCCTCAATATCCATTCCTTTATTCTATCTATCTAAAATTTTCTAAATACTTTAATTTTCTATGTTTATTGCTTTTTTTTTTACAAAGAAGTCACCATTTATCAGGGCCCGGAGGCCACTCGAGGATAAGGGTTATTCGTGTACAGTAATAAATGAGATAATATCGTAGTAATCGCTAGTAATGGAGATCTGATAAAGTGCCTTACTTAAGGAGGCGATTCATCAGGAATTTGTTTATGTTAGACTTGAAGACAACCAAGTTGTAGTTTGGTGGGAAACAGACAAACGGAAGAGAGTTTCACAGGCGTGCACTTCTAAGAAAGAAGCTTTGTTCATGGAATCTACGTTTTGATTTAGGCACAGATTAAGAGTAGGGACAATTACTGACAGTTGTTTCAACTAGTCGGGTGTTTTTCGTGAAATATTGGCGAGGGGGACCAGAGATTAAAACTCAGACGAGCACTTGCCATGGAAATAATGATAAAACAACGACAGGCTTGCAACGTCCCTTCCGTGGGAAAGGAGTTGCAGGAAAGAGAAAAGGGCATCCCCCACTAAGCCACGAAGTCTATTTTGTATTCTGTCAAGGCAGGATAGGCTATTTTTAGCAGCTCCTGCCTAGATATGGTAGCAGTATTCCATCCTTGGACGTACTTGGCTTTTATATAGATAGAGAATTGCATCATTAGTGAGATATCTTCTGGAGCGGTAGAAGGATCCCACCATCTTTCCAGCGACCTTGGAAACATACTTGATGTACGTGTTCCATTTCAGATCAGGAGTGAATGTCAAGCCCAGAAGATTGTAAAAACATGGAGCCTCCCCAAGATGAGAACCATCTTTTTCAATTGATTTCAGTTCGCGGAACATTCACCGTTAAAGTAGATCAGGCATCGATGGGACAGAAGCTTAAATGACAGTTCAGGACCTATCAGGTTGGTGACACTCTTTTGAACTTTGTCCAGGAGCGAGAGACTAGTAGAAGGTGCACGAGCCCAAATATGACAACAATACTCCGTACATGGGCGAATGGTGGCCTTATAGAGGTACAGGATACTTTCGGGCGTTAGTAGCTTTCCAGCGCGGTAGAGAGAAACTTCCTTTTTGGCAGCGGTCTTGGCAATGCTCTTAATGTAATTGTTCCAACTCAGGTTTCCGGTGAACATTAGGCCGAGGAGTTTAAAAGATGTGCTTTCAGATAAAGAGTCTTTGGCCATTGCTATTGGTGGTACAGAAGTTTTCTTGTAGTTATTGAAGGAAACAAGTTTAGTCTTGGCAGCATTGAATATGACCATCCATTTTTGTCCCCATTCCACTACAGATTGGAGGTCATCCTCTAGTGTTTCTGCCATTTCTTTAGATATGTGTTAATTTGTTCCCCTTGTTATAGAGTGTGGCCTTATCAGCATATATACCCATCTCACAGACAATTTTGTCAGGGAGGTCATTTATGAATATTAGGAATAATAGAGGTCCAAGGATAGACCCCTGACACACTCTCGCATTTACATCATATTGTTTAGATGTACAACCCTCGAGGATAACCTGGATTTTTCTCTCATCTAAGAAGGATTAAATTATGTTAAGTATTCTTCCAGTGATACCGTATGATCTGATTTTATGAGAAGACCTTCATGCCATACCCTGTCAAAAGCCTTAGATATATCTAGAGCTACCACTCTACTCTCCCATGCTTCGTCAAGTGAATGGTATATACGCTTAGAGATTACAGTTATGATGTCTGCTGTGGAACGGGCTTGCCTAAATCCATATTGTTGGTCAGTCAGACGTTTAGCTTCTGTAAGGTGATGTCCACATGCTTTTGAAGTGCCAACATTTTTTATGATAGCATGCATCTGAGAAGGGGTGATTTTCAGATCGTCTAGTGTGGCGTCTGTCCGCAAAGGAAAGTTAGGGAGGGGGTGGTTAGTGGGGTCCAGTGTGGAGTTGGAGGTAAACCGACTGGCACGCATGTTAGCCTTCTCGGTTGCTGAGCAAACAGCCTAATGATTGTTGAATAGTGGGGGATTGCCCATTAATTACTACACTGTTGTAGATTTTCCAGAAGTCACGAGTTTCTAATTTCTATGCTTCATGCGTTTTTTTTTGTGGTTTCAATAAATCCTCTCTTAGCTGTTGCTATTTCTTTCTTGCAGTTACTTCTGGCATCTATATACTTCTGTCTGTTTGAACTGGACTTATGTCGGTTAAATCTTCGGTACGCATGCTGCCTTTGAGCAATGCCAGTTGCACCAGTAGAAGTAAACCACGGGGGAGAGTGGGGCTTGCTATAAAATTTCCGCGTGGGATATCCCTGATGGCTTCCCAGTCAGTCTTTTTATAATATCTCGTTGTTTTAAGCAATGGCTCTTCAGTTTTGGCTCTAGAGTTTAGGGCGATTTCAACTATTATCATTACATGATCAGCATTCCTTAGTCTGCTGTGGACATTGGTAACACAATCATCGGGAACTGTCGTCAGAAACAGATCTAAGTGATGTATGTTGTTCTTGCTGGTCAGGGAAACGAGTTGAAAACGTAACCATCTGTGATAGAGAATGACATATAAAGAAGCTATGTGTTGTGCTACCAGTTGCGTCTGTGTAAGTAGAAAATCCAAGCCAGTTGTTCCCGTGGACATTGAAGTCACCAAATACATGCACTTGTGCGCTAGTGTCGAGGGAAAATGCTATATCTATGCTGTCAGAGACTTTTTATTAGGGTACAGTCTTGGGTCGAGGGAGAGCGGGAGAGAAAATCAAAGTAGCTAATGTTATGTTGCATGTGGAGTCTAAAGCACATAAAGGCTTGATCGTCCGATTCTAGTTTTGTTTCTCTAGTCAGGAGGAGGGTGTTTCGAATATAGACTCCAAGCCCGTGCATATATCTGCCAGATTCATTACGACAGAGTGGAAGATATCCGGGCATGTTAAAGTAGTTAGAAGGGATCGAGGAATGTAGGTTAGTCTCATTTAGTGCTAAGATATCCGGAGTGTTTGTTAGGAGAAATGCTTCAACATAATTTAAATTAGTTCTAAGCCCACGGATGTTCGTAACTGCAAGCCTCAAGGGAGGAGGCAATTTGGTTTTGTTTGAGTTTTGTCCTGTTTTAAGCGTCATTTTAGATTGTACTGTCATATTTTTTTAAATATTTTCAGTTGAGATAAGGGGTGCTGAACAAGCGATTATGCATAATGCCAGACATGCAACACAAGTAGACCATCAGCTGACCTTTCATCTACTAGGATTGTGGCTTCATGAAAGCTCACCGGGGATGCGTGCAAGGTCCCTTTCCATGCGCGACATGGCACTACAAACATCCCGATATTATTCAACTGTTGATGGATCAGTCGCTCTAGGCGCTACGAAAGAGTTAGGACAACTTTACTACCAGTCGGGAACATCAGTCAGGAAGTGCCAATCCGGTACCCTCAACCCATCAGAAGATGGTCAACCCAATCTACTTGTACTGGTATTATGACATTCAATCACTCCCAAGTGCCCAGTTTAGAGTGATGGGATGTGTTGGGAGAGGGGAAAACGGTGTTCATTGCCCTAGGCAGGAAATAAGATCGACGACTGTGTTTCTGTCGAATCCATGTGATTCGATCTATACGCTTGGATAATAGGCAAAGAAGGAATATGGAAGCCGGGCGATAGACAGTGCCTATCTACTCCTTAAGCAGTTTAGGTTTGTAGACCAGTAATTTGTTTGAGTCACCAGCTCTAGGACGCTTGTCATCCAAGACTGGAGATTCCTCCCTCCCCTTAAGTTTAGCTTCAGAGTTTTCCTTCTCCTAGACAGATGACCTGGGAAGATCTACGGGTCCGTCAGCACCGAGAGGGTTTGCCCCGCGCCTGGGTACATTGCTATTTGATAGTTACTGGAGGGGGTGAGTAAAAGTTCATGCAGTGGAAGCAGCTATATTTGCAACAGCTTTATTGGAGGGGTTAATATATGGATTAATATTTTTCCATTTAAATTTAGATTTTTTTTCCTTATTTTTATGTTGGCTTAGAAATAGGATAACGTGTTACAGAATGGCTTGAGAATTAACTAAACAGCTCTGGGTATTTAAGATGGCAGGAGGGATAAGATATACCTTCAATGTAGATACAAGTTACGTTATTTTTTATATGGAGTACAATACAGTATAGTTATAATTGGAAGTAAAATTATAAGCTATGGCTTGTTCAGTATGTATAATAAAGTAAATAGGTATAGTGGCAGATGTCCATTATTGTTGAATAATACTTAAACAATGAGAGAAAATACAATAGTTCAATCAGATTATAACAAAAAAATATTTTAATAATTGCTTATTGTATTATAATAATTGCAACGATATTACAGATTTTAAAGAAAAATAAGTAAAGTGAGTGTTTATTTCGTTAGTTATATCCAGTGCTTTAAATTGCGGATCAAATTTATTGCTGTAGGGTTCAGACTTTAATCTTTTTTAAAATTTAAAAAGTTAAAATTGAATTCAGAGTAGAGTTTTGAGTTACTGACACCACAGCCTTGTTTTTCATCTTTTTGAAAAATAGAATTCTTCAAAATTTGTTGCCTACACGGACGCACACACACACATACATTCATTCACACACACTCGCGCACACACAAACACAAACACACACACACAAACAAAAACACACAATCACACACAAACACACACAAACGCACACACACAAACACAAACACACACACAAACGCAAACACACACACAAACACACACACAAATGCAAACACACACACAAACACACACACGTACACACACGCACACACATACACACACAAACACAAACACACACGCACAAACACACGCACACACAAACACACACAGACATATATATATATGTATATATATATATATGTATATATATATAATTTTGTTTTAGTGAAAAAATTTACAGACCCTTCAAAACCATGCATATTTTGAAATCACCTATATATTACTAACTGTACTTCTATTAAGTACCATGTAAATACATTTACTTGCAATTTGTTTTGCTGTTCTTGCTTAAGTATGCTATTTTTTTCTTCTAAAATATTTTTGCTCCAAAAAATGAAATAAATACAGTGACATTTTTTTTTTAATGGCAGCTGCTTGAAACTAATTCCAATCCAGACAAAGTATTTTCTGGAGGGAATAAAATCGAATTACATTTTGTAATTCTTTACATGCTGCAAAAATCAAGAAAAACAAATACATAAAATAATAAATCAGAATAAAATATTGATTTTGTTGAAAGAAAGACATCGATGACAAAGAAACAAAATTCATACATTAGGTATATGAATTCTTACTATTGATAGAGCTAGAATTTAAAGACTCGAGTTTGTTTAAAATTTCAGTAGTCATATTGAAGGTAAATATTAATAACTTATGTACCATATTCTTGGTTAGATTATATCTCTATATATTATAAAAAGTTATCTTCTCTGTCTGCGGAATGGTCACTACCAAACTACTGTTTCAATATTTGGTCTATAGACTTGGCATTTGATACATAGGGTATTCGGATCTGCGTTTATTTGTCAAGTTTTGATATGTGGGTGTCTTTAGTTCAGATGGTAGTGAGCACCTTTTTAACTTTTAAAATCACTACTATATACTAGGCACAAAATAATAATCAATAGAGAACCGGCTCTATGACAATAAATAAGAAATCTACATAAATTAAAACATCATATTTAAACTTATTTTACGACTGGGAAATACTAGGTACTGTGCTAGTATATGAGATAAAACGAGTTTGTTCCTTAGTTTTATGATTTTAATAGCTTAGTTACAAATGATCATCATGAGTCACATCTTTCGCACCCACATGACTTATTTTTCGAAATTCCTTCCAATTCAGGGCAAGTTGGTTGATGGACGCCCAACTGTTGAGGGATGATCAAACCAAAACCTTTTCTCTCCAACTTCTTGGCTTACTTCTTTTGTCGTTTAACATACCCTCAAATCATAATTTGACAAGCCAATTGTTGATCGTTAAAGTTTAAGGATTTTACTTTTGATTTTATCAAATAGAAGGGGTAGGGAAGTAGTTTGGCGGAGGGTGGATATTTTGTTTTGCTTTTCTGATCAGGCGATGTCCATAATGAAACGCATAACGTGATTTCGAAACACCTCAATGCGATTGGCTAGTTGTTTAGTCCATGTGAGACTATCAAAACTACTGGATGGACATAAATAAAAAAAAACGACTTTACTTTAAGTTATCAGCATCCTTTCTGATTTTTGAATGGTGCTTTGTTTTTTGAAAGCTTGGTTACAAATGGTACACATATTGAATTGTTCTCTAAAAAACACATTTTATTTCCAATCAACTGCATCGAATTTTATATAATTTGATCAATAGCTTTTGTTTTGATCACTATTAGACGAAATCGAAGTAGTTAATCCTTTCAGAGTCACAAGTACTCTTACTGCTACCAATGCACTTTTTAATTTTTTCAAATTTCTTTATTAATATCCTTTCTCTTTCTTTTTTATAAGTGATTTCCCCAAATTGAACGTTATTTAGCTTTTTATTACACAATAATGTTTACTATAGCATGATTTATAATCTGTAATAATAACAATGATGCAGTGGATCAGTTGATAATTTAAACATAATTCTGAGTTCAATTTCTGTCTGAGATTGCAACCTCCTTCCTCAATGTTGAGCCTACCCATTACTAAATGAGTGACAATTTGAAAAAAAAAAAACAAGCGCAGTATGTAGGAGGGCGTCCACATTTACTACATGAAGTATAAAAACGTAACCCCATTATCTTCTCTTACTGTGATATACATGTGATTGTTGATACATTGTGAATTGCAAATTCATTAGAATCTTCCTTCGTATATGGACATTAATTTAAACCTCTTAATTTGAATGCTGCTGCTGCTGCTGCTTTTAAAAAAAATTGTGAGACGAAAAGAAGCCAGGTTAATCCAACTAATGACAATATAAAAATATATACTAATGTGTATAGATTTATTCAGTTATTACTAAGGTAAAACATTGATTAGGGGTGTAGAATAAGTAAGAACTCTTTACACCATAGTATTTCGAAACATAATGCTTCTCATCAGAAGAGGAGAGAAGATGTTAGGTAATATAATACCGTTCAAAATAGAAAAATGTCAGAACGTAAGAAACACGTTTATATATATATATATATATATATATATATATATATATATATATATATATATATATATATATATATATATATAGGGTGACCCTCCTAAACGGGCCCTTACTCTAATTAGGCTCCGTTTCTTAGTGTTTTGCTCGAATGAAATGAAACTTTGGTCATAACTAGTTTATTATATTCAAAATATCACATCAAAACACTAGGGTCTTTGGCCTTTTTTGTTTTTTTTCTCCGTTCTACAGCATATGTTATAGATGGCATCTTTTGTTTTTTTTGGTCACCCTGTATATATATATATATATATATATATATATATATATATATATATATATATATATAGCTACTTCTAGGATAGCGATACAAAATAGCTTTAAAACTAACAAAAACAATAGAAAACAAACAAATAAATAAATTAAATAAACATGAATATACATAAACGACCATATATATATATATATATATATATGTATGTATGTGTGCATGTATGTGTGTACACATATGTATATGTAATCAACAATTCCCCCACTAACCAACAATCACGAGGTTCTTTGCTCAGCAACCGAGAAGGCTAACATGCTTGCCAGTCGGTTTGCCTCAAACTCCACACTGGACCCTCTAAACCACCCCCTACCTCAATTTCCTATGCGGACAGACGCCACGCTAGACGACCTGAAAATCACCCCTGCTCAGGTGCATGCTATCATAAAAAACCTTGACACTTCCAAAGCATGTGGACCCGACCTCATCCCAGCTGTGCTATTAAAAAAGTGCTCAGCCGAAGTAGCTCCAGTTCTCTCCAAACTCTACAACAAATGCCTTAATGAATCTTGCTTTCCGAGCTGTTGGAAAACTGCTTCTGTAGTACCAGTATTCAAGAATTCTGGCGAAAGAACTGACCCATTAAATTATCGCCCCATTAGCCTCCTCCCACTTTTTGCCAAAATATTTGAGACCTTAATTAACCATGCTCTAGTCCAGCACCTTACAGATGCTAAACTTCTGACCGACCGTCAATATGGATTTAGACAAGCCCGTTCCACGGCAGACATCCTCACTGTAATCTCTGAACGCATATACCATTCACTGGACAAAGCGGGAGAGGGAAGAGCGGTAGCTCTAGATATATCTAAGGCTTTTGACAGGGTATGGCATGAGGATCTCCTCAGGAAGATTAGATCTTACGGTATCACTGGTAGAATACTTAACATAATTAAATCCTTCTTAGATAAGAGAAAAATCCAGGTTGTCCTCGACGGTCGTACATCTAAACAATATGATATAAATGCGGGAGTGCCCCAAGGATCTATCCTGGGACCTCTGCTGTTCCTGATATTCATAAATGACCTCCCCGACAAGATTGCCTCTGAGATGGGGATATATGCTGATGACACCACACTCTATAGCAGGCACGACAGGAAAACAAACGAATATATATCTAAAGTAATGGCAGAAACACTAGAGGATGACCTCCAATCAGTAGTGGAATGGGGACAAAAATGGATGGTAACGTTCAATGCCACCAAGACAAAACTGGTTTCATTCAATAATTACAAGAAACCTTCTCTACCACCTATAGCAATGGCCAACGACTCTTTATCTGAGAGTACGTCTTTCAAGCTCCTTGGCCTAACGTTCACTGGAAACATGAGTTGGAACAGTTACATCGAGGGCATTGCCAGGGCCGCTGCAAGGAAGGTGGGCTCTCTCTACCGTGCTAGAAAACTTTTAACACCCGAAAGTATCCTGTACCTCTATAAGGCCACTATTCGCCCATGTATGGAGTATTGCTGTCATATTTGGGCCGGTGCATCGGCTACTAGTCTCTCGCTCCTTGACAGGGTTCAAAAGAGAGTCGCAAATCTGATAGGCCCTAAACTGGCATCAAAACTTCAGCCTCTGTCCCATCGTCGAAACGTTGCATCCCTCTGCCTGTTCTACAAGTACTATAATGGTGAATGCTCTGAAGAACTGCAAGCACTTGTGCCCCCACGACGTGAACACCCTCGACAGACCCGACAAGCTGCAAAATCCCACCCCACACTGTAGAGATCCCTAGATGTAAAAGATCCTTCTACTCCAGTAGTTTCTTCCCCAGAACTGCTAGACTTTGGAATTCCATTCCAGGTCACTGCTTCCCCAACTGTACTGACATGCATAAGTTCAAGTGCAACGTGAACCAACATCTCGCTGCCCTAATCCCTACATAGTACCCCAGTAGATGTTTCCCCTGATAGTAGCCCCCTACACCAAAGTGGCAATGTGCCTTGTTTGGGGTGAAAATGTAAAAAAAAAAAAAAAAAATATTTATATATATAAAAAAAGAGCAGAAATGAGGAAAATCGTCTGCCTTAAACCACTAACCTAGTTCTAAAACAGATCCTTTGTTTCGATAAAATGCATGCCCATTGGCTGATAGGAAGGGGCGCGGTGGATACTAGAAAGCTGATTGGCTAACTAAAATCCTCAACATATATAAAAACGAGAAACAACCACAGATTTTGCGCATAAGCCTGACGAATCCTATAGTGGATGAAACGCCGAATATTCAGTGTAGCTTAATCGCCATATATATTTTATAAATTACTATATATATATATATATATATATATTTATATATATATATTAAGGGAATTAAAACAACAGTCTGAAGAGCAGAATATATTTTAATGTATTAGTAAATGCATTAATACAATTAAAAGAAAAGAAAACAGTGCTCGTTGTAATGTAGATATATAATAAGCTCGATAGGCATATATATTCTACAGCTATTTTAATATTGAGTGAGATGATTGATAATTTGTAATTAAAATTAAAAATTAAAAATCTGTTTCATAAGGAAGAACAAACAAAAATCAATAAATTGTACGATCGTTTCGAAAACGATGTTTTTATTGAGATAGACAATAAGTCTTTGACAATAATTTTATCATGTAGTTTTTTTAAAGAAATTCTCCTCATCAGCAATAAATAGTTGGTGAGTTTTTGTTAAAGACACCCAAAATAAACCTAGCATTGTTTAAAAAAGTAATGCAGATGTATCTTTTAATGGTTCGCCTTTTAAAGCTCGTAAGTATTATCGTCAATGCATTCATTGGGATGTTAAATGTAGATTATATATGTACACACACACACACGCACACACCCACACACACACACACACATATATATACCTTTATGAAGCTATAACACTTTATATATATTATATATGTATATATATATATATATATATATGTGTGTGTGTGTGTGTGTGTATAGAGAGAGAGGTTAGAAAAGTGAGAGAGAGATGAGATAGGAGAAAAATGAGAGAGCGAGAGAAAGATATCGATAGAAAGTAATTTCTAAGATTCAATTTCAATTGCACATTCAACTCGCTCTCAAGATTCAATGAAGTATAATTTCCTTGACATTTCGTCTCTTATGTTCATCAAATTTCGATGTAGTTTATTTTTTGTTCTACCTGCTGCGTCTTAGTAAGAATAAGTTTCCGATGAGAATCCCCGCCGATAACTTGGCGTGTCATTTCTTTGTTTAACACGGCTGTGACAAAAATAAGCTTATCGCATATCATGTGGTTGAGAGTGTAAATGTCAATGTCGTTTTCTTGCTTTGTTTATTAGTTACTAGCATTTCAGCCCGGCGTTGCCCGGATGTTTGGTGGTGTATGTTCAGCCAAAAAAAAAAAAAAAAAAAAGCGATCAATTTTTTTTAACTTTGACCCCTATTAATACCCCTTACATTTATTGTTTTGGACTCAAATCAAGTTATTACGTAAGATCCATGTCCAAGGAACCTATATCTAAAATTTCAAGTGTTTAGACACAAAGTTGGAGGAGTTTGGTAGATTTTTCAAATGTTAAATCGTTGGACTTTTACCCCTTAACAGCCAAATTTCTGGGCGAAATCGATTACAAAGATTTTCCCAAATCTCAGTAACCCATATATCAAATTTCGAGTCTGGAGACTAAAAATTGACAGAGTTATTGCGTTGGAAAATGTACACACACGCACAGACACATACACAGACACGTTCACTTTTATATATATATATATATATATATATATATATATATATATATATATATTTGTTGCTAACAAAACGATCGCATCTTCTTTACGTGCAAATGTGATTGTGTCTCTAGACCTACCATTTTGTTTTACCCCGCTTGTGTTGTAATAGGCCGTCATTTTTATAAGCTTATCAAGACCCAGGGCCACTCGTGGATAAGGATTAATGAATGTAAAGTAATAGTATAGTAACTGTTAATAGTGTAAACTGGATAAAATTTTATTATTAATCGGGGACGGCTCAACAAGGACTTGTTTACATTGGATTTGAAGGCTGCAATTTTGTATTCAATCGAGAAGCAGAACAGCAGAATAGTGTTCCACTGACAGGCAGTTTTGGAAAAGAAGTTTTGTTCATGGAATCTGCGGTTAGATTTAGACACAGATAGAGAGTGGGGGGATTGTTGATAGTGGCTGTAGCTTGTCGAGTGTTATGAAGTTTAAAGGATCCTCTTCAGTTTTGAGTGTGCCGATTAAGTGTGTCAATGGGTTGACATTTTTTTCAATCCAGCTGACTAGCTTTATTAATATAGCGTTACCTTTCTACTATACCCCCAAACCCATAAAGTTCACAATTTCTTTTTGTAAAGCTATTATTTTTTTTCTTTATGCAACGTATAGGAAATAGATTCTTCTCCAACATGCAAATAAAGGGGGAAACATTTAATGCGGACGTCTATTTTATCAACAAATCATACACTGCAGTACAGGCCAAATTTCGCTATGCGCGATCAAAATCCATGTTTTTTTTTTAATGAGTTCAGACATTCAGAGATTTTGAAACTGAGAAACGCCTAAAAAAACTTATTTTTGTATGAAAGTTAGTGCCAGGACAGAAAGGAAAATTGATGTTGTATTGTGCTTGAATGCGCCGCGTTTTTTTTTTTGTTTTGTTTTTTGTAAGCTTTTAATGTGTTCGCTTTCTTTGCTATGCCTTTTTAACGAATTTTATTGCAAGGGTCGTTTCAAAAGTAAAGCCTCCTATTTTTTAAAAACTCAAAACTTTGTAGAGGTATAAAGACAATAGTAGTACCATTAATACAAGTGAAACCGTCATTTTCCATGCACCTTTGCCAGCGATGAACGATGGATGTGCAGGGGCGTCCGGGACGCGCTTTGTCATATGACTGTCTTTCCAAAAGTAAAAACTCTTTTTTTAAAAACTCAAAAAATTGAAGGGCTACAAAGACAGGAGTAGTGTCATTAAAACAAGGGAGTTTTTGTGCTTCAGAATTTATTTTTCTACATCGTCACCATCTTTTTCAATGAACTTTTGCCAGAAATTCAATGACATATCTCTGTTTTTGACGTACGTTCATAATAGAGTCGCTTTCTTAGAGTTACAGACCGTCAATATCTGCAACAGAAAAATGAGCGTTCAGGTTATGAATGCATAAGTCCAGGCATTAAAACAATTCAATTTGAAATACCCTCTGATTCATTTTGATTGAATAAAAATAGGAGCCATTACTTTTGAGGCGTTTTATTTATTTATACGAAAGAGCATTTCATTTAAAATAATTTTCTCGCCATATATGTAATATTTTAGACGGGGACCTATAGTAGAACCGTGGAAGACGGCATTAATAATTAGTAATAAAATACAATACAGTATATAATACACACACATATATATACTAAAAAAACATTATAAATAACAACGTAAGGTGGGTAAATACCGTAACCAGGGTCAGGAAAAACATCGTATTCCACATCGTAACCTGAAAAAAAGTATGGTAGGGCTACCGTATCCGAGGTTTCTATTCTACATTTAAAAAAAAAAATTAATTATCCACAGATATGCCTTCTGTTGTTTATGAGTATATGGGTGTGTATGTTTGTGGAATGAGTTAGAGAGATAGGCAGTTATACGTACCTGATACTTAGAAAATAAATATCCAAATGAATAGCCACTTTATTTTTAATTTTTTAAATTTTTTACATGGAAGTCACCATTTATCAAGGCCCAGAGGCCACTTGGGGATAAGCGTTATTGCATGTACAGTAATCAGTGGGATAATATCGTAGTAATTGTTAGTAATGGAGATCTGATAAAGTGTCTTACTAAAAGGGGCGGTTCATCAGGAACTTGTTTATGTTGGACTTGAAGACATCCAAGTTGTAGTCAGGTGGGAAACAAGCAAACGAAAGAGAGTTCCACAGGCGTGCACTTCTAAGAAAGAAGCTTTGTTCATGGAATCTCCTTTTTGATTTAGGCACAGATAAAGAGTTGGGAAATTTACTGACAGTTGTTTCAGCTAGACGGGTGTTTTTCATGAAAGATTGGCGAGAGGGGACCAGAGATTGAAGTTCAGACGAGCACTTCCCATGGAAATAACTATAAAACAAAGACAGCCTTCTGTGGGAAAGAGGTTGCAGGGAAGAGAAAAAGGGCATCCCCCACGAGGCTACGAAGTCTATTTTGTACTCTGTTAAGGCAGGATAGGCTGTTTTTAGTAGCTACTGTCCATATGTGGCAGCAGTACTCAATCCTTGGACGTACTTGGCTTTTATATAGATAGAGAATTGCATAAGCAGCGAGATATCTACTGGAGCGGTATAACGATCCCACCATTTTTCCAGCAGTCTTGGCAACGGAGTTTGTTTGAGTCGAAGTTCTCAAAAATCTGGGGGAGTCTACCTGTGGTCTAACACTTAATTTCTGCATGATATACATAAGTATATACATAGTTATTAGAATAAATGTAGAAAGATATTCGCAAATTCCATTAAAATCTCTATTACATTTACTGTTGCGTTAATAGAAAAGTTAACAATATTAATTTTCTTCTCGCAAATTGATCATTTAGCAGAATATATAATTTTTTTTTATTTAGGTCTCTTAGTCTTACTGGATTCCAGGACAAGAATTCGTCTAGTTTGGTGATTTATCTAACGTAGTATTGTCACTCTATGTAACGTCACTAAGAGAAGGTGCACTAATTCTTGTATATATTAGTATACGGGAGCCATACCGAGTGTGATTTTATTTTTGTTTTGAATAGTATGTAATTTTTAATATTTAGTCAAGGTTTACTAACAAACCCCTGTACAGACAGAGCATTACCACTCGATGGTTTAGCCTTGTTATCTCCGCATAATAGTCGCATTTTCTGATTGTATGTGTCATTCCATCCTGTAAAACTGTCACTCTGCGCATGCGCAGTTGAAAATTCTAGCACACGAATCCAGTGTCTAATTTGCACTATTCTTCCTAGGATCCTTTATTTCTCTCTGAGTATAAAGCTGAAACGTATTATATTGGCTTGAATTTGAGCATTTCAAGTCGAGTTTGCGGAAATGTTAGGGGTAAACTGCAACACCATCACTGACATTTGAGGGGTAAGTGGGATTTCTTTGAGGGGTGAGATTAACAATTATCACTGATGAAGAAAAGCAAATAAGAAAAAAAAACGCGTAAAAACTTTTGCTGGAATATCGTAGAAATGGCTTTTTAATTTTTTTGTTCTCTGATCTGTTTTATTTTCGGTATTTATTATATTTATTTTACATGAGCAAATACTCGCCGATAAAGACGTGTGCTATCCATGGAATCTATGTGTAAGCACATCTTTCCGGATTTTTTAAAGTCTCCCCGCTTTTTTCAATTATCGTTGCCAATCATTTAATTATCTCGCAACAGCTGTTGGCAATTTAGTCTATTCAGAGGGAGATTTTTTCCTCGATAGCCCATTCCTGTAATGACCCAGGTCCATGTTGATTTTGCGAAGGAAGTAAAGTTATGTGCAGTTCTAGGAGGTCCACTCTTCCAGTCTTTATCTTCTATCTTTATGAATGGTTAGTTTATAGCTAATCACCGAAGGCGGCATTTCCGGTGAATGTCGATGGGGCTGTCCAGGCACGTTTTCAAGGCCAGAGTGTCCCTCCCCGAGGGCGCTGACTTCTCATTTGCACTTTCCTACCCTGATATCTGAGTTTATGATGTATGAGAGAACAAAATAATTACTATATATAATTACTAGTTGGACGCCCGGCGTTGCCCGGACGATAAATACGCTTAAACACGATATTTTAATTCATGCAGATTGTGTATATATTGTTATAGAATCAATCCTCAGCTGAATATTATATATCACGAGGAATAATTTGCCTGGTGGACTAATTCGCAAAAACATCAAAATAATAAGAAAAAAAGATAGTAATAATTTCGTTCATCAAATTTCGTCTGAGTTTATTTACAATATCACCTTTGCAGATATTTTGTCTTGACGATCGATGTCTTCGAAAAGTCACTTCTGATTTTAGTTTAAAAATATACAAATGAAGATATGATTTGCGGCGATTTTAAATGGTACACTTCTTTTATCGTAAATTGAGTTCATTAATAATAAAATAAAATAAAATGGTGAGGTACACCCGGGCTTAAGCACGAGACCATTCGATCTGTATCGAGTTCTCTCCCACTGAGCTATGGTTCCAGATGTCAACAAATCTGCTTTTTCCTAAGAAGAAATTATTTGTTGTGATTTTATAATCTCCCCTTCCGGTACAAGCTAAAAGAAATCCTGTAAATTCTTTTTTTTATTTTTATTTAGAGGGTGAGGCATAAATACTGTTACAAAATAAAACTCAGAATTATTCCAACAAAATAGTTTATTACAAAACACAATTACAGAAAATAATTAGCAAATAATGAAAAACCAATGTGGCATAAGTATGTTCAATTTGTTTCCCTCGAGCCTTCATTACACTACGAAGTCTTTTAGGGAATTCATTTATAGCAGCTCACATGATATCTAAGGGTATTTTCTCCCAGCATGCATTTTTGCTATTCTATATTAAAAGCTTAATTTTTTGTACGAGTGTATATATATATATATATATATATATATATATATATATATATATATATATATATATATATATATATAGAGAGAGAGAGAGAGAGAGAGAGAGAGAGAGCGAGCTACCGAGTGTCAATGCGACGGTTGTAGGTTCTATCCACGGCTGGAGAAAGCCGCACTGATGAGTTGTCATACAACTAAACAGTACTGTATGTTGATAATATATATATATATATATATATATATATATATATATATATATATATATATATATATATAAAGAAGAACAGGGCTGTAAAGTAGAAGTTTACAAAAAGTGTTTATTATTCGGAGTGTATATATATATATATATATATATATATATATATATATATATATATATATATATATATATACTAGTATTTCAGCCCGGCGTTGCCCGGGTGTTTGGAGGTGTATGTTGAGCAAAAAAAAAAAAAGCGGTCAATTTGTTAAACTTTGACTCCTATTATGACCTCTTAATATTTATTGGTTATGGCTCAAATCAAGTTATTAAGTTAGATCTATGTTCAATGAACCTATATGTAAAATTTCAAGTGTTTAGACCCAATATTAGGGAAGGAGTTTGGTAGAGTTCTCAAAGGCCAAATCGTTGAACTTTAACCCCTTAACAGCCAAATTTCTGGCTGAAAACGAATTACAAAGATTTTCCCAAATCTCAGTACCCTGTATATCAAATTTAGAGTATGTAGACTTAAAATTGACAGAGTTATTACGTAGCTTCATATATAAGGTATTTGAATAAATGCAAAACTTTATATTTGGGTTTTAGCCCGGTAAAGGTGCAAAAGTGTGAAAAAAAAACAAAAAAAAAAACAAAGAAATTTGCCAGGTGAAGGTCTAACGCCGGCATTACGAATGCATGACGTAGTAGCTATTAGTTCTATGTTTTAATTTTTAGCCTTGCAGTAAACATGTTTTCATAGCCCAGACATTGACGGCAGAGGAAAAATGAATCGTGACTAAACGTTTTGGTTTCGATTCTCGGTGGTGGCGCATGAGCCGTTTTTATACTTTTAAAATCATTACTATATATTGCATCCAATCTATCTATCTATCTATATGTATAAAAGTGAAATATATGTATGCCTTTTCTCTATGGTAGTAAAGGAAGACTATTATATAGAAATGTATTACTTTACATATTCACACTTTTTAATATATACATATGCACATAACCTTATGAACAGTGCATAGGGCCCGGGAAACGCCGTGCGGAACTGCTCGTCTATCTATCTATATATCTATAAAAGTGAACGTGTCTGTGTCTGTCTGTCTGTATGTGTACATTTCTCTACGCAATAACTCCCAATTTTTTGTCTGCTGACTCAAAATTTGATATGCAGGGTACTGAGATTTGGGAAAATCGATGTGATCGGTGTTCGGCAAGACATTTGGCTGTTAAGGGGTCAAAGTTTAACGATTTGAGCTTTGAGAACTCTACACAACTCCTCCAAGAATTTGGGGGCTAAACACTTAAGATTTTAGATATAGGTTCCTTGGACATGGATCTAACTTAATAACTTGATTTGAGCCCATAACAATAAATGTTAAGGGGTCAGAATAGAAGGAAAAGTTAAAAAAATTGACCTTTTTTTACCTCAGCATACACCTCCAAACACCCGGGCAACGCTGGGCACTCATGCTAGTCTATATATATAAAAAGTGAACGTGTCTGTGTGTCTGTCCCTCTGTGTGTCTGTGTACATTTTCCTTCGCAATAACTCTGTCAATTTTCAGTCTACAGACTCGAAATTTGATATACAGGGTACTGGGATTTAGGAAAATCTATGTAATCGGGTTTCGGCCAGAAATGTGGATTTTTAGGGGTCAATATAGATTCCTTGGACATAGATCTAACTTAATAACTCGATTTGAGCCCAAAACAATACATTTAAGGGATCATAATAGGGGTAAAAGTTAAAAAAAAATGACTGTTTTTGTTATTATATATATATATATATATATATATATATATATATATTAGGTGCATTTTTTTGCTTAGCGGAAAAAAATCAGTCAACACTCATAATTTTATAAATAGTGCCAGAATAATTCGTCGAAAGTTGTTGTTTCTTTTTTTCTGGCTAGAGAAACATTTTTATCTTTCATCGCCTTATTGTAACAGCAGCAATTGTTAAAGCAAAATGCCAAGTGTTTTTTTTTTATTTTTCTTAGTAATTTATTTTCTTTGTCTGTTCTTGCGACATAACATTACGTTTGGCAACCAATAACAGAATATATTGTATTTTATCCATTTATTTGCAATCCGAAACGTTCAAAATAAAAAAAAAAGAAATCAACGGACACCGTGTTCAAAACAAAGTACGATGAAAAAGCTGATACAGGAAGATAAGGCGAAGAAAAGTACTAGACACAAAAAAAAAATAAAAATAAAAACTTGCAATCAGAGATCACCTCCGATAAAAAAAATCTTATGACATGGCGTTGGATACTTCACATGCCGACATGTTAGATGTCAAGTAGCAAAACTAAAACTGTATTTGTTTTGTTTTTTAATACAAACTAAATCACTTATACACCGCCAGACTGAGGAACCTGCTTGACATAGGCTGGCAGGAAAGTATACCAAACACAGAGATCCTCACCTGTGCTGGATTCCCAAGCAACCCCACTATTCTGACGAAGGTTCAGCTTCGCTGGCCTGATCATCTAACCCGCATGCCAGACTACAGACATCAAAGAAGCTTCTGTTTGCTGAGCTCCAACATGGCAATCGCTCCCACGGCGGTCAAAGAAAATGATTCAAAGACACGCTGACGGCATCACTGAAGGCCTTCAACGTAGATCCGTCATCATGGGAGCAGACAACTTTAGATAGAGCCAAGTGACGAGCTGCTGTTCATGACGGCGCCTGGAAATATGAAAGCTACCGAAAGCGCAGAAAGGACAGAAAGGACAATGTTTTGACATCCTCGACATCTATGATTCCCTGTTCCCATTGCAATGGAACTTTTCAAGCAAAGATTGGGCTTATCATCCATATCTGTACTCACCGATGATGACTCCCCCCCCCCACCCTACCCTATAGGATGATCAGATGGTCCTCGTCGTATCGACGGACGAACACACACACACACACAATACAAACTCAAACCCAGATAACATATACACAATAAACAATAACACATAAATATAACACATAAACAATAATAATTGAATTTTTTTACGTTGGCTCACCACTTATCAAGGCCCAAAGGTTATTTGAGGATATTGGTGAATTAATGTAAGGTGATAGTATGTCAATCGTCAATGGTGGGAATTGGGTGGAATTTGATTATTTATGAAGACGGTCAACAAGAATTTGCTTACGTTAGATTTAAATTTGATTTGAATTGTATTCAACAGGGAAGCGGGCCAGCGGAATGTTGAAGATTAGAACACCCAAGGTATTGTCGAATTATCTGAGCCAAAAGATTGTTATTATTATCGTGTAGATTGAATTAGATTTGTTTTAAAGGGGCAGATGAAATTCAAGGACAAATATGATAAAATGATGTTTTAGGAATTTTACTTGACTAGATGCTATAAACAATAAAAGGAAAATATCTTAGATAAATAAAAACAAATACGTTTTAATAGAAAAGAATGTGTTGGACATAAATAAAATAGATTTTCAAACCTAGATATAAAATCAATAAAATTGAGCCCGAAAAAAACGTGGCAAATAAGTCGCCTGTTATGCCTTTGTATAGCCCAATGACATAATCACAAATGATTAGTTTGAATATATACAGGAGATGTATGAGCCAATCGCGGAATCTTGAATTAATAAGTTGAAACGAGTAGATGGGACAGGCAAGTCTCAGCTGATTAGAAATTGTTCAGCTATAGAAGCATTCAGCTGGACAAACAAATATGTAATCCCTGAAAAATGAATGGCGGGCAATCCTAAAACAAAAACGTCGCAATAGGAATACATGTAAATGTGGAAAAACATTTGTGTTGTCGGAGTTGTCGGGGTAGAAAGTGATTTATATTTTCAGAACAGCGTTTGGAACTATACAGCAATGGTTCTGACCAAAAAGGTATGTCCTTCACTTATCGGTACAAGGAGACAATGATGCTATTTGTCCCGTTTATTGAACTGTTATTGAAGATATCTATATCTGTTTATTATATTTGTTAAAAGTGTATGCCCACATGAAGCGAATATTACATAGACGACTGTATAAAATGTACACAGTTTCCTCTCCTCGTTTATACATAGATAATATATACACTCCTTACGTATATAGCACACCAGTATACAATATGTTCGCTCTTGTGCCGGGTAAACCAGTTCCTCACAAGGGTGCGTAAAATTCTGGGAGACTCAATTGAAAAAACAAAAGGAAAAGCACAATCGACATAGCTAAGAAGAAAAGAGAGACAGTAGAGAAAAAATAAAAATAAATAAAGGATACAACTTTACACACACATGCACAACTTTACACACACATACACACTTTACATACACATGCACAACTTTACATACACATGCACAAACTCACCTACACACTTTACACACACATGCACAACTTTACACACACATGCACACTTTACACACACATGCACAACTTTACACACACATGCACAAACTCACATACACACTTTACACACACATGCACAACTTTACACACACATACACAACTTTACACACAAATGCACAAACTCACATACACACTTTATACACACATGCACAACTTTACACACACATACACAACTTTACACACATACACAACTTTACGCACACATACAGAACTTTACACACATACACAACTTTACGCACACATACAGAACTTTACACACATACACAACTTTACGCACACATACAGAAATTTACACACATGCACAACTTTACGCAGACATACAGAACTTTACACACATACACAACTTTACGCACACATGCACAACTTTACGCACACATGCATAAACTCACATACACACTTTTCACACACATGCATAACTTTACACACACATACACACCTTTACACACATGCACAACATCACCTACACACGCATAAACAATTTTACACACACATACACAACTTTACACACACATGCACAAACTCACCTACACACTTTACACACACGTACACAACTTTACACACACATACACTCACATGCACAAAAATGGAAGAAATGCACAAAGTAAAATAGTAATGTTAAAATAAACAAAAAAATGGAAGAAACACACAAAGTATAAGAAAAAGGAAAATACGTTCGAATAAAAATGTTAAACTCTATGAATGTGTTGATTTTCGGCTGTGAAATAAGACACAGCGTTATATGATGAACTGTATTTGCAGGAAAAAATTAATTTACATTGTTGAAAAAGCGAAAAAAACGTAATTATCTCCTGTCTTTTCCATAAACGAAATAATGTGTTTAATGTTGTGTGTCGATTTGAATTAGTAAAATAAAGATAACAAAAGGAATAACTCACACATAGTATCAAGATAGAAAAATGTGAAAGAAAAGTGTTTATTGCACACACGCACACAGGTAGAGAAATTAGTTGTTTGGGTTAAATGTCAATCAATGGTGTAACGTTGAACATTCGTCAGTGTTTGTTGAGATAAGATTTGAAAAGGCAATCGCTGCGATTCGTGACTTATCAAATCGTGTGAAGTAACAGTGGTTTTTTTTAACAAACAATGGACACTCTCTGACAATATGAGAACTTTTTTTCTTCAGTTTTCTAGTTTATGTTAGCTATTTTTTTTTAAGATTGGAAAATTTATTGTTGTTTGAACTATGTGTAATGTAATATTGTACATGTATATGCAATGTATGTTGTTCTTTGTTTCTAAAGGTTGCACGCTGTTGCCTAATTAAATTAAAAAAAAACAGATAGTGGGTAAATTAAGCTAGATAAAACATTAAATGACAGTATTGAAGGTTAAACTGAATTCTATTAATCGCATGATAAGCATTATATTAGAATTTTAGAGAGGGGTAATACGATGTTGAATTTACGTACGCGGTTAATTATTTGGTTTTCGGGAATGTTCGCTAAAGTATGCTTTTTTTTTCTTCACGACGTTTTCCGATTCAAGTAGATCGGCAGAAAGGTACAATGAGAAGTGTGCAGTAAGCACCAACCCTATTCAGGGTTTAACCGACTTCCTCCGAAGGAGGAAGTTTCATGGGAGTATGAAATTCACAAGCGGTCCCCAGTCGCATGTATATCCCTGTTAGGGGAGATGACGACGTTAGGATTTTGCAACTTTTTGCAGGTAGGTGTCGACGTCCTTCTACATACAATAGCTGGACTTCCCAAATTGGTCACCCATTTTAGTAATGACGGTTTACTTCGGTGATCTAACGAATGCTCCCAAATTGGTCACTCATTTTAGTAACGTCGGTTTACTTCGGTGATCTAACGGGAACCGGTGTGTCAACGTGATTATGCAGTATATGGGAAGTGCTTCTGTAGAAAACAAAATTCGTTTTTTTCCTGCGAGTGGTGAGTTCGGAAAGGGGTCGGTTACAGTACTGACTTCGTGTATTATGGATACTCGACACATCGATTAAAAATGCAGACGGGTCAGTGGATACGATATGACAGTGGAATCATTAGATATCAAATCACGCAGGGTAGTAGTAAAGGGGACAGAATAAAGATGGTACTAATACCTAATTTAATCAGTGGATTGGTCTCTAAAGGGGAGTGGTAGTATAACAATATACCTTATTAAACTTTTAGATATGTATAAATGTGGGATTGCCCTATTTTGATAAGTTGACTAGATGCTATAAACAATAACAAGAAAAAAATCTTAAATAAAAAACATTGTTTTAATAGAAAGGAATGCGCTGAACATAAACATGCTCTAACTTCCAAGTGACACACTTCTAGACGTAGACGGTTCAATCTCTTTACAACGATACTAAGACTGCAATTGCGAATTAAGATTTTTATCTGGCCATGGCTGACAGAACAGAACAATCTTCGAAAAGCATTGACAATTTGTCATAGAAGTAGAGCAACGAAACTTGGCACAGTTATTAGTCTTTGCTTACATATGAAACAACCATCGTTTCTCTCATCATGTAATACTGCTATGAGGTGCATTTTTTATGTAGAAATTCCACGATGGTCCTGCAATCCGTACGTGACTTCGGAAATCATGAGTGAATTATATTGGGAACACTTTCCTTTCAAAAACAACTTCATGTCTGGGAAGTAATGAAAATCAGAGGGATTTTTTCTTTAGCATACATTCGGGCTTCTAGTCTGGAGAAATGCGAGTTGGGGCGTTGTCTTGCAGGACGATGATTTGTCTTGATTTTGATAGTTTCTTTTAATTTTTTGTTTCAAAAGCGAAGCAGAATAGGCTCGTGCGCGATCTGGCTCATCATATCTCCGCCCTGATCCTAGTACACTGACAGCATGGCGATGACAGCGGAGGGTTGCACTGTTGTTTTCTTCGGAAGTGGTGGGTCCTTACACTTTCATTGCAAAACTTGGTTTTATTTTCTAGATCAGAGTACTAGACCCAGGTTTCGCCCTACGTAATCTAGAGACTAAACCCCAGTTAATGCAATGAAAGCGTTGGAAAATCTTTTGAAAGTTTGGACTCGTTTTCTTGGCATTGCCAAAAAACGAGTCCAAACTTTTCAAAACATTTTTCAAATTTATTCCCGAGCACCTGACACGTCCTCCTTTCTAGAAATGAGTAAGAAATCTGTAAGTTCACGTGGCAGACATCTTATGTATATGAAAATGACCAGGAATTATAGTTTCCACTGACTCTGTATTAATCATGATCGCTTGGGCCATTTAGCGAATAGCCACGAGTCGATCTTCCAAAGTGGCAACCTCAACTTAACTGAAAAATCCTCATTATTGGTAGAACTGGAGTAACCAGGTCTAGGAGCTGGTTTCACAGAGTTCCAGTAATGTTTTAATTCACAATGCTTGTAAGGCTATATAAGGGGACATCATTATGATATTTTGTTAAAATTTTATCAGAAGTCTCCTGTGGTGTGTATCTTTAATTCTGGTTATCTAACAAGACCTAGTGTGTAAACATGACTATCACGTATATGTGAGGCTTTTGAAGAAGCAAACAGACAAGCAAAATCTAGGATTTTATATAGAGAAATTACAAGTCTTTTTGGTAACTAGTCCAAAGGGCCTTTTAGCACTTTAATCTCTGTTATCGTGCAGGTGAGAGATCTCTTAACTCACGCAAAAATAAGATGGACGACATCGATGTCGATAATCGATGCTCTAACTGACGACGTATCTTTTGCAAAGTTTTATCCGGATTTTTTTGTTCGTATATTTTTTTGTATTTTTTTATATTTTTTGTATTTCTTTAATGTTTTTACTCGGGATTCGATCGTCATTGATTTGTCCGACGGCACCGAGACAAGATGGCGTGCCGCTTTTAATCAACTTAATTCTTTCAACACTCACCGTAAATAATGGAGTTACCTGATTTAAACCTGAATTTGGTAGAACTCTCTTCCTTTAGAAAACCAAGATGTCACAACAAACAATAATGAGTTAAGATAAAAAAAATTGTAAGCTAAAGTACTCCGCTGGGTATGTAGGAGAAATAGGTTGTTTAATTTAAAGCTTCAAATATGCTTCGGTCTGTTGCTTACCTCTTTCCCTATTGTTCAATCTTCTATTTAATGTTATAGGAATGATAACTACGTGGCAGAATCACACATGGCGGGATATCGAACTAAAACTTAGTTGTTTGTTTTCCCGTTACATTATTTAGATTGTGTAAGAAGTAACACCAGTAACAAAGTAAGATGGGAATCGTTGGAAGTAGAAAGCATCGAGAGATGGAAATATAAAAGGATTCAAGTCGTACGTTTTAAATTTAGTGTCGAGAATAGACAAGTTTCAAATGTGAACGAGTAATTTATTTTTGTCTAATCGTCCTAATATAATAGAGAATTACGATTCGACTGACTTTGTTTGTGCTTGGGAAGCTAGTAGTGTCTAGCAGTGCTTGAGAGGCAAGTAGTGTCAAGTGCTGTTTTCGGAGGGCTAGTAGTGTCTAGCGTTGTTTGGAAGGCTAGTAGTGTCTAGCGTTGTTTGTGAGGCTGGTAATGTTTAGCGTTGTATGGGAGACTAGTAATGTCTAACGTTGTTTGGGAGACTAGTAATATTTAACGTTGTTTTGAGTCAATGTTTAACGTTGTTTATGAGGCTAGTAATGTTTAGCGTTGTTTGTGAGACTAGTAATATTTTGTGTTGTTTGGGAGACTAGTAATGTTTTGCGTTGTTGTGGAGACTAGTAATGTTTAGCATTTTTGTGAGGCTATTAATTTCTAGCGTTGTTTGTGGGGCTAGTAATGTTTTGCGTTATTTGGGAGACTAATAATGTTTAGCATTGTTTTGGAGGCTAGTAATGTTTAGCGTTGTTTTGAGAGGCTAGTAATTTCTAGCGTTGTTTGTGGGGCTAGTAATGTTTTGCGTTATTTGGGAGACTATTAATGTTTAGTGTTGTTTGGAGACTAATAATGTCTAGCATTGTTTTGAAGTCTTGTTTTTTGCTTACACAGTATATATATATATATATATATATATATATATATATATATGATTTCGATACTTTTTTCTGACGAAAAACGAAGGGCGGCTCGAAATATAAAAAATGAAATAGTAAATACAAAAAATAACATCGTTTTCATGGTTCAAAAAGCCTCCATAACCTTTTAATCAATATATATCCCTTTTTGGTAAGTTTATACGTTCTAGATGCCAATGACTCTTCATCGGGATTTAACAAATGAAGGCTCTTTGGAAATGTAATGACCTGTACTGTGTAGTGGGCTATGTGACTTTTGCCCTTAAGGTCACATATTAAGGGAGTCATTCATCATCCAGAGCATATTTTTGGTACCTTTTTACAGCCACAAAATGTTTCGTTAAAGTTACAGTGTCCTACCACTCTCAAAGAATCCTTTAAAATTATCACTATTAAAGGGTTACAAAGGCACTTAAAACGATAATAACGTTTAAAATTCCAGGAAACAAGTAGTTTCCAATACATGAAGAAATTATAGCTTAAAAAATGGGGGATCATTTTTCGGTGTTAATTCAACGTAAAATGAGCGAGTGGAAGGCCACGTTTTTGGGAGGGTCTGCTATTTTTTTTAGAGGTGGTGTTTATTGTGGCCTGGTAGATCAACACAGAACCTGCTTAAAATTGTTTTGTATAGGTTTTCAGGTGTGCTGAAAACAAACATTGCATTTAAATATTTAGCAAATAAGAAATTTCTGGCTATTAATTAAAAATATGCGCCCTTGCGCGTACAACAATGGCCACCTCTTATAGCATAAAGAATTATATTGCTTAACATCCAGAAAAATATTATTTGGGAGAAAATTTAAATGCGATATTCGTTTTCAGCACCCTGAAGTTATATAGAAAACACGTTTTTTAAATTATGTTTTGTGTTAGTTTACGAGACACCAAAAGCCAAATAAGCTTCACTCCTAAAAAAAAAAAAAAAAAAAAAAAAAAAACGGTGGTTATAATGCAGGTGTTTATTTTACGTTAAATTAAAATAAAAAAAAGTGGTTCCCCATTTTTAAAACAATAATTTCTTCATATCTTGGAAACTACTTATTTTCTGGAATTTTAAATGCCATTTTGGTTTTCATCACGCTCGAAAACTTATTTAGTGGCAATTTTAAAGGATTTTTCAGGGTGGAAATATACTGCATTTATACGTTTCAATTACAGTGATTTGTTTTCTTAGTTTTGCATATGAATTACAAAATGTCTGATGTTTCCCAAAACACCCTTGCCTTTATGGTTGGGGGAGGAGATACTAAAACTTGCTGCTATGGTTTCAAATGATCTAAAATAACAGCAAGAGGAGACTTGATTCCAAATATTTCTCATATGTTATGTCTGCCCTCTTTGGTTTTCATACATAAAGTAAATTTCACAGTGTATAAAGAATGAAAGAGTCTCGGGTTTCGAATCTACAGTTCGGATGTGTTTAACTGATGAGCCCAAATTAGGGCGAAACTCGAGTCTTGGGCTTCCGGTTCGTTAACTGTCATGGCTCTGGTTGGCTGCGACGATGTTTGGCTGTGGAATTTATTATATATAATCTCTTACATTCTGAAAATCCTATCATTAATTGCTTGCAAGGTTAGCATTGTTGGATGGCATCGTCCTTTCGAGTTTTAACTCCTACTTGTGAGACATTGGCTTGCGATTATTAGCTGGCTGTCGATACGAAATAGGTCCATTTCACAGTCGGATTTCGACGCGGCTTGCTTGATCTGGTTTAATTAATAGACTTTCTTGTGTGCTAGGCTTTTGCTCAGTTGGCAGAGTGCTTGCCTCGCATGAAAGACGCTCGGGTTTCAAATCCTGAGTTCGGATGTGTCTAACTGATGAGCCCAAATGAGGGTGAAACTCGAGTCTAAGGCTTCCGATTCGTTGAGTGGCATGGCTCTGTTGAGCTGCCACGTTGTTTGGCTGTGGATTTTTATTATATATATATATATATATATATATATATATATATATATATACTGTATTAACAAAACCAAGACTTCAAAAAAGGAATTGGTAGCAAAAGAAAGTGTATTTCAAGAAAGGTTGGACAATTTCAAGCATTATGGCGTTTGAAAATCTTCACGCCATAATGCTTGAAATTGTCCAACCGGTCTTGAAACAATTGTAACTTACAATGAAATACACTTTTTGTTGCTACCAATTACTTTTTTGAAGTCTTGGTTTTGTTAATAGAGTATATCAATGCTATATTATGAAATATGATAATTTTGTAGCTTACTTTTTAAGTCATCTTTTTTTGGCTTAAAATTTGTACATAAAAATTTACTGAATAATACGAATCCAGTAAAATTCAGTATATTACAAACAAGTCTCTCTCTCGCTCTCTCCCTCTCTCTCTCTCTCTCTCTCTATATATATATATATATATATATATACATACATATATATATATATATATATATATATATATATATATATATATATATATATATCATGATTCTTTGAGGTGACACGGAATTTAAATATCGCAATCATCAAGGGAAGACGGTTATAATTCACGATAATTTTTTTAAATAAACCAAAAGGGGTGAAGAAGAAAAGAGAGAAGGGTGGCGACAGCTGATGGGTTTTGCTCTCGCCTTTTCAATGCTGTGTCGAGGAATTTTTTTTTTAAAAGAGGAGATCCAAATAATGTAAAATTTAAAATTTACGTTATGTGTGTGGGGTGGGGGAATATGTAAATAGTATTACGATTAAAATAAAGCAACTATATTTTACCTTGACCAAGGTCTTATATCTGGGGTTTGCATTTATTTGCTCCCACACCGAGAAAATAAGGCACAAGGCCGATTTTTAATGTGAAGAGTGAAGGGGAAAATGGAACCAGCTCCCCGGAGAGTAGGGGAACTGGATAGTGACAATTGGTATGAAGGGCCGCCCCTACTTGACCAAGGTCTTATATGTGGGGCTGTGCGCACATGTGGTTTTTGCTTGCAGTATCTGCCGGAACAGATACTAAACTTTGATCTTTGCCAAAGGGCCAAGAAAAGGGTATTTATTTGCTCCCCCACCGAGCAATTAATGTGAGGAGTGAAGGGGAAATGGGGACCAACTCCCCGAGGAGTACGCGAGCTGGATAGTGACAATTGGTGTGAAGGGTTGCCTCTACATTGACCAAGGTCTTATATGTGGCTTTACCCCCACATATGGTCTTTACTTGCAGTATCTGCCGGAACAGATACTACACTTTAATCTTGGCCAACAGGAGAAGAAAAGCTAAGAACAGCATCTATTAACAACAGACCTTTGATCTTAACCAAAAAGACCAAGCACAAAAGTGTTACGGACAGACCGACAGACCGACTGACGGGCTGACGGACCGACGGAGTTACTTATAGACACGCTTCCACGCGACTAGAATCAAATAAATCCCTCGACACAGCTTTGCGAAAGCGAAGGTGAATCCGATCACTATACCCCCCCTCCCTCTTTTATTCTGTTTCATCTTCACTCCTATTTTTTTATTTTAAAACGTTTTTATCAATGAATTATAAAAGTGTTCCCTTGATGATTGCGATAATGTATATATATATATATATATATATATATATATATATATATATATATATATATATATATATATATATATATACATATATATATACACTTGTGCCCGATATTATTCATACCCCCCTTGAAAATTGAGTTTAGTAGGTGTAACTTTGTAAGAATTTATTGTTTACGTCCATATTGATACATATTCTTAATAAACCTCTTCTGATCGTTTTCGTCATTTTAAAATCTCGGGATACTTGTAATAAAAGAAATATACAGCTATTTATGAAATCTGCAATGTTCAAAAATAATCATACCCCCTTATTTTTTCAGTATTAATCGAGTTTCTGACTGTTTGT
This sequence comes from Euprymna scolopes, assembly GCF_053919585.1. Classification (NCBI taxonomy): domain Eukaryota; kingdom Metazoa; phylum Mollusca; class Cephalopoda; order Sepiida; family Sepiolidae; genus Euprymna; species Euprymna scolopes. Next base: position 40,636,314 of record NC_136513.1, read on the forward strand.
TTCCTGTTTGATTCTTATTTTGAATGCTTTTATACAACCTTTGATTAATTTCATTTCGTTTTTTGCATTTTTCAGAAATTAAAATGATATCAACTGAAAACCAATAAAAGAATAAAAATTATTCGAATGGGGAAGAAAAAAGAGCTTAGTAATGATCTTAGGACTAAAATTGTGAATTCACATAAGGATGGTTTAGGTTACAAGTCAATTTCCAAGAAATTTGAGGTCCCTACAGCAACAGTACAGAGCATCATCAAAAAATTCCAGAGCCACCACACAACAAACAACTTGATTGGTAGAGGAAGGAAAAGGAAACTGTCTGCTAGAGCCACCAGGAATATTGTAAGAAGTGTTAATGCAAATTCAACCACCACTACTAAGGACATTTTAGAAAATCTGGAGTCTTCTGGCATAAAAATATCAAGGCAAACATTGCAAAGGACTCTGCAAGAAAATGGTCTGAAAGGAAGAAGACCAAGAAGGACTCCATTGCACACCGGAAAACACCTTGCAGCACGTCTAAAGTTTGCTAGGACACATGTGAATTCTCCAGAGTCCGTTTTCTCAAGTATTTTGTGGACTGACGAAACATAAATTGAATTGTTTGGCCATATGGATGCTTCTTACGTTTGGAGGAAGAAAGGAGAAGCTTACAACCCAAAAAACACCATACCTACGGTGAAACATGGTGGTGGTAGCCTAATGTTTTGGGGCTCCTTTTCGGCTAGTGGTCCAGGTAGTTTGGTCAAGATAGATGGAACCATGAAGAAGGAGCAATATTTGGAGATACACCAGAAAAAACATTAGACATGATGCGGAGAAGCTCCATTTAGGACCAAACTGGGTCCTTCAACAGGATAATGATCCAAAACATACTGCCAAAATAGTCAAGAAATGGTTTGAGGATAATCAAATTAATGTTTTGCAATGGCCTAGCCAGAGTCCCGACCTGAACCCTATCGAAAACGTCTGGCACATATTGAAAACTGAGGTTAAAAAGCGGAAACCTAGAAGTTTGAGGGATTTGGAGAACTACTGCATTGAAGAATGGTCAAAAATCAGTGTTGATGCTTGTAAAAACCTTGTTGATAAATATCCAAAACGGTTACAGGCAGTTATTAAGAATAAAGGGCGTGCTATTGACTATTAGTAAGAGAGGTATGAATAATTTTGAACTAGTGCAATTATTGTTTTTCTTTGTATAATGTTTCAAACTTGCATAATTTATTTATTTGTTGAGTTTAAATTAAATGCTTATGCTTGATTTATTGTTTGAAACCCCTTTTCTGGTTTGAGCAATATTCTTGTAGAAATCTGAATGATCCGCGGGGTATGAATAATATCGGGCACAAGTGTATATATATATATATATATATATATATATATATATATATATATATATATATATATATAGTAATGGAATCCAAACTATGTTGTGTTTACCTGATATATGCAAAGGTAAACTTCAAACAAATATGAATACCAGTATTTATATTTATATAATTCTATTCCCAACCGAATAAAAAAGTTCACTACGCAATAGAGAGTAGAGCTTATTATAAGAGAAAGAAAATTCAAAATGTGAGTTTAACTTTACAATCAAAATTTATTGTTTGACTGAATACTCCAAAAAACGATTTACAAATTCCTTAATCTACGGTGTTTCAAATAATTCTATTCTTGCTATTCTTATCACCAGAGGACAGAAAGATAGCCGCTTTATTATAGTCATGAAAAACAGTTTCCATTATGTCAGCGGCTTTCAAACTTTCTAGTCGGACTATATGCACGACAGTGGTTTTAATTTTAGACTTCATTATCTCTAAAGAAATATTTTCGCCTTTCGGATTATGTTGAAAGAATCTTCATGCAAGTTGAAATATTATGCGCAGTTTGTTTTTATTTTTTTTTTACATATTCAACATTTCTTCACTTGTATTTCGTGGCAATTTATGACTATAATAAACTGCTGTTACAGTTAATGCCGAAACCAGCAAATTCTAGCATTGCTACAAATATATATATATATATATATATATATATATATATAGCAAGAATAGTATTCTTTGAAGTTCTGGGGAATAAGGACTTTGTAAATTGTTGTTTGGAGTATTCAGTCGAACAATAAATTTTGATTGTAACGTTGAACTCACAGTTTTAATTTTATTTCTCGTACATATATATATATATATATATATATATATATATATATATATATATATATATATATATATATTCATTATATCCGACACTTCAAAGTTTTTAAATTTCCCATTTAAATTTTAATTTAAAAATAAGTGTCTTCAAAAAGTGTGTGATCATTTTTTTACTTTAAATCCCACTCGAAACTGGAGCATTATACACTTGAAATCATCGGAACGGCACGTACATTCTCTTCGCCATAACACCAAAATGAAGAAAAAAAACATTTATGGACCGGACTTTCTACTCTGATGTGGCTATCTATTAGCGAAATATCGGACCCGAACTATTCGCTGCCATATGGGACCCATATCTTGTATCAGGTCCTTCCTACACCTCAGTCTTGATCTTCGTTTTGGCTTATTATGTCCATTCCTGTTGTCACGTTGTCTGGCTACGTACCCTGCCCATCTGTGTTTGGATGTTTTGATCGCAGTATTGATGTCAATAACTCTTGCTTGTTGGCGGATCCAGATGTTTGTCCTTCTATCTTATAGAGTGATGCCTAACATTATCCCCTCTATCTTCCTTTATAACACTTTTGTGAAGCGTCATATTTCATTACCGTGGATCATCACATGTAATATATAATCATTGAAGATCTTCCTTTTGATTGCCATACTTGCTTTTGGGCTGTTTTTTTACATAAGCATCACCACATTATCAAGGCCAAGAGGCCACTCAAGGATAAGGGTTAAAGAGTGTACAGTAGAAATTGGACAATATAGTAATCATTAGTAATGAAAATTTGGTATTATATGGAACGGCTCATCAAGAACTTATTTACGTTAGACTTGAAGACAACCATATTGTGAAAGTTTGGCGAGGGGTGACCATAGATTGAAGCTCAGTCGAACACTTTCCATGAAAATAACGATACATCAGAGACAAACTCGCAACATCTCTTCTGTGAGATAGAGGTTGCAAGGAAGAGAAAAGGACATCTCCTACGAGGCTACGAAGTCTATTTTAAACTCTATCAAGGCAGGACAAGTCCTTTCTAGCAGCTCCTGCCCAGATGTGGCAACAGTATTCCATCCTTGGATGTACCTGGTTCATATATATATAGAGAATAGCATCAGCAGTGAGATATCTGCCGGATCGATAGAAAGATCCCACCATTTTTCCAGCGGCCTTGGCAACAGATTTGATGTACCTGTTCCATTTAAGATCAGGAGTAATGGTCAAGCCCAGAAGCTTGTCAAAACTTGAGGCCTCCTGAAGACGAGAGCCATTCATTTCAATTGATGCCAGATGTGGATCAGAATGTTGATGATGTAAAGAGAGAAGCTTGGTTTTAGATGCATTAAAAGTAACCAGCCACTCCTTACCCCAGTGTACTACGTGCTCAAGATCAGAGGAGAGAGAATTGGAGAGAACTTAATCGTTTACTGTCTGAGATGTGGTACCATAAATGGTAGTGTCGTCAGCATAAATGTCTACAAATGATGTAAGGATGTGATTTGGAAGATCATTAATGTAGATCAGGAAAAGAGTTGGGCCCAGGATGGACCCCTGAGGGACACCGGCATTAATACTGTGAGCTTCTGATTTTTGCTCCTCAACTACTACTCTTATGAACCTATCAGAAAGAAATGATTTAATAATTGAGAAGACATTTCCAGCAATACCATAGCTAGATATCTTATGAAGTAAACCTTTATGCCATACCCTATCAAAGGCCTTAGATATGTCAAGAGCAATTGCCCTTGAAAGGTTGCCTCCGTCGAGAGATTTACTAATCCTATGAGATATAACTGTAATCACATCTGCTGTAGATCTAGCAGAACGGAAACCATATTGAGTGTCACTAAGAAGGTTATTTTTGTTGAGATGGTTGATTACTTCTATATTTAACACAGATTCCAGCAACTTACTCATGACGCACAGGAGACTTATTGGCCTGTACTGAGAGGGGGATGAGCGATCACCTGAATTCTTAAATATAGGGCATACTGATGAAATTTCCCAATTCTCCTTAAAACAACGTTTAAACAGTTTTGTAAGTATGGGCGCTAGTTCCGGTTGAATGTTTTGAGTACTATAATTGGAATACCGTCAGGGCCAGTTGCTTTACTGGAATCAAGGTTTTTGATTAGCTTGGCAACATCACGTACAGATATACGTATATCACATAGCGTGTTTTCTGATACAGGAGGAAATATTGGGGGTTGGCGGCCTTATATATATATGTATATATATATGTATATATGAATATGTATATATATGTATATATATATGTATATATATATATATATATATATATATATACAACGGAGATACTTTGCTTTCTGATTCTTTTTTTCGATTTTGATATAATATTTCTTATATCTAAATCTAAACTATTATTAACAGTTCCATAATTATCACGAGCGCTTTCGATTCGACTATGAAGAATCATCTTCAGATAGAATTCATGGAGATGATGAGGTTAAAAATAACAGGATCAGAAATTGAAATGAAAAAAGCGAAACGCAAATTACACAGTAAATTGTGTGAAGTGATGTGAGTTTAAAAGTACAGTAAAATGTCTTTAATTTGGACTTCCTCTAAAGTTGGACTTCCTCTCATTTGGACTTCCTCTCATTTAGACTTCTTCTAAATCTGGACTTTCTGTAAACTTGAACTCTCTTGTCATTGAAATTGTATTAGCATATTTGATGCGGAATCGCACTAAAACTGTTTCCACGATTTAGTCAGATATTGCGCAGAAATGTTAATATTGGTACTATGTAATTAATGTAGATTAGCTATTGATAATTAATTTACAATAACTGTAATTTTTTTCAGATTGCTATATTTAAAATAGTGTAAAACAACGCATCATAATGGCTTGCAACTCTAAAAGAAAACAAGTGACACTGACTTTACTCGAAAACATAAAATTATAGAAAAATTAGATGCTGGAGTGTAAAATAGCGTTATATTGAGAGATTATAAATTGGAAGAAGTACACTGTTTTATATCAAAAATAAAAAGGAGGAAATATTGAAGGCTGCTCCTTTCTCTTCAAATAAAAGACATGTCAAACGAAGGACTTTTCGCAGACCAAAGCAAGTTGAATTCGATCGAATATTGCAACTCTAAAATCAGAGAATACATCTGGTCTAGAAAAAATTATTGAAACCAAACGGTTACCGACCAACCACGCTGTTCTTAAATCACTTAATGCAAATGATGTTGAAATGTGGGTGCTACAAGATGAGGAAACTACTGATCAGGATCCTGAAGGCAGTAATGTTGACGAAAATACGACAGCTCCCATTCTCTTGACCCTAATAAATAAATAACCAAGAACACTCTGATGAAACAATATCATGGGATGATGAAGAAAATTCAATGGAGACGGTTATAAAATTTCTAGAAAAAAGTTCTTACTTTAGTGACAACTATGTTTTGCAAGCAATGTCACTCTGAAGAGATATAATCATAAAGAAGCTACAGAACCAAAAAATTGTAGATTTTCGTGATCGCTTACGAAATACAATGGCAGCGCCCGAGAGCTCAATCGATGAAAATAGAAATTGCAATGCGACTCATTTAATGAATAAATAAAAAACTGTATTTTTACATGAATGCATGGTTTCTGTAGATGATAACTTAGGTAATAACGACCTAACAAGTAAGAGTAGATTTAATTTATTTTCAATGTTTTTGTTCCTGGTAATAATATTTAACAATTCTTACTTGCAATATCTCGTAAACTCAACTTAATATATACTTGAAGTATCATATAGCAATGAATTTCATGTTCTATTTCTTAATTCTTAGAAAACTGCAGCACATTTTTTTATCACCAAACTTCAACAGTATCCTCTAATTTGAACGAAGCGGATGTTCAAATTATAAGTGTTGTACTGCATATAAAAAGTCGATTAAAAGAAAAGTCGGTTAAAAAAAAAGTTGATTTAAAATCTGAGTAGTAAAATCAACGATTCCATGGACCAGTATTAGCTGAGCGCGTCGTTTACCGTGACCACGGTAGACACGCGTTTTCGCGTTACGCCAGACATTTTAACACATCGTTGCTCTTCTCGAATGCAATGTTTGAAATGCTGGGTTCTAATTTAATATGCTTCGAGAATTTTTAACTTATTAAAATTGTTTTTATGTTGCATTGTATTATCACACGGATTTGTCTAAGATTGGAGTACTCACAATAACCCTGAGTGGCTTCCGGGCCTTGATAAGTGGTGACTACCTTGTAAAAACCCTTATCCCTGAGTGGCTTCCGGGCCTTGATAAGTGGTGACCATCTTGTAATAACCCTTATCCCTGAGTGGTTTCCAGGCCTTGATAAGTGATGACCACCTTTTTTTTTTTTTTTTTTTTATTACATTTTCACCCCAAACAAGGCAAATTGCCACTTTGGTGTAGGGGGCTACTATCAGGGGCAACAACTACTGGGGTACTATGTAGGGATTTGGGCAGCAAGGTGTCGGTTCACGTTACACTTGAACTTCTGCACGTCAGTACTGTTGGGGAAGCAGGGACCTGGAATGGAATTCCAGAGTCTTGCGGTTCTGGGGAAGAAACTATTGGAGTAAAAAGATCTTTTACATCTAGGGACCTCTACAGTGTGGGGGTGGGATCTAGTAGCCTGTCGGGTTTGTCGAGGGTGCTCGCGTCGTGGGGGCACAAGTGATTGCAGTTCATCAGAGCATTCACCACTAAAATACTTGTAGAACAGGCAGAGGGATGCAACATTTCGTCGATGGGACAGAGGCTGAAGCTTAGATGCCAGTTCAGGGCCTATCAGATTTGCGACTCTCTTTTCAACCTTGTCAAGGAGCGAGAGACTAGTAGCAGATGCACCAGCCCAGATGTGGCAGCAATACTCCATACATGGGCGAATGGTGGCCTTATAGAGGTACAGGATACTTTCGGGTGTTAGTAGTTTTCTAGCACGGTAGAGAGAGCCTACCTTTCTTGCAGCGGCCCTGGCAATGCCTTCAATGTAATTGTTCCAACTCATGTTTCCTGTGAACGTTAGGCCAAGGAGTTTGAAAGATGGACTCTCAGATAAAGGGTCGTTGGCCATTGCTATTGGTGGTAGAGAGGGTTTCTTGTAATTATTGAATGAAACTAGTTTAGTCTTGGCAGCATTGAACGCGACCAACCACTTTTGTCCCCATTCCACTACAGATTGGAGGTCTTCCTCTAGTGTTTCTGCCATTTCTTTAGAAATGTGTTCATTCGTCTTCCTGTCGTGTCTGCCATAGAGTGTAGTGTCATCAGCATATATACCCATCTCAGAGGCAATGTTGTCGGGGAGGTCATTTATGAATATCAGGAACAATAGAGGTCCAAGGATAGAACCCTGGGGCACTCCCGCATTTATATCATATTGTTTAGATGTGTGACCGTCGAGGACTACCTGGATTTTTCTCTTATCTAAGAAGGATTGTAATAACCCTTATCCCTGAGTGGTTTCCAGGGTTGATAAGTGGTGACCACCTTGTAATAACCCTTATCCCTGATTGGCTTCCGGGCCTTGATAAGTGGTGACCATCTTGTAATAACCCTTATCCCTGATTGGCTTCCGGGCCTTGATAAGTGGTGACCACCTTGTAATAACCCTTATTCCTGAGTGGCTTCCGGGCCTGGATAAGTGGTTACCACCTTGTAATAACCCTTATCCCTGAGTGGCTTCCGGGGTTGATAAGTGGTGACCACCTTGTAATAACCCTTATCCCTGATTGGCTTCCGGGCCTTGATAAGTGGTGACCACCTTGTAATAACCCTTATCCCTGATTGGCTTCCGGGCCTTGATAAGTGGTGACCACCTTGTAATAAACCTTATCCCTGATTGGCTTCCGGGCCTTGATAAGTGGTGACCACCTTGTAAAAAATGAAAAAAGAGCGGGTATTTATGCTCTTTTATTAAATGACTAGCGAGGGGTACCCGGCGTTGCCCGGGTGTTTGGAGGTGTGCGTGGGGGGTTAAAAAAGTATGAGGATCGGACCCGAACCGTTGAAAATTAAAGTGTGAAAAAAAAGTGCGACGTTAACCATTCCCCCACCGCGACGTGCTTAGGTAAACGCGTTTAAATTTATTTAATTACTTGGATTAAGCAGATGCTCGTTTTAATGAGGTCAAGTTTGACTGCGGCATTTCATTTACTGCTGAACGCTTTTTTTTTTTTTTTTTTTTTTTTTTTTTTTTTTTTTATCCAAGACTAACCCACATGCGGCGAGCGACAAATATTGAATATTTATCTTCCCGAAATCGAGCAAATTAAATAGACAGGTGAGCTTCGTTGTTAACTGTGAGATATTACGATTTATATGTGATATAAAAAAGTTTTTAAAAGTTGTGAAGCGAGCGACCGCTTCTCTGAAAGAAGCCTTTTGTAGACACACAGAAAAAGCGAATACACATACATACATACATACATACATACATACATTTTCGCTTTTATATTTATAGATGGTATGTGGCGCTGGTGGTGTTTCAATGCACAGTACGTCGGCAGTCGAACGTTGTCGTTGTATGTTTAATGTATGTATGTATGTATTATGTTTATTTTGGGAGTTACATTCTCCCAGTGGGTATTTGAACTTATATACACTATTGGTTTGCTCTAATGTTTTTTATAGCTGGGGAAAAGTTGTTTTTGACTACGAGGTTTTTGGTTCTAACTTCTTATAATAGATTTAATTCTACTGCTGCTATTAACAGGAGTTAAGTATCTTTTAATTGCCTTTTTTTTCGACTCTGAAATTCGTTTTTATTTAGTTTTAGTAAAATATATTAATAGAGTTGTCATTATGGTGCTGACTTATTTTATTGTTAGGTTTTTAGGGGGACTGTGATATTATCTTTATTTGCTCATCAACAGCTATAGAACTTTCATTAGTATTTTCGATTTTGATATAAATAAGAAAATCGAAAAATAAAAAAGAGAAATGTTGTATCTCCGTTTTATTTAATAATGTCTGATTGAATATATATATATATATATATATATATATATATTCATGTATATGGTAGTAAGCTTTGTGCAAAGTACACATTATTTGGAATTAATAAAATTAGTGCGGCAAAGTAGATTTTATAATATAACTGATTTTTAAAAATGCCTTTTTATTCGAATCCAATTGATAGTCGAAGCAGCCAGAACCAGATTGAATTTCTACTTGCAATCTAGTGACAACGATGCATATGTTTCAGAATATTTTTACTCTTTTCAACACCAAACAAGCAGTATTGCAACTTGAACGTAAGGAGCTACTGTTTGCTATAGTTTCTAAAAGAGCATTGTAAGGGAGTTCCTCAGCGACATTCAGTTCATATTACATTTAAATATTTATTTATTTGCGGACTGTTATCCTCATCTTCATAGTTGTTATTTCACGACGTTTTGGCCAAATATTCCTCTGGCCTTCCTCAGGTGGTTAACTCCGACGGAATAGGAATGCTGAGTCTCTTAACTGTATCCTCAGTAATTACTGCCTTCCAGAGTTGTTGTTTTTTCACAACGTTTTTGCTTACTAATCCTCTGTCAGACTTTGGGATGGATTGAAATCGGTATCTTCAGATAATACTCACCTAGAATCGTAGAGACTCAACGCCTCTATAAACTGCGCCATGATCCCCGAATGGCGGTTAACCACGAGGAAAGTGGGAGGAATAGTTAACTGAAACGTCGTGAAACAATAACTATAAACACGAGGAAAAGAGTTCGCAAGTAAATATATAAATATACAAATTGCTCATCTGAAAGGATTCTAATAATAGAATAATATTATATATATATATTATTTTAATTGGAATGCATTATTGAGATGAGTATTATTTATATTAATTTTTTATTGCAGATTATTATTCTCATCTTTAGTGGTTGTTGTTTCACCACGTTTCAGCCAACTATTCCTCTGGCCTTCTTCAGGTGGTAACAACAACCAATAAAGATGAGAATAATAGTCCGCAATAAAATGAATTAGTATAAATAATACTCATCTCAATAATGAATTCCAATTAAAATAATATATATATATATATACCATTCGGTACGGACCAGATAATAAATAAACGTGGATTTATAAGCTCAAAAAATCCAACCTTGATCGCCCTTCGAGGCCTGTGGCGCAGTTGATAGAGACGTTGAATATCTATGGTTCCAGATGAGCATTGTCTGAAGATAGCGGTTTCAATCTTACACAAAGCCAACCAGAGGCTTACTTGGCCAAGGCGTGGTGCGGCGACAGCTGCTGCGGATGGCAGTGATTGCTGAGAATGCAGTTAGGAGATTCGAAGTTCCTATCCGTCGCGGTTACCACCTGACGAAGGCCAGAGGAATAGTTGGCCAAAACGTCGTGAAACAACAACCAATAAAGATGAGAATAATAGTCTGTAATAATATGAATAATATTATATTTTAACTTTTACAGTCGGGGAAGCAAGAAACATGGAGAGAATTCTAATAGCTAGCAATCCTAGGAAATAAATAATTAGAATAGAAGGCTTTACCTCGTAGGATTTTGCTGCTTTTCCGGTTAGTCGAGAGTACTTAGGTTTAGGGGGCATATGTTTTATGAGTTTATCAAACCACATTCCATTTAAGTACTTGTAAAACAGCCACAGGGATGCAACATTTCGGCGATGGGACAGGGTTTAGAACTTGGTTGATAGTGATGGCCTCATTAGATTGGAGACACTTTTAGGACCCTATCGAAGACTGAAAGACTAATGGTAGCTGCACCAGTAATTACATATATTTAAAATAAAGGTTGGCCTATATCTTTTTTACCCCAATACGATAAAACATACGAGGATAGTTCCAAAAGTAAAGACTTTTCTTTTTAATTCAAAAAGTTGAAGATCTACGAAAACAGGAGCGGTTCCATTAAAACGTGTTTTGTGTTCCAATTTTTTTTTTTTTGTCTTTTGCATAGTCACCACCATTCAACAGTACTCTGTGCATGGGCAAATGACGACTTTTAAAAATATAAGATACTCTGAAATGTGGATAATTTTCTAGCATTATAAAGGGAGTTTACTATCTTCAGAAATATCCTCAATGTATTTGTTTCAATTCATGTTCTCCGAGAATGTTTCGATTTCATGAATAGCAAAAAAAAAAATTGTGGAGATATAATGCTATCATCAAGTGATAAGCGTTTCTGCTTTTGCCGTGTGTAATTGGCTATACGTAAAGTAAGCGCCGTGATAACGTGTTTCCGTTCGAGTATTTCTCCGGTATCAACGTGCGTCTCTTCCAAGACTCATGTAACCAAGTATATGCTTTGTCGTTTGCCTTTTTTCTCCTTTGCATCTCTTTAATTCTAAGCAAAATTCTTGCAATAAATATAATCAGAATATATACAATAAAAAAATAAAGGAACGCTAGATGCAAGTATGCGATTTTGTAGAGTGACGGTTGCAACAATTATTTCCTCGCATTTTTTATTTCACTTTGAGATTTCTGTCACGAGTGTTCATCCATAATAATCTCAGTTTCAAAATTAAAAGAAACAGGGAATAAATCTGCATTATCTAATATATAAATTTATATTGTCGAAATTTTCCAAGTGAGATCAAAATAGCAATATATAGACATCTCCATAAGAGACGTTGCGAGCCTGTCTCTGCTTTATAGTTATTTTCATGGCAAATGCTCAGCTGAGCTTCAATCTATGCCCCCCTCGCCAAACTTTCACGAAAAACACCTGTCTAGCCAAAACCACTATCATTAACTTCCCACACTCTTTATCTGTGCCTAAACCTAAATGCAGATTCCATGAACAACGCTTCTTTATAAAAACTGCACGCCCGTGGAACTCTCTTCCGATTGCCTTCTTTCCAGCCAACTACAATCTGATTGTCTTCAAGTCCAACGTAAACAAGTTCTTGATGAACGATTCCCCCTAAGTAATCAAATTTACTATATCCCCACTACTTATGTTTACTACACCATAATCACAATGACTAATGTATACCCATTAACCCTTATCCTTGAGTGGCCTCCGAGCCTTGATAAATAGTGATTCCTGTTTTTAAAAAAATTGATTTTAATTAGCCTATTTTTTCTTCACAGTGTATTATTCCCGTAAAACGTGCTTATTTTCATTGTTCGATACAAACCAAGGCAAAACCGTGGATCTAGGCAGTCATTTATAATATAAACGGCAAGTTTCTGTTCGTCTATTCGTTTGTTTGGCGTGCAGCTAAAAGTCAGAAACGAAAAAAAAAAAACAAAAAAAAAACGCACAAATGTGGTGTTTTTATTGGCAATGTCTCAAATCAGTAAGATATAAAATATATATATAAAAAAAATTAACTTGTGTACTAAGGTAAGTAATTCTATTTTTTTTTATCCAAGGGGTTAATTCCCTTATTCTCAGTGTTTTCTCAGACAATTTATAAAAAAAAAAAACGACTATTCTGCACGTGTGTATATACGTGTCTATGTCTAGAGAGAGGTATGCGCTGAACGGAGGAGAAAGGAGATGAGAATAGGCATATGAAAACGAGGGATAAGAGAAAAAGATAGACAAAGGGATAGCCGTTTGAATAAAAATATGTTACACTTTTATACTGGGCAACATTGGGTAACCCTGCAAGTTAAGTATGAAGATTGTATTCTGTTGTCTTAATAATAGAATTACCCGGTAAGCAACATACGAGTATAGTTCCAAAAATAAAGCCTCCTATATTTTTATTCAAAAAGTTGAAGAGCTATGAAAACAGGGGCGGTACCATTAAAACAAGCGACCTTTTGTATTCCCTATTTTTTTACATAGTCACCACCATTCTCAATACAATTCTGCCAAAAATTCTGCGATGCATCTCTGCTTCTGACGCACATACATGAGAGGCTTTGCTTTCTGAATTTTACACTGTCAATATCTGCAATAGGGAGATTTACTGGATTGTACTACTCAAAACCTTCAACTACTTCTAACAAGTTGTGTCGGTTATTAATGCGACGTATTGGATTATACTACTAAAAACCTTCAGCTACTACAATCAAAATATACCCTGTACTTGTCCTTCCGTTTATTAAAACGACTTATTTGATTATATTACTCAAAGCCCCTAGCTATATCTAACAAAATATACCCTTTACTTGTTGTGGCCTTTATTAAGGCGACATACTGGATTGTACTACTCACGATTCTTAGCTACTTCTAACAAATTATACCCCTTTTCGGGGCAAAATACTTTTTATGTATTCATTTTTTATTTCAAATACGTCTTTCTTAATTAGTTATATAATTTTTATATAATTTTAGTCGCGTACAAGCGACTCTATAAGTCACTCCGTCGGTCGGTCTGTCGGTTCGGTCGGTCTGTCGGTCGGTCTGTCGGTAACACTTTTGTGCTTGGCCTTTTTGGTTAAGATCAAAGGTCTGTTGTTAATAGATGCTGTTCTTAGCCTTTTGGCCAAGATTAAAATGTAGTATCTGTTCCGGCAGATACTGCAAGCAAAGACCATATGTGGGGGCAACCTCACATATAAGACCTTGGTCAATGTAGGGGCAACCTTCATACCAATTGCCACCATCCAGCTCCCCTGCTCCCCGGCGAGTTGGTCCCCATTTCCCCTTCACTCTTCACATTAAAAATCGGCCTTGTGCCTAATTTGCTCGGTGGGGGAGCAAATCAATACGCTTTTCTTGGCCTGTTAGCTAAGATCAAAGTGTAGTATCTGGGGGAAACACCACATATAAGACCTTGGTCAATGTAGGGGCAACCCTTCATACCAATTGTCACTATCAAGCTCCTCTACTCCTCGGGGAGCTGGTCCCAATTTCCCCTTTACTCATCACATTAAAAATAGGCCTTGTGCCTAATTTGCTCGGTGGGGAGCAAATAAATACTAACCCTTCATACCAATTGTCATTATCCAACTCCTCTACTCCCCGGGGAGCTGGTCCCCATTTCCCCTTCACTCCTCACATTAAAAAACGGCCTTGTGCCTAATTTTCTCGGTTGGGGAGCAAATAAATACCCTTTTCTTGGCCTTTTAGCCAAAATCAAAGTGTAGTATCTGTTCTTACTACATGCTCCACTTATGTTTGTAACTTTGTGATATAAACTTGGGGATCACTTTTCTGTATTAATTTAATGTAAAATGATCACCCACTTTACAACCAGTCAGTATCAAAGCCATTTAAGTCATTCTCCAGATTATTCAAGTTATTTGTGAAGGATTCCAGTTATTTTTTAAGCATTCAAGTTATTCTTAATGTCATTCAATTCATCCTTAAGTTCGTTAAAGTCATTCTAAGTCATTTACTTTTTATTTATTTAAGTCATTTTAGTCCATTTTCCGGTCATTTTAGTTCATGTCAATCCTACATTCACGCATTCATTCATTACACGAGAGCACGCGACTAATGGCTATCGACCTTGTTAATATAGGTTTAAATATGTTTGCACTTCTTATTCATTAATATGCTATATTTTTTCTTTTATATAACTTTCCATCTGCTTAATACGTTTTAATTTATTTTAAAGGGAGTGACAGTGGTTCAGTGGTTAAATAAATAGACTGACAATCTGGGTGTACTAAATTCGAATCCAGTTCCTGCCACAAAAATCACTTTCACTTAGGATGTTTGCAACCTTCATGTTGTCTGTCCTGTATGTAACCAATGTCCTTCTAGAGATAATTCTTACTGGGAAAACATCGGGGAAACTAATGTTAACAATACAATCATCGGATTCATACGATGAGGATGATGATTGATACGATGATGATAATGATAATTAATACCTTGAAGATGATGATAATGATGATGCTTTATATGATGTGTATGATGACGATGACGATGATGAACTTCTACTATTGTAATTGAAATAAAACTTTTAATCTAAACCCCCAATACTAATGATTACTACAATACTATCTCATTGATTACTGTACACGCAATAACCCTTATCCCTGAGTGGCTTTCGGGCCTTGATAAGTGTTGAGCCCCATGTAAAAAAATCATATTATTTGGATTCTTCTATCTACTGTTCTCATATTCAATCTCATTTTCGCTACGTTTTGGCCGATGTAACATCCTTTGTCTTATTCTATTACCCCTCAGCTACAACTATACAAATATATCCTTTTCGGACGTAACATATCAAATATCAGCAAAGTTTAAAACAAAAGAATATATTCTTTCATTTTTGTGGCACCTTGTTATTCTCATATCTTCATGGTTGTTGTTGTTGTTGTTGTTTTTACCAGGTTTCAGCCACTCATCCTCTGGCCATCTTCAGGTGACTAAAAAATGAATACACAAATCATTAAGCTTCATCTCAAAGGATTAAAAAATATCTATAATATAAATCTCACATGTCTGTTTTAATGTATGTATGTATGTAGGCGATGGATTTTCACGGGTTCGGCATCGTTTTGAAGCTTGATTCTTCGGACAACAAATATCAAAAAATTGGCCCAAAACATTAATTACTTCATCCTCAACTGGGGACATTTCTAAAAAAAAAAGAGTCACTTTTTCGCTGATATTTTCGAGTCAACCCTCTTTCCGATTGACTAGCCTGAATTTAAAATTCGCCACTTCCGGTTTGGTGACGAACCCAAGGGAAAAGACCTCAGGTTTTTGTTTTTGTTTCACGTTTTTTTTCGTCCTTCACGGAACTGGTTATAGCCTGCCTGCCTAGTACAACTTCTTTTTGCTCGACACACACCTCCAAACACCCGGGCAACGCCGGGCACCTAGGCTAGTATATATATATATATATATATATATATATATATGTATATATATACATATATATATATTGTTTTTTTTTACTCAACTTCACCCTAAACAAGGCATATTTTCAGTGCAGTTTGGGAAACAGGTAGTAGGGAGGGAATTCCAAAGTCTAGCTGTTTTAGGGGAGAAGCTATTAGAGCCGAAAACTTGTTGACATTTAGGAACCTAATCAGTGAAAGGGTGTGATCTTGTTGCTAAGCAGGTTCGTCGAGGATATGTACGTCAGCTGGCATGAGGGCAATGAGTTCATCAGAGCACAATGCATTAAAATACTTGTAAAACAGGCACAAGTATGCATCATTGCGGCAATGGGACAGGGGTTGGAGCCTAGTTAATAAAGTGGAACCTTTTAGATTGGAGTCCCGTTTTTTTATCCTATCCAAGAGGGAGGAACTAGTGGTAGATGAACCAGCCCAAATGTGGCTACAATACTCCATACGTAAGCGAACGATGGCCTTGTAGAGGCACAAGATACTCTCAGGTGTAAGCAGTTTTATAGCACGATAAAAGGAGCCCACCTTCCTCGCAAAGTCCTCAATGAAAGTAATATTTCCTGTGAATGTAAAGCTGAGGAGTTTGAAGGAGTTTCAGATAGGGAGTTGTCAGTGATATCGGTGGTTGGAGAGGACTCTTGTGACAGCTTAGTCTTAGTAGCATCAATTGCCATCTTCCATTTACGTTCCAATTACATTACAGTCTTGAGGTCATTTTGTGACAATTCAGCCATTGTCTTGGATTTGTGTACATCCGCTCTTCCGTCATGCATGTTATAGATGGTTGTATTATCAGCAAATGCACCCATCCCGGATACAATATTATCACGGACTCTGTAGAAACTTATTTGTCTGTCATTATAAAGTCTGAAATATAATGTAAATTTATCTATCTCGTTAAGATTTTTAATAGCGGGATCATTGCTGGGTTCGAGGATTGACTTGAAGCGTTTACAGAATATCCAGAATGTCTTATATATAACAAAATGTGGGAAGGTCATTCATGTTTATCAAGGTATTGTGAATAAATTCAATTGACACAAATTTATTCAAAATGAATCTCAAGAAATATTTGCGGATAGATTCGGGAGGAAGGGAATTGACAGGCTAATCTGTATTCTGAAACATGACTGACCTCTCCTGCGCAAATGTTTTTTTTTTTTTTTTAATATGTGTTCTTTGAACGTTAAAATATCACCTCGCGGGAGAATACCAATGAAGAATCGAACTTTTTGGCGGAGGAAGGAGAAAAAGTCATGCAATGGAAGATGTGGGTGCTTGTGTCAGATTTTATAAAGGCAAAATAAAAACTGGCCAATTGCCATCTGCATTTATGCTTCCTCGACAAATGGTATCACATCGATAATGGATGCTTGGATTATCTAATATTTTAATCTTGTCAAATCCAAAATGAGAAGTGCTTATTAGAACATTAAAAAAGTTCGTTTTTTTTTTTAAATAATGAACATATATTAAAATATAAAATACCTGCCCCTGGACGGGTAAAATATATTCCCTAAACCTAATATTCAATGTTCCGTTTTCTAAACTTGTCATCCCAATGGAATGATTCTCTCCACTGTTCCGTTGGTTTCACTTTGATAAGTTTAGCTGCCGGAACTCATATTTCATTATTCGAGTGGCTGCCACACATAATGCAATTAATGAGAGATTATCTTTCTTCATGCGAATAGAAAAACAATAATAACACGCGATTCCATTTCATACTTGTAACTGAGAAAGTTATTTACATAAAACAAAATTAATAAATGTGGATAAAAATGTGGTGATATATGCGATAGATCATGATTACGAGTTGCTTTAAATAAGTTTCTAGAATGTGTTGTATAGGCATTTAACATTGTTGTAGACTCTTGCCAATTCATTATGTTATTACTATACATATTACGAGATGACTGAACAATTTTTATGATTTTCAGGTTCAAATGAACAGGTACAGCAGGAATCGGAATACACCTTACTAAAGCCCGATTGACACCGCTAGTGAATTTTAAAAAAATGCAATCTGGACGTGATGACATTTTAGGAGAACGATATTCAATAGAATATTATTTTAAACTTGGAAAAATGCCTCAAAAAGTCTGGAATGCTTCAGCCTACATTTGAATAATCTTGCAGGAATCCCGTTTGGAGTAGCATAAGAGATTCAAAGAAGGATAATGAAAATGTGGGACGAGTAAGAAAGTTAGAACACCAGAGTTGATTGGCCAAATAAAGAATTCCAGTTCATCATCCTTTCATATAGTCCAGACTTTGCTCCCTGTGAGTTTTGGTTATTCCCTAAGCTAAAGAAAAACATTACGGCTGTCGTTTTTATTTTATTTTTACAAATACGATAGACGAAATCAAATTACATTTTAGGAAGACAAACGAAGACATATAAATATGATGATCTTTATTCCATCCGGATGAGATAAACAGGAGTTCCATAGCCTTTCGGAGTTACATTTTCTTGTTTCCCTTTCTGGCCGCTTCCAAAAGGGTTTCAACTAACTCGACTGTAGTGACTCACAGCTGTGTCTCTCCACCCTGAACTCTGACTAACTGATTTCGAACACTCTCAACTAAATATATTGTAAATTATCTTTCTTTGTGACGTCAAAACGTGCTTCTGTTACGTGAATGTTTTCTTCCATGGATTTACATAAACATATGCCCAACACGTTTTTTGCAAAAGAAAGACATTCTTTAATTTACATTGTCCAATATTTGACCTGACTATCTTATTTCTAACACAATGGACAATTTCTCTACATTCCTAAAATCGTATCTAAATAGAAATATGTATTCATTTTTAAATTTGCAATACTCGGTTCGATTCTAACCTTTTCGTTTTAACAAATCACATTTTCGACTTATCTACGCTGTGTATTTATTAAGTGGGATATGTTCCCTTCCATGAAACAACCAATCATCTACCTTATCTAATTACTTGAATCTGTCCTATTTAAATATTTTTAAAGGAAATCAATATATATGTATATATATATATATATATATATATATATATATATTTCATAAGTTATTTCGGTTTCGATTTAAGCTAATGCATCTGAGTCATACGAATATATTTTTTTTATTTTTGAAATCTTAACTTTATAATATATATAAAAATCGATAGAACATTAACTCTATAATAATATATACGAAATATGCGAGAATTAAAATATATTTAAACGTACGTTACGACAGCGCTTTGCCGGGCGTTTGTCCTAGCTTAGATAAATACTTTTGCAGTTTTAACAAAAAAGTTACAATAATATCAGAGCGTCTCCATTTACACTGAACATCTACAGAATGCCAGCATTAATATATTACATATTAATTCGTCCCCTGTGGAATTTCCACAGGTCTCGCTAATTATTATTATTATTATTATTATTATTATTATTATTATTATTATTGTTGTTGTTGTTGTTGTTGTTGAAGTCATTCATAGGATTACCTTAGCGTTTAGTATAGTAACTATTTTAAGGACCACTATTGTGGATATTACAATAACTATCTTTACATTTGTCACAATATTTATCGTCAACATTATAATTATAAACATGTAATTACCATGCCGTTCGTTGAAACTAGTGTAATTGTGGTAAATATATCTTTGTCTTGTTATATCTAAATCTGAAACACTTATAAAAAAAAGTGCTCTCACTGAACCTATCTTTGTAACCTTTGTGAAAAGCACTGATTAGATTACGAATCGGAATAGGCATGGACAAAATATAAGAAAATAAAAAGAATTCCAGGTAGTCTCTGAAACAATCGTACACCTGATCACTCCTAGTCAGAATTCAAGGAAATTATCATAAAAACTATAAATTTGTGTATTTCTATTCAGTCTCTCTCGTCTTTCTCAACCTCTCTTTCTTTCTTTCTTCCCCCCCTCTCTCTCTCTATGCTCTTTGTGTAAACAAATTGAGCTTAGGTATTTGTACGATGTCAAAACATTATTAATTCACTGCCCGCATAGCATCTGCGAATAGCGCAATTGTTAGAAGCTTCGACTGTCGTTTGGGTTGTCGGATGTCGATCCTGGCTTGAGGTAGTTGCTGGTCTAGCCGCATTGGTGAGCTGTGAAACAGTTCTGTATGTGGATGACTGTATATATATATATATATATATATATATATATATTCAAGTACACCTGATTGTTGTAATTTTCTTTTTCTTTGGGGCTTGGTGAATATATATATATATATATATATATATATATATATATATATATATATATTCATAGTCATCCACATAGAGCAATAAAAAATAAAACGCATATTTGCTCTACAACAGTACTGAGCACTTCCTTCAGTTTTTATTAATTACCATTTCTAATATATATATATATATATATATATATATATATATATATATATACTTTATTTAATCACACAAATTAATGTACGAAAGTATTATTTTATGTGTACACTTTAAGTATTTACTTCAACAGTGCTCAATACATATGTAGAGCTAGGTAGTAAGTTAACAAAATATAAATGGCAATTACGATACACAGAATATTCCGCGTTTAATCCACGCTAGGATTCGTCAATATATATTGGTTATAAAGGTGGGTTCAGGCTGGTTATGGGCGAATTATTTTTATTTTTAATTTCCATTTTCTTATTTTATAGTTTATTAATTTAGTTTATTGTTATTAATTAAATACTGTTAGTATATTGGACCCGGTGTCAAATGAGATTCGGTTTAAAAAGGGTTGTAGATTTTTATAAGTATGGCTTCTAGTAATTTTAGTCTTAGCGTGCAATTGTTAAAGTATCGAATTTTAATATTGTTAGTTAAGATATTTCTAATGTCGGACGACTGTGAATTTCTATCATGGGTTGTTAGGTGTTGTTTTATGGCGCTATTATCAGCTAAATGATGGGTTAATCGCCGAGAGAGTGTTGTTGTGGTGTGGCCTACGTATGCGACAACAAAAATCTCTCCTGAGGATAATCGGCTGCACCGATAGAAAGCGCTGAACAACAACTTTTGGGCGCCATTTTATATAACATGCCAGATGAAATAACAAAGACCGCTTGGCGAATGGAAAAGATATCCAGAAAATCGGGAAAAAAGAATATCGTTGTCGTGTTCAATCAGTCGTGCTTGAATAATGACTTGCTTACACTGCAGGTAAACAATGGATATACGCCGGCTAGTTTAGGCCACAATAATTAGCTTTCAAAATATAAGATTAGTGTTATTGGATTATAATATCCCTATTATTAACTTTGCCGTATTGCTATCGTTTCGCAAATATCACTCATTGTCGTTTGCGTGATACTGCTGTCCGAACTTTCACTTTCTGGTTACCACTTGACGCATCTTCTCTCCACTCCAAAACGAACTTCTGCAACTTTAGCTTTTCTCTCCCCAGAATCCGACTTTTCTCTTCTACAAATACACCTTCTCTGCTCGCAATCTAACTTCAGAATGCCTTCCTTCCCCAAATCACTCCTCTTTTATCTCCAATCAGGAGCATCTCATTTGCATACCTCGTGGTCACCCTGTAGGCATATAAAGAAACAGGGCAGCCATTTTTGTTTCTTTCTTCTTCATTATGAACACGAGGTAAGCCACACAAAAACGCGGTCGGTCGTTCTTGTTTCTTTTTTCTTCATTTACACCACACGCCCCCGTGATCTTCGAGATCAATAGGATACTTCGTAATCCTCCATCCAAACAGGCCGCCTCCTCTCACGTCGAGGCCTCTGGGGGACAACTTCTCGGGGGTTAACGTTTTCAGGTTCACTACAACGCGGGCCTAAGTCAGGTCGAGCAGCATCATTTGTTTCTCGGTTGCCCTCGATTTCCCCTTCTTCACTGCCCTCACTGCAATGTCACACGACGCAGGTCTAAGATATGCCAGGGAACGCCATTCACCATCACATTGTTCTTCGACTGCAATCCTGTTACGACCCCTCTTTTCCAACGAGTGGTACACTGTGCATTGGGGGGTTTCACCCACACCTCTTCACCTACTTTGATAGTGGCTTCTTCACTCTCAATTCCTGCTGTTTTGTTGCACGGATGCCGCCACTTATATGTGAAAACGGCCCTATGAGGCACAGTTGTCTCATCTTGTTTGGTCTTCGGCGAGATGTTATACCAAAACACCGCCTCTATGGGTGATACGTTGCTTTTTTCCGCAGCGGCTTTAATGGTGCGATGATTCCTCTCCACTATTCCGTTGCCACTCGGCCGATACGCTGCTCTGAAAAGTTGCCTTACTCCCCACTTATCGCACACCCCTTTAAAGGCTTCTGATCGGAAAGCGGGGCTATTGTCCATTAAGAGTTCCTCAACCGGCCCTCTCTCCAAAAATATCTCCTCGATGACCCCTCCGATCGCCCATGCAGCTTCTGCCCTGATTTCTCTCCAGATGGCAAACCTTCCCGGTCCACAGTCGACCATCGACAGATACAATTTTTGGCGATAGTGTGTCACATCAATGGCCAATCGCTTCCAGTCCTCCGCAACGTGTAGCTCTCCTGCTTCGTGTCTGGACGGTCCAGGGTCAATTGATTGGCACTCTCGACAGTTCTCCACCACCTCCCTAACCTCCTCCTCGGTGGTCTCCGGGTAAACCCCTCTGGCTAGGAATAACGTTCGTTCTCGACCAAAGTGGTGCATTTCGTGTGACTCTTTGACTTCTTCCCCTGCACAGCATACCGAGGAGACCTCCTTTTCCTCCTGCAGCCAGGCCTTCTTCACGCGTGTAATCGAATCCGCCTTGTTTTTTTCTGACGGGACCAACACAACAGATACTCTCAACTGGAATTCCGCTATCAGGTCGGTGAGCGCTCCGAGTCTGCGCTTGATCAGCATTTCCGCAGCACCCCTGGTCTTAACTCTTTTATCGCCAGTTACTGCCGACCGAATCCACGACGCTACCGTTGCCGAATCGGTTTTGACTTCAATTATTTTCAATCCCCATTTCAGGGCCAGATTGATTCCTTTTATAGCGGCATCTAGTTCTGCTACGTTGATATGGGAGAAGTCGTTGTTTTTTCTTAGCCACGCCGCATCCTCCACAGTTACACCCCTATCTCTAGTACGACGCCCAACGCAAGTTTTGCAGTTAACCCGTACTTCTCGACATGACTTCTTACTTTCTCTGCTGTCACCTCTGCCTCCTCCACCAGGATGTCGTCAATGTACGAACTAGTGGCCTCCTCCACTGTACAGTCTTTGCTCAGCACTGTCTTCAGCACGACAGTCATAATTTTGGGGGCTGAACTCAGCCTAAAGCCTAACCTCGTCAGACAATACATCATCCCCTTGTACCGGACCAGTTGGTACTGCCATAGTTTTTCATCTACATGGATCTGCAGATATGCCGATTTCAGATCTACAATCTTAGTAGCCCGCCCCATTCTTCTCCATTTCCTCATGACCTCCTCACATACGTCGATCCCCGTTCCAGTGTGGCAGGCTACGTGTCTGTTCAATTCCCTAAAATCCAGCACGGGCCTAATCTTGTTTTTGGTAGGCTGAACAACCGCCAGTAGTGGCAACACTCCTTTTTCTTCCCCTGTCCACGGTTTCAGAATTCCTTCTTTTATCCACCTCTCCACTTCTTCCTCGAATCCTTTTCTTATTTCTCCTCGCAGGGTGTTTTCGTAGCAGCCCACCTTATTCTGTAGTTCTGAGGGCCCGGAGATCCATTTCCATTCCACCGTCCACCTCACACCATCAAACTTCGCCAGGAAATCTTTGTCCTCAATGCAGCAAACCTCCGGTTTTGGGGTTCTGACGGTTCTATCACCTTCCACTCCTGCCATCCCTACTGCGCCGAGACGTCCAAACGTCACTTGGCCCCCTCTTAACGTAGCGCCCCCCAGTCGGTTAATTGCACTCATACCTATAATCACGTCGACACCACCGACCAGATGATTCAACACTAGGGCTTGCAGTCCAATGGGCACCCCTTGCACCATTACTTCCGCTGTCGAATGTCGTCTCTCCTAGGCATTTCACATCCCTGCCATCCACGATCCTAATAATCCTGGTTCCGCTCCATGACCTCGCGACATTCCTCGCTAACAACGTTGTAGTGCAGCCTGTGTCGACAAGGGCTATGGCTCTCTTCCCATTGACTACCACCGGTAACCGAGGCAATGTTCCATCATGCGCCATTTCCACACAGAAGGGGTAACCACTGGCGCAATAGCTCCCCTTCACTCGTTTCCCTGGTCCCGTGCAGCAACACAATAGCGGCTAATATGGCCCACTTGTCCACATCGGTAGCACGTGATCCCCGGTCTCGGCTCTTTGCAGTCCTTGATCAGATGAGGACCCTGGCACCGGAAACACTTGATGGCAGGTCTTCCCTCCTGTCGCCTCGCCGGCTGCCTCTCATTCAAGTGAGGCCTCATGCACATATTTCCACTCACAGCTGCAGCCACGATTGGGCTTTTAACATTTTTCACTAGGACTCTGGCGTGGACCAAGAGATCGTCCACTTCCATAGAATGGATCCCCGTGATTCTCTGCATGTTCGCAGAGATTTCCTCTGGGAAGCCGTTCACTAGGTACAGCTTTACCGTCATCTCCAGGCTCCTCCCCACGTAACCAGCTAACCCTGCCAGTCTCCTGATCTCTGCCGCAAAGACGTCAACGGACTCACCGGTCCACCTCAAACTTGACAGCTTGCCAAGTGCTTCAAATGGGCCCTCAGCGAAGGCCAATTTCAGCCTTTGTTCCACTAAGGTAAGGTCTTCCTTGTCTTCATCTCGCATCTGCTGGTAAATCGTGAGGACTTCTCCCTCTAAGTATAGCGGCAGCAGGGTGACCACATCTTCTATCTTTTGCAGCTTCGCCACCATTTTTAATTTCTCCAGCCACTTAATCAGGTCACCCTCCCCAGTAAAGGGTCTCGACATCTGAGTGCTCAGTCTCCACTCAGCCATGTTAATTTGTTTGATGTGCCGAAATAGCTTGTCGTTTGCGTGACACTGCTGTCCGAACTTTCACTTTCTGGTTACCACTTGACGCGTCTTCTCTCCACTCCAAAACGAACTTCTGCAACTTTAGCTTTTCTCTCCCCAGAATCCGACTTTTCTCTTCTACAAATACACCTTCTCTGCTCGCAATCTAACTTCAGAATGCCTTCCTTCCCCAAATCACTCCTCTTTTATCTCCAATCAGGAGCATCTCATTTGCATACCTCGTGGTCACCCTGTAGGCATATAAAGAAACAGGGCAGCCATTTTTGTTTCTTTCTTCTTCATTATGAACACGAGGTAAGCCACACAAAAACGCGGTCGGTCGTTCTTGTTTCTTTTTTCTTCATTTACACCACACTCATGTAAATATTTTACACATTTATTTAAAATGATAATCATTTAACTTATACCTTTTTGTAAACACGGAAGAAAATTGATGGTTGTTCCAAAAGTAATGCCTCTTTTTTATACTTAAAATGTTGAAACGCTACGAAGACGAGAGCGATACTATGAAAACGAGCGACATTTTGGCTACAGAATTTATTTTTCTACGTAGCTATCAACATACTTAATGCATTTTTCCAGCGATGGGCGATAGCTGTGTATGAGAGTCCGGAGCGCACTTTATCAAACGAGGCTAGTTCCAAAAGTAAAACCTTCTTTTTAAAATAAAAAAAAATACGATGACGGGATTGGTACCATTAAAACGAGCGATATTTTGTACTCCACAATTTTCTTTTTCTACATAGTTATTGCTGCACCTGCCAGTAATACCTACACCGATGGAAGAAGCGTACTACCACTGATTAGCTGCGTGCAAGCCAGTTATACCCGTTTCTTACCTTTGTACCTGTGATGTTAAATACATTTGTTCCGTAAATCAACCTCGACTTGATTGTCTTCTTTTTACTATTGTGCCACGACAGAACAGTTATCGTAGACTTTTTGCCAGGAATTAAATGCTGCTTCTCTGCTTCTGACGCATGTTCATGAGAGGAATTACTTTCATAGAGTCTCACACCGTCACTATCTGCAAAATAGAGATTAATATTTCAGATCATGAATGCATGACTTTAGTCATCATAACAACACAATTTGCAATCCCCTCTGATTCATTCAGGCGGAATATAAAAAAATAGGAGACATTATTTTTCAAACGCCACTCGCAGTTTTCACTGTTTTAAAAGATAATTTTGCTGTAAAATAATGAAGTAAATATTCACCATAAACGTTGGATGAATCAAGGTTCTTCCACATCTAAACATCTTTTTTCTATTACCTTGAATTGTCAACCGTGCCTCTGATAATTGAAATAATACATTATGTCAAGGAATCTCTTATCTGGAAGTGAACGATTCACAATCACGTGATCAGAAGAGAACAATCGCATTGCGAGGAAAGTAAAATGATGTTTAGTTTTGAGTAAGGCAGCAACAGAATCGTCTGATTTGCATTTAACTTGATAGTTATCGATCCTGTTGACATTGTACGTACGCATCATATTTCTGCCTCTTCGTCTTCTCACTACGTTCGATTTGTCAATCATCGATTTTGTAAAATATTTTCAATTATCAACTTGTAGATTTATTTCGATATAAATATCAAACGAATATATACATTTATTCACACACACACACACACACACATACACACACACACACACACACACATATATATATATGTATATATATAAGTGACATTGTTTGTCTCTCTTCGTTCGATTTGTCATCAATTTTTAATAATATTATCAATTTAAAACTTGTAGGTTTATTTAGATATTAATATAAACCGAACATATATATATATATATATATATATATATGTATATATATATGTATCATATATATCATATATATATATCATATATATATATCATATATATATCATATATATATATGATATATATATCATATATATATATATATATGACATATATATCATATATATATATGATATATATATGATATATATCATATATATATGATATATATATGATATATATATATGATATATATATGATATATATATATGATATATATGATATATATATATGCTATTTATAAGATATATATATATGATATATATATGATATATATATAATATATAACATATATATGTATATAATATATATATAATATATATATAATATATATATATATATATATATATATATATATATATATATAATATATTATCTGCTTAGTTACACATGTGCCCACTATCGGAATCGATTATACGATTATAATATCTATATTATTGATTAACTGACTTTGCCGTCTTGCTATCGTTTCGCAAATATCACCCGTTAAAATACTTGTTCAAAAGTAAGGACCCCTATTTTAATAGAGTCTCACACCGTCAATATCTGCAACATAGAGGTTAACATTTGAGGTCATAAATGCATTTGTTCAGCCATCATAACAATGTAATTTCCAATTACATACGATTCATTCGTGCGGAATATAAAAAAAATATAATATGGACGATTTCATCATGTTAAGTTGTCGTATCATAAATGAGCGTTTGTTGTATATTGGTTGAAATTGGAATGGAGATGATATATTAAAACGTGTCTATTTATAAAAGATTGAGTGTTTGATTATCTTATCAGAGTTAATGTCGTTTGTGTGTGTGATCGTCTAATAATCTTTCTATTACATATGTTCATATGCTGTTAAGTGTGAATATGTGTGTGACATGTCATTTGAACATACCTTCTGCCATTTTTTTGGTCCATCTGGAAATTCTCGTCTGGGAGGGAGACTTGATACCTATTTTTGGGGACGAAGATTTATTTCACACCAAGAGAAGAAATTGGTTCTATAGTTGTTTATTCACCTTCCAGACCGATCACAGAATAAAGGAAAGTGAATTTGGCCTGTAGTTTCTTCTTCTAGGTATTATTTCTACCACGTCAGCGTTCGCCCCCCCCTCGCCTAGCGAAGGGGAGGAGACAACGGCTAAGCCGTCTGCTCTCTTCCAAGTCCCAACAAAATCTCGTCGATTCAGCTAATCTGATCACATGACTCACACGCAATCCAATCAGCTGATCTTGACTTCCGGTCAACTTGTCTACACTATAACTCATACTCTCTCTCTCTCTCTCTCTCTCTCTCTCTATCCATTCTCTAAAAATCAGACCATACAGATCTCAAAAAGTTTATTATAGTAAGATGAAGATAAATAACAGAAAGTACAAATTCAACAAACACATTTACTACCACTGTAATCTCATGAGGGAGAAAAGGAAGAAATTAGTTTTTTATTTAAAAATAAAGCTTAATCTATATTTTTATAAAGTAATAGGGTTCGTGTGTTTCTGTCTGTGTGTACAGCTCTCCATCATCAACGAAATATAAAGGAGGTAAGAGGGTAGATCTCTCCTGGTAGAGAAACATTAGAACCCATTTTAGGATGTTTCTGTTATAGGAGACATAAGAATCTTTGCCTAATTTCTTTATATACTATTCTACAAACCACCCCCATATCGAATGACTTATGCTCATTTGCATATCACATTATATTAAATCTCTTTAACTAATTACCTCGACCTTATTACATATTGGAAATATTCTAATCATTTCAACTGTACTATTTACAAAATCTATTTAACATTTAATCTATCTATCTATATATCACATTATATTAAATCTCTTTAACTAATTACCTCGACCTATATATCTATTAAAACAGAGATGTGTGTGCCACAGACGATTTCTGATTGGTTAATCCAATAATCACATCTCCTAAAAAACAATCGTTTCTACGCTCTTACCTTTACCATAAAATATTATGGCTTTATTTATTGTTCATCTTGGAAGGGTTTAATTTTTTAATAACTTGTTATTTACAAATTAAAAAAATACGAAACTATTATACGAAACTAAACTACACGAAACGCGCACACACGCACACACACAAGTTCACTACCGTCACGTTGTTATGGCAACCAAACCCGCTGACTTTTGGCCTTTTGGTCAAGATCAAAGTGTAGTATCTGTTCTTCAGATGCTGCACTTCATTTTCTTGTTCTCTTTCGTTAGAGGAGAAATCCTTCACGACTGAGACAATTTTTATTTTTGTACCTTTTCTCCAAAAACGACCCTGGTGTCTAACTCTGTCGCGTGGGGAGGCATAGTAAATAGGTACATAAACAGTAAACACACACAGTAAATGTGATTTTCTTAAATTCATTTCGGGTTTGTATTACTGTACACATAGATTCGAATAAGTTGCCAAAAAACAAATATATAACAAATAAATGTTATCAAAGGCAAGATAAGTTACTTTTCTACCAAACTGGATATATTTTTCGTGTTTTTATTCAATTTAACATGTTTATTCAGCTCGAAAAGCATACAGTGTTTACCGATGTATTGGAAAATTCAAGATGGCGGCCGATTCTCTCTTTAACACGGTAAGTTTGGAAAAAGGTGTAATAAATAAAAAACCGGTTAAAATACTGTTAAAAACTCGCTCAATATATGTTACCGTGACATAGGTTGACATATATTCGGCGGGTTTTTAATAGTATTTTGTATAGTTTTTTATTTATAACACCTTTTCCCAAACTTACGGTGTTAAAGAATGTGTGAGACGCCATCTTGAATTTTCCAACACATCGGTAAACACTGTATTCTTTTCGAGCTGAATAAACATGTTAAATTGAATAAAAACACGAAAAATATATCCAGTTTTTATCGGTTTTTTACCTTCTCTGCAGAAGTACAAAAAAAAAAAAACAAAAAAAAAACGGAAGGTACTTTTACAGAATGTTAAACTAACCCTAACCGATGTTTTATGTTTAGTTTAGGAAAAGTCAGAAGAAACAAAAGTCATTATTGCATGAAATATACGTATTTAGTTGAAGTATTGTTTATGTCAATTCTTTCGAAGAAATTTAGCAAGAATACCTGTAAACCAGGAAATCGGTAAAATGTCATCATGGATGAATACTTGTCTACTATAATTTCTACCCTTGACAAAAACTTAGCCATAACAAAAGAGATTTATTGTTCAGATTGTTTTTGAGATTGATTTCTAAAAAGATATTTTATAAATAAAATCGACTTTAAAATTAAAGACTTAAATTACAATAATTGAATTTAAACATTCTTATTTCAATATTTGGCACATAACACCTGCAAAAATGATCACAATGTCAGGATTCCATTTTATTTCAGAATCGATGGCAAATTGTGTAGATTGATATCTCATTATATTAAATACTAATATTTAACATTAGTTTATCATTTAAGCCGATAAAAAGCCCTTCTTTTTTTCGAGTCATAAAAGGATTTGGAGTTTCCTAATCAAACTTTCGGGTGCAGTTGCACGCTCTCAAAATAACTAAAGTGTTGGCTTTAAAAAAATTGGTTCATTAAAACTAAACAGGTTTAGTTTTAATAAAAAAAAAAAATTAAAAAAAATCGCTTTGGTAATTAGATATGTCGTATGGTTGTCCCTAATCGCTGAATAAAACCGCTAACGAGTTGAATGATTACGACATAAAATTAAACTCGGGTTCCTGAAACGGAAACTTCGTTTGTTTTTGTTTTTTTCTTATCAATATATTTACATTGTTATTTTGTTTTCATTTTCAATCATTCGAACAGTTTTCTTTTTCAAGTAATCCAAGTTACAAAATTCCCATTGTTTACTATGCTAAAATCACAATGACTAATGTATACCTATTAACCCTTATCCTTGAGTGGCCTCTGGGTCTTGATAAGTGGTGACACCCATGTAAAAAAAAAAAATCACTCGAACAGTTTTCTTTTTATAATGTACAGTTTTAAAAGTTTAAAAACTATATAGTTTTTACTTCAGGAAAATTAATGGGTCAGTTTTTACGATGTGCCCTGTTAAAATACTGTTAAAAACTCGCTCAATATATGTTACCGTGACATAGGTTGACATATATATCCGGCGGGTTTTTAATAGTATTTTGTATAGTTTTTTATTTATAACACCTTTTCCCAAACTTACGGTGTTAAAGAGGGTGTGAGACGCCATCTTGAATTTTCCAACACATCGGTAAACACTGTATGTTTTTCGAGCTGAATAAATATATTACATTGAATAAAAACACAAAAAATATATCCAGTTAGGTAGAAAAGTAACTTATCTTGCCTTTGATAACATTTATTTATATATTTGTTTTTGACTATTTTTTCGAATCTATGTGTACAGTAATACAAACCCACGATATGAATACTCCCGTTGTTATATATATATATATATATATATATATATATATATATATATATATATATATAAATGAGATTATAGCAGTTAAAAAACATTTTTAAAACACACACACACACCTTTTTCAAAGTGATCAGAAATCGTATAAAAGTAAAAAGGGTAAATTTTTACTTACTTTCCAACTTAATCACCTTTAACGTGACTTTTACAGTTTTTTTTTTAAATGGAATTCATTTACCGATACAAAAGAAATGATAAGTAAATAAATCCATAAATAAATATTATAAATGGTTTATTTTAATACTTGCCAGGATGCGGAGGAAAATGAATGAAGGGGGAGGGGAATAAAATAAAAACATTTTGGAAACAGAGTAAGTTTGAAAGAATTGCTTTGCACAGAAGGAAATTAATGAAAAAATAAAATTAAAATTTCTTTTCTTTCTTGATTTTTTTTAGTTTTTTATGAAAAAGGAAGTCAAAATTAAGACTATAAAAAACAATTTTTATTAAGAGCGAACCTCAGTCGTCAGGTCTGTAAAAAAAGACGTGGAATAATAAATGTTTTCTAATACAAATTGTTTTTACTTATGTGTTCATTTGTCTCTTTGAAGTTCGTTTGTTTAATATATCGGTGTGCAATATAATTTTGTCATTCTGTCAGACTCAAATTTTAAATCTATATATCTATAAAAGTGAAAGTGTGTGTGTGTGTGTGTGTGTCTGTGTACATTTCCCTACGAAATAACTCTGTCAATTTTTAGTCTACAGACTCGAAATTTGATGTACAGGGTACTGAGATTTGGAAAAATCTATGTGATCGGTTTTTAGCCAGAAATTTGGCGATTAAGGGGTCAAAGTTCAACGATTTGAGCTTTGAGAACTCTACCAAACTTCTCCGACAATTTTGGGTCTACACACTTGAAATTTTAGATATAGCTTCCGTGGACATGGATCTAACTTAATAACTTGATTTGAGCCCAAAACAATAAATTTTCAGGGGTTATAATAGGGGTCAAAGTTTAAAAAATTACCCTCTTTTTTTTGCTCAGCATACACCTCCAAACACCCGGCCAACGCCGGGCACCCATGCTAGTTATATAATATTTCTTTGGTTATTAAAAGCTAAAAAATTTATATTAGTGAAAAATAGAAGATTGTCTTATGACCAATAGTTATGAAGGGGCCCACCAAGATAAAAAGGGAAAAGGGGTCCATGAGTAAAAAGAGGTTGAGAGGAATAAATATGAGTACAAGGAATAAAAAAATTAAATTAAAAATTGCATAAATAATAATTAGGTACTTCCAACGCGAGCTTCAGTTTTTACCCCCCCCTCCCCGTATATTACACGATGTAACTGTAATTAAATTCTAACTTTTTTACCGTTTAAAAGTAGAAACTTCCAGAAAAGACTGCTTATATTTTTACAAAGAATTTTACTGCATACAAAAGCAATGAAAATGCGAAACAAAAATCGTGTTTACATTATCGATGCTTTAAAACTAACAACAACAACAACAACAACAACAACAACAACAATAATAATAATAATAATAATAATAATAATAATAACAACAACAACGGTGCTTTTGCAGTGTACACACCGTGCTATATTCTCTTTTATAATTTAAAACTTTTGGGAAATCGACTTATGCTAGTGTTAAGTCTATTTCTATTTAACAATTGTAGTTATGATTTTTTTAATTTTTTTTTTCCTCTCCTTATATAAATGAATTCTCTGTAGTAATTATGAACTTTTTAGAAGTCGGATTATGTAGTTGCCAAGTTTCTGATATTTTAAAGTTAATTTCACTTTTTTTTATTTCCGGGAATTTAAACTGCATTCTTCATATTTATTTCTTTACATTTTTTTTTATTCAAAGCTTTTTTGACTCTCTCTCCCTCTCTCTCTCTCTATCTCTCTCTCTCTCTCTCTCTGTATATATATATATATATATATATATATATATATATATATATAACGTGATATTGCCTATATGTCTGTGTGACAAATAGTCTTTACTTTATCAATTCTCCATTCTTGGTCTACAGACTTACAACTTGCTATTTAGGAAACCCTAACCTGTGAAACAAAATCGATTCGGTATTTAGTCGGTTAAAATCGCATCTAAAACTATTGTTTTGATTGTTTTTTAATTGTTTAAAATCCGTTCACATTTTCTGAATTTTCCTAAAAATTTCCACGCTTTGAAATTTCATTTTATTTTTATTGTAACTTTGCGGCGATCAGACAGAGATTTTATTTTAAAATGTCTAAGCATTAAAATTTTATTTGGAATTTTATTTTGAAATTCATTTTTATTTAAAATTTTATTTTAAATTCGTTTTCTAGATTGTTTTGTTTCTTTATTTTTTCTTGTTTCTGTATTTTTTCTTGTTTCTTTATTTTTTCTTGTTTCTTTATTTTTTCTTGTTTCTTTATTTGTTTCTTGTTTCTTTTTTTTTTCTTGTTTCTTTATTTTTTTTCTTGTTTCTTTATTTTTTCTTGTTTCTTTATTTTTTCTTGTTTCTTAATTTCTTTCTTGTTTCTTTTATGTCCATCATATTATCCTTACTCATTTTTGGTTCACCGACAAAAGTAGGATGGGCTTGTAAATTAACCCATGTCCGTTCGTCCGTTTGTCTGTCCGCACTTCTCCTTGGAATGTTTGGACAATTTTGATGTACCTAGAGGAGGAACAAGGGCTATGAGTTCGTCAGAGAGCATTCCATTAAAATACTTGTAAAACACGCATGAGGATGCAACATAGTGCCGATGGGTCAGGGGTTGAAGCTTGATTGATAGGCAGATTCTTATGCGGCCCCTCTCTTAAAAAGAAGAGTCTAGTGGCAATTGTACAAGCCATGATGTCACAACAATAATCTAGGAATGAGTTAATAGAGGCATTGTAGCAATGCACGGTGACTGAAAGAAGTTTAGAATTCTAAAAATATGGAAACACATTTTTGTCACTCGAACTCCAGGGAACACATGTGTACTGTCTTTGCTTTTTTTTCTTGCCTGACGATAAACCTTGGTAATGAAATCGTAGCAAGTAAAACATATTAAATTCCAGAAAAATGGTAGAGTGAAAATAGACTTTGGTTTCTTTGAGTTGCGATTGGTCCACACGGATCACGTGATTTAAAAATAGGCACGTCTTTCGATAAGAGACTTGCCTTTTAGGCAATCAAATTATCGCGAAGTCATACGAGCAAGGCATTAAAATATCGAGAAAAAAATAGGTAAAAAAAATGCGGTGAATCAAGCATAGAGATAAGAACGCAAGAACTGGAACGTAATACGGATTTGAAAAATGTGAATAAGAATAGAAGTTATTCTTCCAAGATTGAAAGCAAGAGACAATATAGTTGTAGTTCTCAAAACGTCATTAACACCATCTAGGTTTATTTACTTCCGATTGGTTGATACTGATCACCTGATATCTTTTAAACGCAATTTCTAGAAAATTTTTAAGATAGAAGCAATATCAGCCAGATAAAACTGAGCTGTATGAATTTTAATGGGAATTCCAAAATAACAATGATCGCAGCCATCAGCACTCGGAGTGTACATTATTTCGGTAAAAACTTTAATACACACACAAACGATTATATATGTATATATATATATATATATATATATATATATATATATATATATAATTATTTTAATATCTACAGACACTAGTGCTTCATCTCCTGGAATCATCCGTGCAGTAAGCTACGAGTGTCTCTGGTCGTGTTATTCGAACCCCGCAACGAATCCATCTTTGTCTCCATTTGTAAGGAACATAACCCCATGGCTACCAACAACAAAACGATATTCAAGTATAAAGGCATACACGTTATATATATATATATATATATATATATATATATATATATATATATATACATATATATATATTCGTTTGTATATACGTTGAGAAGTGGTCTCTAACATATATGCTTATATATATATATATATATATATATATATATATATATATATATATATATACCTTACAGAGAATTCCGTAAGGTCTGACGAGGCTGCTGGATCGTAGATATGGTCCGGCAACCAAAACACGTGTAACTAAACAGATAAAACGGTAAGAAAAAATAAAACGTATATATATATATATATATATATATATATATATATATATATATATATATATATATATACATATATATATATATTTTGGAGAGAAGTACTTTAATTGTCAAGAAAAACCAGGAAAAGCATTTTTCTCAGTATAAATTTTCAGCTTTTCTTTTATTTTTTAAAAGGGCGGTATTGAATGGTGACTTTATATGATTACGTAAAAAGTTTGTGTCGTTGATTATAAACGTTGAGAAGTGCCCTCTAACATACATACTTATTATATATATATATATATATATATATATATATATATATATATATATATATATATATATTACAAAGGAGTCACCGCTTTTCAAGGCCCGGAGGCCACTTAAGGATAAGGGTTAATGAGTGTACATTGGTCAAGGGGAACAAATCGTACACATCGTTAATAGTGGAAATTTGGTAAATTTGATTACTTAAGGGGATGGCTCATCAGAAATTGTTCATGTTGGACTTGAAGACAACTATATTGTCGTCAATTGGAAAGCAAGAAAATGGAATAGATATCCACTGGCGTGCAGTTCTAAGAAAGAAGCTTTGTTCATGGGATCTACGTTTTGAGTTAGGCACATTTAGGAGGAAATTATTGATAGTAGTATCAGCTAGACGGTATTTTCCCTGAAAGTCAAGCCAGGGAGGACCATAAATTGGAGCTCAGATGAGCACTTGCTATAAAAATAACGATAAAGCAGAGACAGGCTCGCAAGTCTCTTCTGTGAGAAAGAGGTGGCAGGAAAGAGACTAGGCTACGAAGTCTATTTTGAACTGAGTCAAGGCAGGATGAGCTGCTACTAACAGTTCCTGCCCAGATGTTGCACCTACAGTTTTTAATGGTCCCAATGGACTGTTTTATTAGTATTTGTCTAATGATAGTGTAGTATATAATATGCAGGTGCGTATACAGCTATTTATGTTAAGTATATATATTCAGGTGTGTATATTTATGTTAAGTATATTTATGTAGATATAACTGCGTGTATGGGTATTTATGTAGATTATAGGGGTGGGGTTTTTACATTTAGTGTAAATGTGTATATTACTGTATATGTACATTATATATATATGTGTGTGTATATTTATATATAGGTATATGTATGTACGCGGGTCTATCATAGTATAGATATACGTGTGTTTATGTATATTTATGCATGTAGAAGTCGGTAGTTTTTCTTGATTTTATATCTATATTTATTTTATTTTTATATTTATTATTTATATTTATATACGTATGTGTACGTGAAATATACCAAACGGTGTGTATTCACTCCTGAGTATATTTATATATCTGTAGGTTTACTTCTAGAATAAGTGTGTATCTAAATTACGAATGCCGGTTTAACTGCACTGGG
The DNA here is from genome assembly GCF_053919585.1 of Euprymna scolopes. Taxonomy (NCBI): domain Eukaryota; kingdom Metazoa; phylum Mollusca; class Cephalopoda; order Sepiida; family Sepiolidae; genus Euprymna; species Euprymna scolopes. The sequence continues at coordinate 40,672,895 of NC_136513.1, forward strand.
TGGCCATTGGAAATATCTGTGATCTTTGACCACCAGCCAGACGAGACAAAATAGTTAGATAGATAGATAGATAGATGTGTAGACATGTTTAAAAATAATGTTTCGTCACGATATTTTTTACAGAAATCGTAATAATTATTTTTATCTGAACTTTCGAAAATTAGAGTTTTCTTTGTCAACACATAAAGATATTTTTCATTTTCGTTTTTCTTGTCTAATGTTTAAAGACCGTCGTGCTTACGAACGAGATGGAACATCAACTGAACACGTTTAAGAGTCAGTGGCTATGAAAATATTTTTAAAAACTTGCAAAATGATCGCGAGTAGTTTTGTAAACAATTGGTGTTGTGACAAAACTTCCATTCGTTATTGATATTCTTCGAATGGACATACAATTTAACATTGTGAACATTAAAGTCGCCATATGCATTAATGTTAGCAGAATCGGAAATCGAGAAGACATGCTCAGATTTTTAAGAGATACTCTCAAAGAGAGTATCTCTTAAATGACGGAGATACTCTCAAAGAGAGTATCTCCGTCATTGTGGGGATAATAGAAGGTAAGGATGACCTTAATGATCAAAAAAACAAATTCGAAGAAAAACAGTGAGTAGGAAGAGTTCCGCAAGCTTGCAGTCTTTGGAAAGAAGTTACTGGGATAGAGCTATTAAAAGAGGAAATGATTGAGATCTATAAACCAACGATTCAAATCAGCTGGAACAATGGAAGCAGGGAATAGATCAGATAATTACGAGGAATATCATAATAGTATTTGTAGTAAATACCGAGGTTAGCAACACTACGTCTATGAGAGAGAAGTTGCAGTGAAAAGAAAGTGTGGGGGCCAATCAAATTACAGATGCGTTTCTACAATTTATCAAGAGACTTCCAATGGGACACAAATTTACGAGTCCAAATACGGTAACAATACTCCATACATGGTTTGATAATAGATTTGTAGAGATAGAGAATAGCCTCAGGTGTGATAAAGTGTTTTAATCGATAGAGAGAACCGTTTTTTACGAGAAGCAGAAAGAGGAATGGATTAAATATATGGACTCCCATAAAGATTTGATGAGAAAATGAGACCAAGAAGTTTTAGAGTCGATCTTGTAGAATTATATTTTGGTTTTAAATCTTCGTGAGTCTTACAAAGCTATTATGATCAGTTCATTAATTTATAAGTAAATGTTGCACAAACAAATGTATAGGACAAGCTGCAAAATCCCACCCCCACACTGTAGAGATCCCTAGATGTAAAAGCTCTTTCTACTCCAGTCGTTTCTTCCCCAGAACTGCTAGACTTTGGAATTTCCAGGCCCCTGCTTCCCCAACTGTACTGACGTGCAGAAGTTCAAGTGCAACGTGAACCGACATCTTGCTGCCCAAATCCCTACATAGTACCCCAGTAGTTGTTGCCCCTGACAGTAGCCCCCTACACCAAAGTGGTAATGTGCCTTGTGGGTGAAAATGTAATAAAAAATAAATAAATATATATATATATATTCATGTGATTTTAAATTTATTCTTTTCATTTTTGTAACTAAATGTAATTTATAATTAGGAATCTTTGATATTTTTCGTAGTTCTTACTCTACATTGACTTAATAATGCTCGAATATGTCTTACTTTTTCCTAAATATTTAGAGAAAGAGAAACTTTTTTCTTGGTGACTATCCAATTTACGTAGATACACCACAAACACGAATGTGGATTAGATGGCATATAATAAGTATTTTTGTTTCTATAAAATATTTATCTATATAGGTAACGTTATCGTACGTGTGTAATGAAGGTGAAAACCATAAATTAAAACACGGGAAGAATCAAAAGAGTTGTCGTGGCACAAGTATTCTTCAAGTTTACCTATATTAGAAGCAAACTATGGAAAATTACATATAAAAAAGAAAAACTTTTACATTAAGACCGTCGTTTGTCAAAAAACGCCATATTTCATGTTGTTATTGTCGCTTAGGTACTTGAAGAGAAACGAGAAACGATGTTTCATAAAATAAGTGGTTCTTATTAAATAAAAAAAAAAACAAAGCAGACGTTTTATTGCAATAATTTATCATCTTGAAAAGGCAAGGTATTCATTTGTTGGCAATTCCTGTCAAGTCTGTCATTTAGTATGTTGTATGACGATTGTTTATGTACTTGAAAATATAACAGAAGGACGAACGTTCATTCGTTAATACTAGATCTACGTCCCACAAAAGAAGCTTTCTTATAATAGGGAACTAAATAAAATAATAGAGAGAACCCAATGGTAAAGCCATAGTATTTTTTGTAAAAGTGTCGCTTGTGTGCTTGAAAATCGAAGAAAGACAATATCTTTTTCCGTACCTATTTTATTTCTACTCTTTCTCCCTGTATATATATATATATATATATATATATATATATATATATATATATATATATATATATATATATATATATATTCCAGTTTTAAAATATTCAAAAGTCAAACCCAAACAGATTGTTGAAAGTACTAAAGTAAAGGGCAAGATATTATTTTCAATTTACGTAAAAAAATTACCATTAGTTGCAGCAATAAATCTACTGCTTCAGTCTTAAAAAGACATCGTCAGGCGACAGTATACCTTTGGTCTTATTTGAGGCTAGTCACTTAATGGAATTAAACACCGAATGTAAAAATATGAAAATAGACAAAAAAGAGAAACAAATAAATGTATATAAATACTTTGGAGCCATTTTCGTAAAATGTAGCGTATAGACATGCAAGTTTTAAGATTTATTTAATCAGTTATAATTAAGGTGTCTTTCGTTACTTAAATTATGTCAGAACGCCCACGTGTGCTACGTAATCTTAAATAATGAACCTGCAAATTGAAGGTCGGATAGGAAATGGCAAAGTGGAAGGAAACATGCTTTTAAAACTGTCTGCAATCTATCTACAAGGTAACCTACATAGATGTTCTATGCCTTGTTTCGTTACAGATAATTTTTGTTAAATTTGTTGATAAAAATTTAGTCTTAAGTATAACACGATGAAGACCGAAATGTTCACCGGTACATAAGTATAGTCCTAGGTGGTTCTCAATTCGGAATATCCAAGAGAGTTCAGTATCGCGGTCTTGATCGCTTTTTCGATGACACGATTGATGCACGATTCCTGTTATACCTAGCTTCACCAGTGGTCCATAGAAAAAACAACAACAAAATAATAATAATAATAATAATAATATTTGAGAAAAAAACAAGTGAAAATCTCAAAGTCTTCAGGGAAATATGAGTGCCGCGAGACACAGTCTGGGCCGACGTTAGGTTTGCTGTCCGTTTTTCCTACTTGCTGTCTCCTGAAAGAATTCCACTCAAACAGAGCGCATTCGTTTGTTATTAAGTCATGAATCATTAGACAACAAATAAAATTACTCAAGTCATACCTCCTTGTTTTTTGTAAGGTTAATTTTCAAATGTACTGTTCATTATAATATTTGTTAATTTACAGACATGAGAAACAATATATGCGATTTCCCTTTTTTATCACCAACACTATGTGTGTGAACAGTTCACTCAGAAAAAGAAAATACTTTTTGCGACGACCAATTTTCTTAGTTTTCTCTCTTCTCCTTTCTCTCCATCTTTTTCGGTCAGTGAACTGGATGTATTGGGGTGTAGCGTGGATGAAGGGGCGGGCAGACTCAACTCAATTTAATTCGTCAACTCTTAACCTTCAACTGGCAAAACACGCTCTATATACATTCTTATAGTGAGGTAACGGGGTGGGTTTGGACGAGGTCTGGCTTTTTAATCAACCAATCCATCTTTATAGCGTCAAAATTGAATCCGCCCTGATTGACGTTATTCATAAAATCACTTGTGCATATTAATTAATTAAATTTATATCATAAGTTTCTCACACAGCTAGACTCTGAAACCTTGATCTCAGGTTTATGTTCGCCCTGCCAAAAACTACAGGTTTAGACAAAAACCATCATACACCTTGCAATGGGTTCCTTCACAAAACAATATTATAATTAAATGTTATTATCAATGCTAATTTGCTCAGTTGAAGTTTTTTTCTTCTTTTACTTTGCGTCATCAACTAAACAAATTAATTCAGAAAATTGGTCGTCGCAAATTAATTCAGCAAGACAAACGGGAGTTGCCCGGGATTGTTTGCATAATAAAAATACTATAGTTTAGCACTAATTTAACCGTTACTGGTGTTCGACCATCACAGGTAGTTGGGTTACAGAAGTAACAATAAAAAATTAATTTAGAAATCTTATTAAAAGTTATTATGAAAAGCCTAATATTTTTACTTTTGTATAATAATAGGTAATTCTACTCTATATATATATGTCAAACTATTTCTCAGTAGAAATAAAATAAAATATGTGGTGTGGCGGAACTATCCTATGTTATCTAGTAATGCAATAAATACCAAAAGATTAAGCCGTAAGTATCAGTCTCGATATCCGGTGGACCAACTTAGGTTTTTCGTCACCTACTGTATGCTTTGCAATACATGTTGTTACTTTATTTTTGCGTTCTGCATTTCTTTGAAACCCTTATCAGGACTATTACAGTAGCGACGTCGGAGTTTGAACTCACAGATGTCACTCGAATTAAAATACTCTCAGTAGTACAAAAGAAGTCACGACAGAAAACACTAATGAAAACAGAAAGAGAGGAACACGCGAAAACCAAATATTTGGCTTTTTTTTTTTCAAAGCGTAAGGTATGGACTAACTAAGGATAGAACAAGACGAATATTATATATTTCTAGTTCACATAATCGAAACAGAAAAGTGTCCAGACATTTAAATATGGTCCGATTCAAAAAAGATTGTCCTCGTCATAGAATTGGCCATCCCCTAGAGGAAAACCAGGAGGAGGTAGACGAATTGAAGAAAAACTGATATGAGCCACTGCGTGTAGACTGCGTGGAAAAAATGTTAGAAATATCATGTGATTCCTAGTGAGGTTGGTTGCGTCGATTTTTAGGACACCCAGTCATTTTGATTTTTACAAAAATAGGAATTATGGGCCGCAATCTGAAAGTTGCCTCTGATCGTCTTAAAATCACAGCTCAACATGCGTCAAGATGAATTTGATGGAGAACGAAAAGCCTTCAGCGTGAACAGACGTTATAATTTCTCCTTAATCTGTGTTTTTTTTTTACCCTGCCCAGTGGCGAAAGATGCTTAGTAGCATCAAAAGTGGCAGTAAAGCTTTGAACTACCGTAATTGTGTTATCACTCTGGTTGGGCGGCTGTTGAGGATAGGATATTTCACATGCTTTTATATGTTGTGTGATGAAAATTTAGATCTCTCGAAGATTTCAAAACATAATGCTTAATCATTCAGAGTCATTAAAAGTTTAGAATATGACACAATTTTATGGGCGGATATTTTTCCTAAAAACCCTTTTCGTTTTCTTTATTTGTTAATATAGAGAATAGACACATATAATTATCGTCGCATAAAAGACTAAAAAAAGAAATGATTCCAGTTCTGTTTGATGTAAACCTGTGTTCCTTATTTGTTGCATATCATCTAGTAGATAGGAACCTTCTATTATGTTTGAAAGTGACAAAATGTTCAACCAGCGAGATCGGAGATGTGCCCCTGTACAACTCATGCTCTCTACCGATCCAAGTTATGACAATAAGATCATTGCTAGCACCCTCGAAATGCATTGCAGGATTGCCATAAATAGCAGGAACGTGCCTAAAGTGGTGAAAAGTTTTTGGCCATGATTCTGAACTTTGGAGTGCGTTCAAGTGAGGGACACGTTATGCTACCTCAAATCTTTGAATCGGCTTAAAAGTCAACACCAAAGTTTACCTGCATGTGCTGAAAAGTGTGGTGATCCCCTGCTGATCCGCTAGTGCAATCAGATGACCGCTGGACTCGGCACCAAAGCATAAGTCAAAAGAGACCCAGGCTTGGCTTCAGAAGAAGTGCTACGACTTGGTACACTTTTCTCACTGCTCTTCCTCCCCGACCTTGACACGCAAGACTAGTTCGTTTTGTCATACCTCGAGAACATCACCAACATGACCTCTCACAACACCAAAGTCAGTGTGATCATCAGCCTGATCGCCAGCATCCGCCTAGTATTCGCCGAGCTCTTGTCGGCGCTTGTGGAAAAGGCATGCTCTCAATCCCTAACCCGTATCGAGGCAGTGATTAAGGCTTAAGGTGGCTACATTGATTACATGTCAGCTCTTCTACATAATCAAGGTACCTGAATTGCTTTTTAATAAAGGTTTTAAAGCTGTAGTGTTGTTTTCTTTAGGGCGACACTTTTATCGTTGAATCCTGTACACACATCGACCACATAAAATTGTTTACTAAATAATTACTTATTAAATTTGAATTTAAAATTAATAATATTTTCTCCGTGCTCCTGTGCATCTCCTTGTTAATTATAGAGTTAATCGTTAAAGAAAAAACTTCAAGGCAATTTTGCGTTTAAACACTCATCATTTCGAAAGATGGCTCCGAGCGAGTTTTCCTATGATAATTTTAATTATATTATTAATATATATATATATATATATATATATATATATATATATATATACATATATATGTATATATATATATTTTTATTATTTACTATAATAATTATATATATATATATATATATATATATATATATATACATACGCACATATATGTGTATATGTCTGTACGAGAGAGTATTTGCGTGTGTGTAAATATAGGATTTGCATAAGTAGTTTAATTGAAATTAATTTCAATTCGGTATCGAATTTTAATTTCGAACCTACAAATAAGCTAATCATTCACAAGGGCGATATAATTTGTAGTTTATAATTTAAAACGCATTAAAATCAAATGATGGAGAATTTGTGCAAGACGTTTTAGGCATGTTTCAAGTACATTCATTTAATCTTGGTAGAAGGCATGTTTCAAGTACATATATTTAATCTTGGTAGAAGACATGTTTCAAGTACATTTATTTAATCTTGGTAGAAGGCATGTTTCAAGTACATTCATTTATTCTTGGTAAAAGGCATGTTTCAAGTACATTTATTTAATCTTGGTAGAAGGCATGTTTCAAGTACATTTATTTAATCTTGGTAGAAGGCAGAAAAATGATCAGTTATCTCCTTTTTGATCATCAGAAGTTTATACGAAGACAAACACGCATCAATGGATAGGTAAGATTTGTTCACGCAAAACATTGAAAGTAAAAGTTATTTATTAAAATCATTTCCACTAGAGAATACGACATTAACTTGTTCAATTTAAAACAGAAATTGACATCGATACAGCGAATTATAAGGCTAAATCTGATATGAACTTATAATAATAATTCGATGGATTTATGTTGAAAACCTGTAAATTCATTTACAAGTATATATATATATATACATATATATATATATAAATATATGTATATATATATGTGTGTGTGTGCGTGTGTGTGTGTGCGTGTGTGTGTATCTGTCCTCTGCAATAGGGACGAAAAGTTGATCATTTCATAAATTCAATCGATTTGTCTTTTTTTCAAAACAACATAACATCAACCGTCGCTGGTATTTTTATTTTATTTTTATTCATATATATATATATATATATATATATATATATATATATATATATATATATATATATATATATATATAATTATATGTATATATCAGTGGCGACTCTAGCCTATTATTGCTTGTCGTGCCCCCCCTGCCCTTTGTCAACTTTAGTTCCCAATCCGTGGTCGGTGGACCCAAATAAGTAATCATAGTTGCTATTGCGTGATTCTCCATTGCATAGCACAGATTGACTAACGTACCTTGCATGGTGTTTGTTTTTGTTTTTTTTGTGAACAATCAAGATACTATATAATTTGTGGTCTTGTTGATACAGTAGATAAGATATTTTTTCCCTTTCAAATGTATAGAAGAAAAGAGATATTCATTACTATGAGTAGAAAAATATGTTTATTAGAATAAAGAAATTGATGACAATGACAACTAACCAGGTTAGCAATAGATACAAAGAATTCGTAAATAAAGTCCGTGGTAAAATTGAATGTAGTGAAGCGACTGAAATATTTTGGCAACTGAAGTAATGTTCTCCAAAAACGGCGATTAAATTTTCCCATAGAATAAAAGGTAATATTGATGAATAAAGTTGGGTTTAAATAGCTGTGAAATGATGGATGCAGCAAGAAAAGTTACATACAGGGATTTTATGGAAAAAAAATTACAAAGTATTTACGTATCACTACGGAATTCTACGAAGGTTTATTGGATTAACGGGTTTCTTAGTATTAATATAAAATGACTTAAAACCCGTATTTTTCGTAGATTTCTATGATTCAAAATTCACGAAAAAAAAATTCCTCAAAAAAACAAATTCACTCTTATTCAAAACCTGTTCTTTATTAATTAATGAAACAATAACTTCATCACTGATATTTATTTACAATCTGATATACACGCGTGGTTATGTTTACACAGAACTATTCATGCTACTACATATTGCAACAGTAGTAGTAATCGTTCTTCATGTGTTTATGCGTATGTATGTGTGTAGAGATCTCTCTCTCCACCGTCTCTCTCTCGGTCCCTCATCCTCTTCCTAAAACAGACATCAGCAGGCTCGATCGTGCTAAATATTTTAGGCACTATAAGTGGGCTTCACTTTGCGGGTGATTACAGAAAAAATTGGATTTCTCTAACATTATGATTATTACGAGTAAAGGTTTGGCTTGGCACGAATTACGGACGTTCAACGTCATAGCCGCTGTTATGGAGTTTTCAATGAATCTGGCGGTGGCCGGACAAAGACAACCCGTTCAAAACAGCATCCTTGTATTATTCCCAGATATATTTATGAATTTTTTGCTACTTAGTTATCGAAACTTGAATAGATATGTAATTTAATTGAGATCAGACTAAGTATGTTTGCTTGAAATAATTGGATGATTTTTTAATCCATTTTGAATAACATTAACCGAATTATTTGTCGTGCCGGGCACGAGTGGCACTAGTCCCATCTCCGCCCCTGATATATATATATATATATATATATATATATATTTATTAATCAATAACAATTATATATATTGAATTCACTAACAATTATGTGTATATATATACATACATGTGTAAACGGCTTAGACATGCCCTTGAATCTAGACAACAAAACTTATGAATACTACCATAAGCCTAACCAAACGTTATTCTACATAAGCCACAAGTCTAACCATCAGAAAAGTATAAAAGACACTTATACCTATCATCTCAAAATGAATGAGTAAAATATCACAAAGAAGAAGGATTATTTAGTAAAAATAAAGAATATTACAATAAAGCTCTGGTTAGATCAGGATATAAAAGACAAATTTGTTAAGGGAATTCGAAATAATGAAATAATAAGTATAGAAAGAATAACAAACAGCGCAAATGTAATACCTTACAGCATGTGTATAAAGAAACATAAAATAGCAAATATAAGCGCAAAAACTAACGACAAAATAGAACATACAATAAACACTAAAAAGACAAATAAAAAATAATAAAACCGAAACAGATGTTGGTTGGTTGGTTGTTTTTGTTTTACGGCATATCAACCCTTTTCAGATTATTTAATGTGGAATCCTAAGATTTTGAAGAAAACATTTTTAATAGAATATATTAGTTGTTTTCAAGTCGGTTTCTATTTAACCCATAGTTGGAACCCTAACAGGTACTACCACTCCGGGTCAGAGTGGACCTGGGAGCAATGGTATTTAAAGGATGGCCCCAAACTCCCCAAATCCCGCAAGCTGGAGTCTCACCACTGGATATAGTTTAAGGTCATATCCAGGACCCGAAACAGATGTAAAAAAAGAAAAATAGAAGGAAGGTCTAAACATGGGTTAATACAACAAATTATAGACAAAAATTTCCTGCAAGGTAGTAAACTAAGAAATGATTAATAAAAACACTGGTAAGCTATCCTTCTCAACATCGGCTAACTTAACAAATACCATAATTGGCTCCAACAACACGAAATTAAACAAATTTATGAAAAATAGAGATAAGACCGAAAATGAATCTAACATCGACAAAGAATGTAACTACTGAATGTTCACTAGGGGGAACTGTTTTACATCAAACATAGTATACAAGTATGAAGTTATAAACAGTAATGAAACTAAAGTATATCTCGGGAGCACCGGAACTTTCTTTAAGGACAGATATCGTAATCACCTAATATCGTTTAAACAAGACACTGAGAAAGTAAATAACGCTACAAGTAACGAAAACAATAACACTGAAAACAACAGAAGAGATAATAATAGAGACAATCACAATAATGAAATGCAATGGAGCCAATAGAAATAAAGAAAATAACAAGAAAAAAACAAAAAAAACTCAACCACACTAGCAGTATGGGTTTAGAAATTAAAGAAAAATAAATTTGAATATAAATTAAGATGGTCCATAATAGGTGGAGCGGGAAAATATAAAACAAATCCAAAAAATGCAACTTTTGCATACTAGAAGCATACCATATACTAATATCAGAAGAAACAATTATTAAACAGAAAACAAGATGTAATTCATGGATGTCGGCACAGAAATCGATACTTAATTTCACGCATTAGACCAAACCGAAAAAATACAACGACAGAAACGAAAATGTAGAGCGAGTAACATATATAAAAAATAAAAACATAGATCAATCGAACATGTAAAAATAATGTTAACATAAATAGAACAACAAAATGGAAAGTAAGAATATAATTAAAGAACTAAATAAATATTATTAAAAATAAATAAAATGAAAACTAAAGTAACAATTAAATGAGAAATTGAACAAAAACTAAAACTTATAACATAGTTAACGAAAAAGATGTAAGGAGTGTAACTCTAATAATAAAAATATATTCCATGAGAGTGACTTCCCCTCGGAACTAAGACCTTAACTAATAAATAAAAATTCGAAACCAAACAAAATTAATATTAAAATAAATACGCATAAATGTAGAAATTATATTAAAAAAAGGGAAGCATAAATAACTGGAAAAAACTTAGAAATTTTGACTAAAACAAAAAAAATACGAAAATAAGTTAAAAAAAAAGAATTTTGGCTTGCATGCTACTAAAGATGGCCGACCTGTAAAAATGTGGGGATGGAATTCCTTTTCCCCCAAACGAACACATCAGGTTTATCATACACAAAATTATTATTTTTTTTAGTTGGTAATGACGAGTTGGTGAGAAAGCAGATTTTTTTTTTAAACATAAACTCATAAAATTGCTAGCCCACTAACGAAACGGCTGTAATGAAGAAATCCAGGATAAAGTAAACAAGAGTTATAAAAAAGAAATAATGTAAGTCTTTGAATTTCAACAAAGTTTTTTTTTTACATGGAGGTCACCACTTATCCATGCCCGGAAACCACTCGGGCATAAGGGTTATTGAGTGTACAGTAATCAATGGGATAGTATTGTAGTAATCGTTAGTATTAGAGATTTAATAAACTATCTTACTTAAGGGGGTGATTCATCAGGAATTTGTTTATGTTGGACTTGAAGACATCTAAGTTGTAGTCAGGTGGGAAACAGGCAGACGGAAGAGAGTTTCACAGTCGTGCACTTCTAAGAAAGAAGCTTTGTTCATGGAATCTACGCTTTGATTTAAGCACAGGTGAAGACTGGGGAAAATTACTAGACAGTGGTTTCAGCTAGACGGGTGTTTTTCGTGAATGATTGGCGAGGGAGGCAGAGATTTGAGCTTAAACGAGCACTTCCCATGGAAATAACGATAAAACAAAGACAGGGTCGCAACGCCTATTCTGTGGGAGAGAGGTTGCAGGGAAGAGAAAAGCGCATCCCCACGAAGCGAGGAAGTCTATTTTGTACTCTGTCAAGGCAGGATAGGCTGTTTTTTAGCAGCTCCAACCCAGATGTGGTAGCAGTATTCCATCTTTGGACGTACGTGGCTTTTATACAGATAGAGAATTGCATCAGTAGTGAGATATCATCTGGAGCAGTAGAAGGATTCCATCATTTTCCCAGCGACTTGGGCAAGAGACTTGATGTGCGTGTTCTAATTATAATCAGGAGTAAAGGTTTGTACTATATATATATATATATATATATATATATATATAGGATAAAAATTACCATTAAATTTACGAAAATGATCCAAGATGGTAAAATTAAAGTATATATATATATATATATATATATATATATATATATATATACATATACATATATACACACACACATATATATATATATATATATATATATATATATATATATATATATATATATATATATAAGAAATTTATTACTGTGAGTCTAGAATGAGTTTACATATTGTTTCAACTAGAGGAAGATCCTCAAAGAGAGGAAATATCCAACTAATATCGTCAGAATTCATAGATGCTAGTTGGATATGAATTCTGACGATGCTAGTTGGATATTTCCTCTCTTTGAGGATCTTCCTCTAGTGTAAACAATATGTAAACTCATTCTGGACTCACAGTAATAAATTTCTTATATACTGCTCTGGCTACACATTGAGCACTCTATTCCGGTTTTTTCACAACTGGTTGTGTGTGTGTGTGTGTGTGTAAAGTTTTGTACTATATATATATATATATATATATATATATATATATATATATATATGATTGCAACGTCTTGTCAGACGAGTGCCACTCCCTCAGGCACTTAAAGTCCATGAGCCAAAAATGACTTCCATCGCCACAGAACTATTTTAATAGAAAAATGCCTGAGGGAGTGACTATACACAGATGATGTTACAGAGTCTTAGCTTTGCACCACAACTAAGTCTCTATCTCGGTTCAAAATGTTGAGTCCAGCAACAAGCCAGAGCAAGATAGCCGGCAACAAGTTAAACTGCAGACCAGCTTAATGGGGATACTGGTCTCCCGCTTTATGATTTTTTAAATCAGAGATTTGCGTCTCCTAGAAAGGTTGCCTTCACCACGGCCTACGGGAACCGTCTGCACCCCAACACACACATACATACACACAAACACACACGGTACTAGTTGGCCGTTGACCCGAAAAAGGGTTCAATCGCCCTCTGGAAAGTTTTGTTTTTCTTCCTTCACAGAAGACTAGCCACCCTCCTCACCAAACAAGTCTGGTGGGGGAACCAGTTCAGTTGCCGGTGACCCGACCAGGAGGCAGGTAGTTCTGGGATACATGGTACCAGTAGCATATTACATGACCTGACCTATATATATATATATATATATATATATATATATATATATATATATATATATATATATATATATACTGGCAGCGTTCTTAGATAAAATTGTATCGGAATGTCTTCGATAATTATCGATAATCAAAATACTTCGATGAAAAAAGGAAAAATTTATTTTGACCAAATTTTACCCCTTACACAGCCGAACAGGACAAGTGCATTTAAGAAGTTTAACTACCACAATAGCTTAAAGGCTCGATATATAAACTCAAAGGTAGATTCTTTAATATGACAGGGCCGCATTTGAAATAAGTGTTTCTCTTTTAAAACATAAACGATCGTGATACTTGACTTTTTCATTTTAAATTTATTTTCAATTATCACCGCACAAGCAATAAAAGCCGGCATATGAAATCAAAGGTAGGTTCTTTGATATAACCTAGGCACATTCGAAATATAATGTTTCTTTTTATGGCATAATTTAAGCATGCTACTCGCATTTTAAACTATGCTTCCTGCTATTATTCAGAGCATCCCAATAAAAGGTATACACTCTTTAAATGACCATAAAACCAACATTCATTATAAGAAAGAAAAGTTTCATACATTAAAATACCGTGGACAAATAGAGCAAGCAGCTAATTATCGAAAGTGTTCAAATTATTCGCCATTGTGGTCTATGAATAGCTGACAACGCTCACTGATTGAACCGAAAACATTCCTAATCAGTTCAATTTTTTGTTGAATCATCTTTTTTCAATGGTTGCTTTCAAGTCATTCATCCCCAAACAACAGGATATTCTTTCTATTCGTCCTAACGTGGGCAGTACTCGATACTTCCTCTTCGTCCATACTATCTGTTGTGCAGGTGACTATCAAGATATGCTCTTGCATGCTGATGATAGTGGGAAAGTGCTCCATACTGCTGGAATTGCCATTCTTTATTCCTAAACATAGCGTATTTCATGTAACAAACTGGGACGCCCTGTATATAAAATAATTTTATAAAATGAACGGTATTTTCTGTACAGTACTATGTAGACTAGAATACATCGTGAGTAGAAACCTGGGAAATTTTCTTTTTTTGTGTATATATCGTTACGTCACCCATCTCTACCGTCCTCAGTAAGGCTGGGATACGTCGTCACACTATGTGTTGTTGTTGTTGTTGTTGTTGTTGTTGTTGTTGTTGTTGTTGTTGTTGGCGGCGGCGGCGGCTCCTCTGTCGATCTCGACAGATCATGAAATTCCGCGTCGGGGGATTGCAGCTTATGTGGTGGCTTTGCAGGCCGATGCGGGAGCCAAAGGACCTGCCAGAGTTACCGCAGTTGTAATTTTTCTTTTTCACTGCCTGAACCTCGGTCAAAGCTAGATCTGTCCTCTCCTTTCTCCGAAGCCGTTTGTTCCACCAACGTGTTGTTCTCCTCCTCACACATGTCTTAGCCATACACAGGATGGTGGTCCGAGTGTGGGAAAACGGTATGCTAACCGTAAACATAAAGATGAGAGTCTATCAGGCAGTTGTGCTGAGCACTCTCCTATACGATAGTGAAGCATGGACCCTCTACTCCTACCAGGACGCGAGGCTAAATTCTTTTCACCTTCGTTGCATCCGCAGACTGCTTGGCCTGACCTGGCAGGACTGTGTCATCAACATCGATGTCCTAGCCAAGGCGCGGATGCTCAGCATGTATGCCATCTTGATGACTAGTCATTTCCGCTGGCTGGGACATGTAAGTCGGATGGATGATGGACGAATCCCTAAATACATTTTGTTTGGGGAGCTTGCCCCTTGCAAAATACCTACCGGCCGACCGGCCCTCCGCAACAAGGATATCTGCAAGCGTGACCTGAGGGCCGACGGTTTCAGCCCTTCGAACCTTGAAATTGCTGCCTCAGACCGTGAGGTCTGGCGAACTACCATATCTATATCTATCTATCTATCTATCTATCTATCTATCTATCTATCTATCTATCTATATATATATATATATATATATATATATATATATATATATATACTTCAAAATAGTGTGATGCAATAGATTTACTGGTACGGAAATCCAGTGCTTATTGGTCTTACAAAATACCATAGGCTGTAAATTTTATAAAGACAATCCCAGCTAAAAAAAAAATGCCCAATATACCAGATAGAGCAATTATATAATTTTCCGTACTCTATGTTTTAAAAAACTTTTAAAACTTTTAATTTTGATTTTCTATGTTTATTGTAGTTAGCAAATTAAGTATAAACCATTTATAATATTTGGTAATATTTTTTTTCCTCTGAGGAGATAAGTAGACATCGAAACCTTGTAGAAATTTTGAAATGTGTTCTTTGTCTTGCATTTAATAAGAATTCTAGATTTGAAGCTTAACCATTTCACGTCTTAGAATTTAAATGACTAATTTATGATATATAAATATATATATACATATATACATATATATAATATACATATATATATATATATAAGATATTGGCTTATATAATATAAGAGATGATCTTATATATGTATGAGATGGTGCTAATATATATGATTATGGCCAGTTCAAAGCGAAAAGTCAAAAGGGAATATTAACAAGGAACTTCCAATTTTTTTTCTTTCCTTGCTGGTTAAAAAGAAAAAAAATCCCTCGACAATATCACTTAACAGGAAACCACAAAACTATAAATTAGAGATAATTTTCTCCATCGAAGCTGATTAGAAGATGGCAGGAATATCGGCTGCAAGATTTGAGTCGCCATTTTTTTTTCTTGTGATTCGGTGATTGTTGGTAATCTCATAATTCGATGAATATGGTGGGATATGTTTTTAAAAAAGTGTCCATATATCTTCTATTACCTATTATAAAGAGGGTAGTCGTCTGTCTGTATGTCTGTTTGCATATCGACCTAAAAGTAAAATGTAAGAACCAAATACTCACAAAGTTGGTACATTCTTTATTAGCGTTGCTTTGGATGAATGCTAATATATAAAATTTAGTAAAAATTATTCTTTTTCTGAGGATGTTTGGATTTTAGTGTTACTATGTGTTACGTAGCGAGTGTGTGTACGTAATTAGTTTGTTGTGTACGCGTGTACATATTCTGTATGTATATATTAGTCGTACCAAATTATGCAGATGTTATGTTGTCAGTGGAAGACCAAACCTTATAGGCGTATAACTTGTGTTGTGGTGACACGAAACTATGATGTGGATGTATTGACAATATGTTTACAGAGGCTAAGAGACAATTACTTGTACAAAAGAATGCTTGTACGTGACAACGTAGGGGAAAAGAGTTCTTTGATGAATGACGAAGAGAGTGTATACCATAGGAGTTTATATAACAGACTTTCTGTACATTTCAGATATCGCTTGATGATGGTATGTTCAACATTTGTGGACAGTACATATAAAACTGTCCATTTTAAACGGCATTTAAACACATACCTGCTTTTTCAAAGATGACATGCCACAATAAGTATAGTTATTTATAAGAACATTTATTCTTTGGTTCCAGTCGGACATCTTTTAGAGATTATAACGTTCTGTTCACATTTTGGCTATCTTTAAATAAGCCGCTTCATAGCGTCATAAACAAGCCTTCTAAGTACCATCTTGAGTATCTGACGTCTTTTCTTCAACTTCCCTCTTTCAACTAACTAATGATATGTATGTGCTTAAGTCATTCGAATTCACAAAGACCTGACGAGTGACTTCTGAGTCACGTTTTCTCTAACCAAATTTATTGTTATAGGTTTTTCTTTATGTATTTCAAATTTCTCCTCGTTTCTTTATTGTTGCTAAGATATTCACTATATTCCAAAGCTTATAAACATTATTTGTACTTATAATACAATCTAATTTTCATACCGATAATCATAATAATGTTCTTTCATAATAATAATTTCTTTAAAAAACATCTAACTTTTACTAATAATAGACGATCTTACAATAAACTAGAGGGTGACCCCCCCCCAAAAAAAAACAGAGGGCATTCAATTGTTTTTCTGAGCATTTTACAGTCAACGTAATGTGATGTTTTGAATATAATAAACTAGTTATGACCAAAGTTTCATTTCATTCGGACAAAACACTAAGAAACGGGGCATAATTAGAGTTGGGGCCCGTTTATTTTTTGGTCATACTGTATTAGCAAGAACCCCCCCCCCCCCGGCGTCTTCCGAGAGGCTAAAAGAATTTAATAGACATATGTTACACTTTTGGTCCGAGCAACGACAGAAGCCCTGTTATTTCTCTAAAAAAATTCAAGAGCTGCGAATATCGCAGTGGTACCATTAAAACGAGCGACTTTTGTGCTCACGAATTTACATTTTCTATATAGTTTAATCAACTTATGCCAGCCTCTTTAGATGCCTCGATCATAAAAGTCCTAAGCATGCTTTGTAACTCACATGTCTGTCATAACTCTAAAATCGACGTAACCATCTCCTAATTATATTTACAGTCACTGCTCAACTACAAAATAGAAGGCGCAATCTCTGAGAGGATGATATAATAATGAACGAACATATACTACACTACGCTCTCTTACATGAGAAATTGACGCAATAGTGAATAATCTTGTAGATACTACATTAAATTGCGCATAAATATTTAATATTAATATTAATATTTAATATTATTATTAATATTTAATATTAATATTTAATAATTAATATTAAGGACAAATGTACAGTTATAATCATTTCTGTTTTAGAACAACAGATACCAAATATTATTATTTTGGCGTCCAAAATCAAACTATACTCGTTTGTATGCACATAGTCCCCGCATACACTATCCTTTATATAAATAAATAATTATATTTTGATATATGAAGTACAATAGTCCATTAATAAAAGATGTGTTTTATTTTAGAGACGGTGAAGTTTAAATTAAGATAACTCACAGAAAAATATTTTTATCATGGAAATATGTTTTTCCCCCCACATATTTAGTTTTTGGCGTTTATGATTACAATACAATTTGATTGTTGGTTGGTTGGTTGGTTTTGTTTTGCGGCATATCAACTCTTTTTAGGTCATTTAATGCCGAATTCAGTGATTTTTTAAGAATTTTTTTAAAGATAATATATATATATATATATATATATATATATATATATATTTAAGTGAGATTCTATTTAACCCATAGTTTGGACCAGAACAGGTACTACCACTCCAGGTAAGAATGGACCTGGGAGCAATGGCAATTAAAGGGTGGCTCCACCCTCCTCAAAGCCCGCACGCTGGGGCCTCACCCTCGGATATAGTTTAAGGTCATATCCAGGACGAAAATACAATTTGAAGCGTATGGACTCCGCAACTCGCACATATATTGCATAATCTTGAGACAAACTCTACACATAAAATTAGGCTGTATTTCGACAATAACGCGTCGAGTGTTGTCTTCTAAGTGGTCTATTGTGTTTGGTTTGTCATCGTAGACATGGTACTTTACATATTTCTATTCTGTAAAGTTTGAAGAATTATGGCTCACAGCATTAGAACTCTTTACACGGGGATTTTTGCCCCTGCTAACTGTCTTTTTTCTATACGCATGCGCGTTTTTTGCTGATGGAAGTTTACACATCAAGCGTGAACGAAAAACTGACTTATTTTCGTTCGATCCTGGCTATGTATGTTCATTTACTAAACGTGGCTTATCTCGTACTTCTATATATAAAAAACGCCATACCTCTTACGTCTTCAATATGATTTTAAGCAAATGTAGTTCAATCTTGACCCCTTAGCGGCTATTTTATTGACTATAAAACAAATTGAAAGTGTGCTACAAACCAAATATCCTATATATCAAATTTCAACTGTTTAAGCCAAATATTCAGAAAAAAGTTTGGTAGAGAGTTTTTACACATGATAAGTTCACTTATATATATATATATATATATATATATATATATATATATATATATATATATATATTTACGTGCCGAGTTTGGACCTATAGACGACATACGGCAAAAAAAATTACGCTATCAATTTACCTACAGTAGAATTTTCACGGCCTGTTGTTCAATCATTGTTTCTAAGCAACGACATGGAAAAACTGCTTTACGGATGATGGATGAATTAAAATAACGGTTTCGATTACCGATTTTCGGGTATTCTAAGACAAAATTTAACTAAGATCACGCCCAAACTTATACACGAAAGTTCTGTAAATTTTAAAGAAAATATGTTCAGCTGTTTCAGTCTATAAGAAACGAACTCACACACAGACAAAGTTACATTTATGTGATTGTACATAGATAGATAGATTTTATCTCTGCTGTATCGTTATTTTCATGGAAAGTGTTCGACTGAGCTTCAGTCTATGATCCCCCCTCGTCAAACTTTCACAAGAAACACTCGTCTAGCTGAAAACACTATCAATAATTCACCCCACTCGTTATCTATGCCTCAACCTAAACGTAAATTCCATGAACAAAGCTTCGTTCTTAGAACTGCACGTCTGGTGAATTGTCTTCCGTTTTCCTGCTTTCCTGCTGACCACAATATGGTTGTCTTCAAGTCTAACGTAAACAAGTTCTTGATGAGCCGTCACACTTGTTAACAAATTTACTGAATTACCATTACAAACGATTACTATATTGTCCAATTTCTACTGTACACTCTTTAACCCTTATCCTCGAGTGGCTTCTTGACCTTGATAAATGGTAATTCCTATGTAAAAAAACAAGATAGATCGAGAGATAGATGGATGGATAGATAGATATTATATGTTGCGTAGAATAATTTTCCCGATGAACTCATTCGCTAAAAAAAAAAATAAAAAAATAATATCGTTCATCGAATTTCTTCTGTGTTTGTTAACAATATCACGTTAGCTAGTATCTGGGGATGACGATGAATGCCCTGGAAATGTCGCTTCTGATTAATGTTTAGTTTTTAAACATGCAAACGAAGAAACTTTTGCGGCGATTTGATCTTTTATTGTAAATTGATCTCATTAATAAGAAAAAAATAATAAAATTGTGAACTACACCTGGCTTTAACATGGGATCATTCAATCTATAGTCGAATGCTCTACACCGGAGCTATATCTTCAGATGTCAATAATTTTTTGTTGTTGATAAGAAACAATTGCTTAGACTGCATTATCTCTCTTGTTAGTGTGACGTATTAAAAATTCCCTGCAAAAATAATTCTTTTTATCTCCAAGAAAAAAAACTATTTTTTCGATTTTCGATACTTATCGGATGAACTTCTGTGAAAAAAAAAACATATCTAAGAATACTGCCAGACATATAAATTACCTTTTTGTGAAATTTACAATAGATAAGGGCAGTCGTTTTGGAACTCACACACACACACACATACGCACACAGAGACAAAGTTGCATTTATATAATTTTAGATATATACATATGCGTTTGCTATATCATTTTTATCCTAAATGCTACGTAGTTATGCAAAATGTAGAAAATATGCATAAATAGAATTGAGTGTGACAGTATAAGTAAACCAATCATCCAATAACAAACCATAAAAAATGAATAATTAATTAATAAACATCGTCCTTTAAAGTAATATGCAAATTAGTAAACCATTCCTAAAGTCGCTTGCATATTCATGTCTGAGTATATTAAGACGTTTGTTTTAAAAATGTTTAAACTGGAAAAGTAGGCTTTTTATATCATATATATATATATACATATATATACATTCACACACACACACATATATATATATATATATATATATATATATATGATAAAATAAACATTACAATTGAATTTACCAAAATGATCCAAGATGATAAAATTAAAGTAAATTAAAAATATTAAAGAATTAATATTTATAAAATTATCTCAGCCAGATATAAAAGCTCGATAAAACTAAATAGGAAATAGAGCTTATAATATAAGCAAACAAGAAGAAGAATTTCTGCTCTTTCTTCTGATAAAAAAACTTTTAATCAAAATGCTACTTTCTTCAATAATGCCTTAAGGAACTCAGAACACAAGGAAAAGATTAAATACAACAATTATGCTCCTCTTGCAGGCCGCCTTAAATCTGTAATCACACACAATATGACTCGTAAGAAACCAGTTCAAATAACAAGATCTGCCGCTATACATAGCAATGAACCAGTCTACATTTATAATCCAAACCAAAATACCAATCGCAATTCCTCTAACCCACCTAGTCGCATCAGGAGAAAGAAAAATATTTGGTTTAATCCTCTATTTAGCCCAAATGTCAAAACTAATATACCAAAGAATTCTTCAACATTGTACAAAACTCTTTCAAATATCCACACAGATATAGTTCTATTTTCAATAAAAATTCAATCCGGATTTCTTATTCAACAATGTCTAATTTAGCACAAAGAATCTTAACATCTAATAACAAAAAAATTAAATCAGCACAAAAATCCCTTTCCCAATTAAACCCAAAACTAACTGTAATTGTAATAACAAACATCTTTGCCCACTCAATAATGATTGTATCCATAAAGATGTTATATATTCTTGAAATATTACTGAGCTTCCACGCAATCCTCTCATAACAGACACTAATATTTCGTCTTCAAGTTATTCCTCTTCCCATCCTCCATCTGATATAGTTACTAATCCAATACACAATTCGAGCAGCCCTTCCATCTACACTCATACAGCTAGTAATAATGATGATGATAATAATAATAATAATAATAATAATAATAATGAGAATAATAATATTTCTCCTAACATCCATCTTAACACTAACAACACTCATTATCCCCTCCAAAATAGTCCTCATACAAACATTGTCCCACCATTTGTTGAACACTATGAACAAAATTCAAACTATTTAACTAATGCAAATCAGCAAATTAATATTAATACCAGCCCTCGAGCTTTTAATAAAGTGCATATATATATCGGCGCTACTTCAACATTAATTAAGAAAAGAATATCAAACCACATTTCTTCTTTTAACAACCATAATTCTAATAATACCCAAGGAACTTCTCTAACCACTTTAAATAAAAAACCTAACTCTAACAATACTCCCTTCTCAATCAAATGGACTATTATAAAAAAAAGTTAAGTCTTATACTCCAGGCTCTAAGTCATGTCACCTCTGCACAACCGAAGCTATAACTATAATTACTTCCCCTCAAAGTAACAATATAATAAATTCTAAAAATGAACTGATCTCTTTCTGTAAACATAAGTCCAAATTTAA
>NC_136513.1:40700272-40820272 GCF_053919585.1 Euprymna scolopes
AAATTTATATATTTCTGTATTTTGATTGTGAACATTGAAAAATATATTCTAGATACCCCGGTGAGTAACATGTGCACAATCCTTTCTTATTGTTGGAAATTTTACGATTGAACGTGCCCACTCACACAAACCCACACCCGAAAAATATGGTTTATATAAGCGATTTTTTTTGTTTAGTTTCGCATATGCAAACATGGGTAATAGATTATAATAATTGATATTATTTTCATAAGTATGTATACATTCATAAGAATTAATAAATTTACGAATCATTAAATAGAATATTTCGGCAGAATATTCCTTATTTAATAAAAAATGTTAGTACGAATCGATGGGTTCATTGACTTTATTTCCAAAATTCAAAATGGCGTAATAGAAACATATTATGAGTAATTAATAGCTTCTCTTCCAATTTTTGGATGTAAATCATGTCAAAACGCACTTTATTTCTTTTTGACAGATTGATTGTTGCTATTTCTTCTTATGAGTTAAGGGCAAAATAGATTCAGTAGTTGATATTATAATAAGTAATTGATTTTGCGCTACGTATCAGGTACTGTAAAGAATTGTAAATGTCAACCGAATTAAAGGAATACATTATACTATGGTCAATCTCATAAATTATGGAATATAGACTTTCGTCATTCATTTACTATATTGCTCTGTAATTGCACTGAGCTTCTTAAATTATGATTAGTGCATATTATAAGGAAATAAGATATATTTCCACGGATATATATATATATATATATATATATATATATATATATATCCGTGGAAATATATATATATATATATATATATATATATATATATATATATATATATAAAGCTGAACGTCTGTGTGTGTCT
The DNA here is from genome assembly GCF_053919585.1 of Euprymna scolopes. Classification (NCBI taxonomy): domain Eukaryota; kingdom Metazoa; phylum Mollusca; class Cephalopoda; order Sepiida; family Sepiolidae; genus Euprymna; species Euprymna scolopes. The sequence continues at coordinate 40,701,125 of NC_136513.1, forward strand.
GGTCACGAATAGGCTCCTATATGGTTGACTATTATAGAAAACTGATCACATATAATGATAGAAGATGTATCGAGACACATGAATGGGTATGTTTGATCTGGCATAATGGTGATTCATTAAAATTGTTGGGTCTGCGTACACGTCTGGTCCACAAAGTATGGAAAAAAACGCAAAAAACGTTTACAAGTGTTTTTGATATAGATTTACATAATAATACTTTGATAAGTATATTTTAACTTAAATAGGGATGGTATAATAGAATTGTGACGTCTGCGTTCGCGCCTTGCCTCCATAGAATGGAAATAGGCACACACTTTAATAAAGCCTTTTCATGTCTATCTGCGTAAGTATACTTTGATAATTGTTTCAGTTTGAGGAAATATGGTAGAATAATATTATGAGGTGTTCGTTCGCGCCTGACCTCCATAGAATGGAAATATGTCACAAAGTTTAACAAGGTTTTTTTAATACAGAATATTGTGATAAGTGTTTCAGTGTGAACAGGTGTGGTATAATAAATTATGGGGTTTATCTATTTTATTTTTTCTTTCATCATATTTTGCTTTGGTTTTGATACCCCCAAATTCGAAGTTATCTCTTTACAACCCTTCCTTTTCATAACCTATCATACTTTCATAAACCAGAGTCCATTTTCTGTAGGCTGTTTTTGAACCCAGTCAACGACGGGCACTTTTGCTAGTATATATATATATATATATATATATATATATAGAGAGAGAGAGAGAGAGAGAGAGAGAGAGAGAGAGAGAGATAGATAGATAGATAGATAGATATAGGTATATAACATCAACCGAATATTTATTTTCCTATGTATCTATACTTCGTCAGCCTCATCCATCCGTCTACATAAATTCACTAAAAATGCCTGAAAGAATTTTAAAGGTGACACATTATTTACCAATTCTGATTATATAAGATTTTTTCCCTCGCACGATTCTGAAATTGTCACAGCAGCCTGGAGACATGTTGAAATCATTCGCACTATTTTCTCTCGCGTGTGACACTTTCCATTACGTACACAGAGAAGAATTCAGCAGTTTTATCCGATTTACAGACAGCGAAAATCTGTTAAGAAGTTGATACAATTGGTGAATATCACATTTTCTCGGTTATACCTGGGATTTGTGTAATCATGCAAATAAAAATGATATCCTTTCTATGTATTCTCATTCCTATTTTCAACGTAAGAATTTTGTTTAGAATTTTGCACAACTTTCGATTTCAATGTGAGAGAATTTATTTTATTTACTAGCGGGGGTACCCGGCGTTGTCCATTTGTTTTGGGGTGTGTGTAACGAGGGGGGTGGGGTAAAATAAAGAATAAGCGGAGTAATAAACATGGTTATTTATTTTAAAAATAAAAAAAATAAGGAAACAGCGAACAAACGTATAACTTAATTAAAAAATAAATTGGAAAAACAAAAAGCGAAAATCAGGGGAGAAAAATGAACCTGTTTTGAAAAATAAAAACCAAACAAAAAAAAAACACAGCGAAAGCGGAAAAAATGGCATAAAGAACCCTTCGATTTGCTTAAGTCCAATGGAGCGTTTCACCCCGTAGAAAATGAACGTTAAAATCCCATTCTAGTTTTTTTAGTCAACTACAAAACGAAATAAAGCGAAAGAAATATGGCATAAATAAACCTTCGATTCGCTTATGTCCAATGGTGTGTTTCACCCAGTAGAAAATGAACGTTAAAATTCAATTTTAGTTTGTTAGTCAACTAAAAAACGAAATAAAACGAACGAAAAAATGGCATAAAAAACCTTCGAATCGGTAAAGTCCATTGTTCGTTTGACCCAATAGAAAACATAGAACGAAAATTAACGTTTAAATATTATTCCAGTTTTTTAAAGCAACTACGAATTTACAACATTTATTATTCTAAAGAAGAAATACAAAAAGATTATTTCCTTATTCCCTGAAGTTTCAAAGAATGGCTCTTATCTTCACATATGGTATTAACTTGCAGTATCTGCCGGAACAGATACTACACTTTTAGATATTAAATCCTTTATTCATGTTAAACATAAATTGAAAATCAACAATGAACAAAAAACTTATGCACATGGCCAACTCAAAAGGGGGGATTGTGGGGGTCGTTGGTCATCCTTGTCACTCCAGCACTAAACAACATTTTTAAAACATTTTTTATTGATGTGTAAAAACCAAAAAGATAACAATAAAATGGTACAATAATTCATTTGTGTCGAGGGTGGGGGAAGAAAAAACAACAGGCGATTAGTAGGACCCTCCCAACCCCGTCTAGTTGATAGACTGCCCGTTCCACTAGGTTTGTAAAAGGAACCTCGCTTCCGCGGGTCAGTCTCTAAGTGGGGATGCCCTCTAGATGCGGGTGAATGGAGAAAAGAAAATTTTGTGGGTAAGGGATGGAGGTTAGTTTGTATTTCTTTCTCTCGAAGATGGGTAAAATTTAGAGGAAGGGGTGAAAACAAAAATTGTAAGTAGGAGAGGGTGGAGATCTTGGAGGCTTCCTAATCGGGGAGGGATGGAACACACACTCAGATAGCTGAGAGGCTATTTGTTTAATTTTACTTTACGGAACTGCGCGTTCCACACCTAGGCGTGGAACACGTATTCAAATTTGGCTCGTTTTCGTACACACAGACTTGCAACATGTATCGATCTTTTTTCAAATGCCGTGCGATGCAGTCTTCTTCTATCACATCTGATCCTCACCCGTAATTGGTGTTTAAAGAAAGCGATCAGATCCTTATCAGAAAAAGACAACACCCCCCGGCAACCTTGCAGACGCGACGTCCAAATCAGCATTCTCGCCCCGGCCAGGATCGTAACGTAGACCATTTTTCTTTCCCGGTCCCACGGCAGTCTCATGTTGTCCACGACATTGGATACGGTAATCGAGCGAGGATGCTCAGGGTCAACGCGAGCCGTCACTTCACTGACATACGATCAGTACTGGCGGAGTTTGCTGCAATCGAAGAAAGCGTGATCAGTCATTTCTACGGCCGTTGTCCCACAACGGGGACAATCAGGCGACTCCAAAAACCCGGAACTGCGTTGTATGTTGTTGAGTGGAAGTACATTGAATTATTCAGATAACTCGAGACTGGACCCCAGCTCCACGTGGAGCGGATCTCACTCTGCTGCCAACCCAAACACGCGTATAGCGGTGCTCGGCAGTCCCTTTCACTAGATCTCTGTGGAGTTCCCTACGGGTAACAGTCACAAGGTCGCTGGACCTTGGTAGTCGTTTTAGCGCGGTTTGGCACTCTTTCATGTAGGGAGATTTTTCCCGCGGCCTTCGACAGCTCTCGATAAAAGGGTGAAAAACGAGGTTGGGGAAGGCATCAGTAACCACGGGGTGCTACGGTTGGTCATCTTGCATATAGTGGCTCAGGAAGGCCAGCCTCTCAGCGTCTCGATGACACTTCAAGTCCGGCATTCCCAAGCATTACACGGACGTTGAATACAGACATGTCTGATAACCCAGTGTCTTCCTTTGTCCCAAAGAAGCGAGGACAAGAGTTCGACGCGAGCTGTTAGGTGTTGTGCAGGCAGGGGAAGTACGGCCAGTTGGTAAAGGATGAGAGGAAAGCTCTACCCTTTAAGGAAAGTTTCCTAGGAAGCCACGAATTGACTGCAGCCTCTACCTTTGACCGTACCTCCTACCAATTTTTGTCACGTTGGAAACCCGGTCCGAACCACGCACCGACGATCTGAACCGGGCCATCCGTCCAGCTGAAGGGCGCCGGGAGGTTGGCGTTGCCACTCCATGCGCCCAACCGCAGTCCTACCGACTTGCTGCGGTTTATCTTGGTCCCTGTAATTCCTTCGTACCGAGCGAGCGCCTCCGACACGATATCGATGTCTCTGGAGCTCAACACAAAGACCTTGACATCATCGGCGAAAGCGGATACCTTGGCGGCTGAGCCACCAGGTAGTGCAATTCCGCGCAGGGCTGAATTTTCCTCCCCACGTCTCAGCTTGCGGAGCAGGGGCTCCAAAGTCAGGACATAGAGCAGGGGCGACAGCAGACAACCCTGACGAACCGAACGAGAGATAACAAAGGGTTTTCAGCACTTTCCGTTGATTTGCACGACAGCTATGTGCTGTCGATACATCCCGGAGATCCACTTGCAGAAGTCTGGTTTAAAACCGGCGACTTCTAAGACAGATGCCAAGAAACGATGGTCGACCCTATCAAAAGTTTTAGTTGATCAGCGCGTGTCGTCATCTATCCCTCCTTCTGGGATCGTGCAGATCAGGTGCAAGTTGTTCTGAATTCATCTTCCCTTCACAGCGTAGTTCTATTCCGGTTCAACCAACTCACCGATAACAACCTGCAGCCGATTAGACAGGACTTTGGCCAAAATCTTCAACTCTATGTTTAGCAGAGTTATGGGCCTGTAATCGTCGAACTCTTCCCCACCATGCCCGTCATCTTTCCTCAGCAATGTGATCACTCTCTTGGTGACTTGCCACGGGATGGATCCCTGAGCAAACCAATGGTTGAACACATCCATCAGAAGAGGCAAAAACATGGGCGACAGCCTCAAATACAGTTCGTATGACAGACTATCGAGTCCTGGCGATCTGTCACAGCTGACCTGCTTCAGCGCAGGAAAAACCTCCCGCTCTGTCACCTGGCCCTCGCAACTAGCTGTTCTAGCCGCCTCGAGGTGGGGAGAGTCAGCCAAATAGTCGCTAAACTCAAGGATTGGGCAGCTGCGTAAAACGCTCCTTGAAATGTTCTCCCCCCCCGCAGATCTCCCGAGTCGATTCCAGGGTGCGTCCATCCGGATGTCTTACCTTTGCAATGTACTTGTCCGAGCCACGCCTAGAAATTTCACGACGCGCGTCGGTGTTGGAGTTGACTGCTTCATTGCCTATCTTTCTAAGTTTAACTCTGACTACTTGACCTTCATAACGCTCGCAATTCTCATGCAGAAGGTCCTGTTTAGCTAGTTCCTGACAAACCTTATAACCCTCCCCTGTAGCACGGACTAGTTTCTGCGGTAGCTTCTTCTTCGTCGTGGCCTTATCTTGTGCAAGGGGCTGGGCATACTTGACGGAGAAGGTTCTAAATTTGTCTTTTAGACCTACCCACCACTTACTCCCGGTAACCGCCCTCACGTGCTTTTTGAATTAATTATATCAGCTTCTCTTTGAAGTCTTGTGTCTCCAGAAGGGAGGTGTTTAACTTCCAGGCCTATTTCCTAGCTTCAGCCTGGCCATAACTAGTTTATGGTCAATCTGGCCTAGCCAAGTGAACGTGGGACAATGCAGGAGGTGTACTTCACCTCTCCTAACTAACATCCTGTCAAAGTAAGTGTTTGGATAGGAGGAAACGCTATTGATCCACGTCCACACTCCCACCCCGGATGCTCGACCCGAAACCTGTCGACCAGACCACATCTAGCCATCAGATCAGCCAGGCTGGACTCGCACCTCTCCGATCCTCTAGCATCGCCTCCTACCTTATCTATCTCGGAATCTAAGATGGCGTTCCAATCCCCGATTAGCACTACCCGCTTCCGATAACGTACAAGCGCGTGAAGCTGATTGAAGAATGAGACCCTCTCACGAGCGATGCTGAGCGCATGAACCACAATCACCCGAAACACAGAATCTTTTACGGCAAAATCGGCCACAATCAGCCTACCCACCACATCCCTATGAACAACGTCGACCGTCGCCGACAGGGTACGTTTAACCAGCACGGAAACTCCCTTCCCCGGCGGGCTGCCATATGCTGAGAAAACCTCAAAATCTCGGGACAGCCCCTGACAGTCCACAGCGGAAACGAAATGCGTCTCCTGAATCGCAGCCACATCCACACCCAGGGACAAGAGGTCGTACCGAAGGCGAGCCGCCCCGCCCGATGGTCTCAAGCCCCTCGCATTCAAACTAGCCAAAAATGGTACCTACCTAAGGTTATTTCACACTCAGCTCCAAAATCAGATGGGGAGAGGACGTCGACGTTATGTGACATAGTCAGGTTTTTCATATCCTGACCTTCTCTCGCAATGCCGCCGACGTCCAAAGGATAAATTAATTTGATTTCCCTGTAGAGTGACGGATGGACCAACACTGGGACCCTTCCCTTGCATTGTTTTGGCAGTCCGTCAAGAGAAGGATAATTTTTCTTTACCAATTCGATTCCCGGAAAAGCCCCTTCAGCGGCCTGCAGCCTTGTCCACAAGTTGGTCTTGCAGGCCTCTGGAGTTCGGACAAAAGTTATTAGGAGCGGGGCGTTCAGAAATTTGAGGGGATATTTACATCTTTCCCCTCTATCTGTTTGTAATCGAGCAGAGGTTTAAAGTTTTTCCTCTGCCGATGGGAAATGTCTGTTGCCACAGATAGAGGGTCTACATAATATGGTTCCTCGGGGGCAAGAGCTTTTTATTTGGTTGGTCTGTGAGAGGCAGAGGAGTCTCTCCCCTCCCTGGGTTCATTCATTTCTTTTTTTAGGGGGGGGGTGGCTCAGTTTGCATTGGTGTGGGGACGGGTGTTTGTGTGGTGCCTGGTGTTGGTGCTAGTGTAGTATCTGGTGTTGGAGCGGTGTCTGGTTTGGGGGTGAAAGTGGATTTTGTTGTTAGGGGTGGCATATGTTCACAGGGAGTGGGGGGCCACCTTTTCTTCCCCTTTTCTTCTTTTGTTTTTTTCTTTTTTATTCTTTCGAATGAACTTGGGAGGTAAGGTTGAGTTCTTCTCCCTATCACTTGTGGATTCATCCACAGAGGAGCAGTCTTTTCTCCGCTTGATCCCCGTCTCGATTGGTGTGGGGACCGTTGGTTGTGTCTGCTCCTCTAGTTGCTGCTGCGGCTGTTTTTGTTGCTGCTGCTTTCGCTGGTGTCGTTGCTGTTGCTGTTTCTGCTGCTGCCTCTGCTGCTGCCTCTGCTGCACTTGCTGCTCTTGCTGCTGCGGTAGTTGTTGTTGCTGCAGCTGTTTCCGCGGCATCGGCTGTGGTGGCTGTTGTTGTTGCTGTATTTGCAGAGGCTGCTGCCTCGATTTTTGGGCTGGTGGTGGGACGGTGGCGGAAGGGATTATGGGCTTCCGTTTTTGTCTCACTACCGTGCTCCATTCCTCCCCCTTGGCCTTCTGGGTGGATTGGGTTTTCCTTGGAGCTGGGGTTGGTGCTGCGGTTGCAGGGGTTGTTGCCGCCTGTTTTGTTGCGGGCGCTGTCTCAGGGGTTGTGACCGCCTTTTGGGTCGTTTGATTAGGGGTTACCTTTGGGGGTAGCTCCTAGCTATGTGCCCCTGCTTTTGACAGAACCAGCAGTGTGTGCCGTCATGCTGTGGTCCTTGTATATCAGCAGCACTGGTATCACCCGAACACCCTCCTTCATTGCTATTGTGTAGCAGCCCAGGTGAGTCCCAGTTTTTGACCGTACTGGGGTCACCTGTTCAACCTCACCATGCTGGCTGAAGAGGCATCCTAGCAGTTCCGCAGGTATTTGGGTTGCCACATTAAATACCTGCACCCGAGTCCTTCTCTTGCCCTGGTATTCAACCGTTAGTTTGACTCCCCCATGCTTTATTTCTTGGAGGGAGAGTCTCTCCGCAACGTCCTTGGTGGGTAGAAGGATGTCCTACCTGGCGAAGCTCCTCTGGTACAGGTATAGTACCGGGATGTTTAGTTTGTGGAGCAACCCCGCCATGTGTTTCTTCTTTACTCCTAGGAGGCTGTTTTCCGGTATATCTGTAATGACGAGGGACCCAGTATGGGTTTTATATCTGCCCCCCTATGTATTGTCTGTGCTTTGTCAGGTACAGGTCTCTATAGTCTTGAGGCGACAGTTGGTTTTCTACGATCTTCCCCCACGCATACAATCTTGGTGGTGTCAGTGTTGGTAGGGTGTCTTTAGTGGGGTTAGACCGTGTTTGGTCTTTTATGGAGGTCGCCCCTGCCGGTTTATTGGCGACGCTTCCTGTCTCCCCAGATTTCTTAGTCTGTCCTTTTGTGAGAGTGCCGCTTTTTTTTTGGGGGGGGGGGGCTCCCTTTTCAGTGTCTTTTGGGCCTGACTCTCCTTGGTAAGAGTCTTTTTCGGGAGCAGCTTCCCGTTTTGGGGAGTCAGCCTCTTGGGGAGCATGAACTTCTTTGTTTACTTTGAGGGCATCTGTCCCTTCCTCGTTTGTGAGGTACAGGCGGTATTCCCCCTCATTTTCTTGATCTGCTCCCCTTTTGAGGGAGCAGCCCACCTGGGAAGCGCTACCCCCTTTATTGTCCTTTTGGCCTGGCACCTCATCTTTTTTGTGGTCCGAGTGAGATGCTACGGCCGATTTTAGTTTTACTCCCCTTTGGGGGAGTCGCCCTCGGGGGAGCTGTTGGTAAATTTTCCCTTTCCTGGGGAGCGTTCAATGATGCCATATCCGGGCGGTACGCCCCGTTAGTGATTGTTTTTGCTCCTCCTGTTGTCGTCCTCTTGGGGAGCAGTAGCTCCCTGGCTGAGGGTATCCATATTCTTGGCCTCCAGACTGGGGGGGGGGTCCGTTTTAGTTCCTTCTCCTTTTAAAAATCACCGAAAAGAGTGATGTGGAGTCGGCGTCCAAAGTGGGAAGCCGACTTTTGCGCCAAAAAGAAGTGGCGCCAAAAGGCGGCAAGAGGGGAGAGAGGGAGTGGGAAGTTAGTGGAGGGAAGAGAGAAAGTGTGTCCGACCCTCCCTCGCGGGAAGGTCGTAAATTATCAGCTCGGATCCCCCCGTGAGGGGGGAGAGCAAAAAAAAAAACAAAGTGGTGGTGCGATCAGAACACTTCTCAACAAGCTCGTCAGGTGTTCCGGGCACGAGAAGGTGTCGCCAGAACAGCACTGCCTCGCGTGGTGTATGTATCAGAGAACAGATACTACACTTTGATCTTCATATTTAATTTATTCCATTTAAAGAAAAAATTACAATTAAAAAAATTTAAATATAAAATTAAAACATTTAAAAAGTAAAATCTCCAAAAGACAAAACAAATTTAGGCACAAGGCCCTATAAGATCTGGGGAGTGGAGTGTTGCAGGGTCTTTGTAACTAAAGTAAAAATTGGAATCTTTGGCGACTTACTCTTGACTGGCAACATTTACCACAATACCACGTTCACTCCGTGGAAGCTAAAGCTAACTAATGAATTCCCAGCGTTTAAGCAAAAAGCATATATTTACAATTTCTGTGTGTGTGTGTGTGTGTGCATTTTTTTTATTAAAATAAGTGTGTATGTGTGTGTGTGTGAAAAAAGTTCAATTCATTGGAAAAATAAAAGTTCTTAATTTGGTAACAAATACTTCGTGTTGGGGAGTGGGGAAAACAACCTAGAAAAAAAGATCAAATAAAATTGCCTAGTGCGTTTTTAGTAAGGTCCCTCCCTGAGCTAATCTAAGTAGTTAGACCGCCTACTGTTTTCCAGGGCACCGAAAACAAGCGGGGAGATTTATTCTGGTCCAGGCACCCAACCGCAGACCCACCGACTTACTGCGATTGGAGACAACCCCCGTAACATCTTCGTATGGAGCGAGCGCCTCAGTGACTGCTTGAATGTCCGTGGGGCAAGACACGAACACGGTGACATCATCGGCGAACACGGAAACCCTGGCTCCTGTTCCTCTAGGGAGAGCTATCCCGTGCAGGACTGTTAACTTGCGAAGCAGGGGTTCCAACGTCAGGAGGTACAAGGGAGACGACAGGGGACACACGTTGATCTTGCCCAAAAGGCCAAGGAAAGCTTAAAAAGCTAAGAACAACATCTATTAACAACAGCCCTTTGATCTTAACCAAAAGGGCCAAGCACAAAAGTGTTACGGACAGACGGACAGACTGACCGACCGACAAACCGACCGACTGACCGATAGAGTGACTTATAGAGTCGCTTGCATGCGACTAAAAATACATTCAGGTAACTAGATAATATAGTAGAGCTGACATCTATTCAACGTAACCGCTTTCAGCGTTAATCGCTGCATCTCTACGGGTTCGGAACTAGAAGCATGTCTTTTCTACAAGTGGCAGTGGAAGCTTGGCGAATACTCGAGGATTGATGTGCTCGACGTATGACTAAACGCACTACTCCAGCGGGTTCAGCTCAGGGGAGGGGAAGAGGGGGGCAGGGAGAGAAGATTACAAAGTCATAGCAGTCATTCTGATGCCAAACCTTGGTCTCTTTGGACTTATGGGCCGGTGTCGAATCCTGCTGCCAAACCCGGGGTTTGCCAGCAGGGTATGACCACACTCTTCAGCACATTCAGGTAAACTTTGGTGTTGACTTTCAAACGAAATTCGGAGATGTGAAGTGGCAGGATTTGGTCCTCACTTGAAACACCACCAATGGTCCTTTTATCAGAACTTTGATCGGTAGAGAACATGAGTTGTACAGCGGCGCATCTCTGATCTCGCTTGTTAAACATTGTGTCTTTTCTAGAGTTACAATTTTATCGGTCCACCATATATGCATGCGTAAATTTATATATATATATATATATATATATATATATATAGATGTATCTATATATGTATATATATGTATATATGTATATATATATGTATATGTATATATATATATGTATATATGTATATATATGTAAGCCATGGTGAAGGCAACCTTTCTAGGAGAAGCACATCTCTGATTTAAAAAAAAAACAAACTATAAAGCGGGAGACCAGTATCCGCATTAAGCTAGTCTTAAGTTTAACTTGTTTCTGGCTATCTTGCTCTTGCTCGTTGCTAGATCTCAACATTTTGAACCGAGAGAGAGAGTTAGCTGTCGTACAAAGCTAAGACTCTGTAACATCATCTGTGTATAGATACTCCCTCAGGCATTTGTCATGTGGCGATGGAAGTCATTTTTAAGTGTATGAGAGAGTGGCACTCGTCTGTCAAGACGGTGCAATCATCATACATCATATATGTATATATATGCATATGTATATATGTGTATATGTATATATATAGGTATATATATATATATGTATATATGCGTATATATGTATATATATGTATATATGTTATATATATGTCATATATGTGTATATATATGTATATGTGTATATATGTATATATATGTGTATATATATATACATATATATATCCATATATGCATATATATGTTTATATGTATATATGTGTATATATATGAATGTATATGTAAATATATATATGTATATGTATGTATATACATATATGTATATATGTGTATATAAGTATATATGTATATATATATGTAAATATATATATATATATGTATATGTATGTATATACATATATGTATATATGTGTATATATATATGTATATATATGTAAATATATGTAAATATATATATATATATATATATATATATATATATATATATATATATATATATATATATCAAGAACCAGAATGGAAAATAAAAAACAGATTGAGAAGTAAATTTCATATCATTTGGGAAGCTGATTACACGATGGCAGGAAGTTTGGCTGCTAGATTTGAGTCGCCATTGTTTCATCTCGTTCGCTGATTGTGATCGGCAGAGGTGTGTTACACGTCTGGGGTTTTAAGAGTGTAGGGGGTGTAATACAGATGCTGATATATTCTCTGTTAACAAATACGAATGATATAGGAAATCGAAAAAAGGTGTTATTTCATGTCTTTTTATTTTCTTTCAGAAATATGAAAAAAAAAACGGTGTATAAATATCTAGAGAGACATTAATATGAATAGACAACCCCGTATATATATTAATATATAACAGTAAGACTGTATACGTGAGAACACTTCTCAACCTATATATTCAACGATTTTTTTTATTTACAGACTTTAAATTTGGTGTATAGGATATTCAGAATAGTGGAAAACGTTTTTATCCGTTTTCATCCGGAAAAAAAAGTGTTCCCAAAGAGACAAGATTGAAAAATCGGTGCGGGGGAGCAATCGGACTTTTATCTGTAGGTCAACTGTTTCGCGAATGCACGTGCGTGGATAGATCATATTACATATTACTTATATCTAGAATAAATAGTTTGAAAACACCGTTTAAAGGTTGTCTCACGCTGGTTTAATGGTTATCGTACTTGACGCACTGATTTTAGGTTTTGATTTCGAGCTCAGTTCGAGAATTTCTTTTTTTTTACTTGCAAGAAGTGAACGTTATGTTTAATACCGATCAACGCCGGATGCATTTGCTAGAGTATATATATATATATATATATATATATATATATATATATATATATATATATATATATATATTAGCTGGTGTTTGGATGTGACCCTTATTATGTCGCTTTAACATTTATTGTTTGGGGCTCCAAGCAAGTTATTGAGTTAAATCCATGTCCAAGGAATCTATTTCTAAAATGTCAAGTGTTTAGACCCAAAATTGTCGGAGGAGTTTAGTAGAGTTCTCAAAGGTCAAATCGTTGAATTTTGACCTCTTAACAGCCAATTTTCTAGCCGAAAACTTATTACAAAGATTTTCGCAAATCTCACTACCCTGTATATCAAATTTCGAGCCTGTCGACTTAAAATTAACAGAGTTATTGTGTAAGGAAATGTACGCAGACAGACAAACAGGCAGAAACTTTCACTTTTATTTTATTTAACATTAGCATTTCATCCCGGCGTTGTCCGGATATTTGAAGGTGTATTTTGAGCAAAAAAAAAGAAAAAGGGGGGGGGGCAATTTTTTTAAATTTGACCTCCACTATGACCCCTTAAAATTTATTGTTTAGGGCTTATATCAAGTTATTGAGTTAGATCCAGTTCCAAGGAACGTATATCTAACATTTCAAGTGTTTAGATTCAAAATTAGCGGAGGAGTTTGGTAGGTTAGGACACATCGTTGATCTTTGACCCTTAAACAGCCAAAGTTCTAGCGAAAAACCGATTACAAAGATTTTTCCAAATCTCACTACCCTGAATATCAAATTTCGAGTCTATAGACATAAAATTGACAGAATTATTGCCTAGGGAACTGTACACAGAGAGAGAGAGAGAGAGAGAGAGAGAGAGAGAGAGAGAGAGAGAGAGAGAGAGAGATAGAGAAAGAGAGAGAGAGTCACACACACACACACACACTTTTATAGATATACTAGCACTTCAGCCCGGCGTTGCCTGTGTGTTTTGAGGTGTTGAGTTAAAAAAAAAAGTGGTAGTAGGATGGCAGGCTCGAACTCGTACCGCATAGGAGGAAAAAAACGGGGAAAAATTGACGTCTTTGCTGTTACGACCACCGCCAAACCGGAAGTGATATAGGTTTTAATTAAGGCTAGACAATCGACAGGTGACAATGACTTTCGAAAATATCGGCGCAAAAAGACCCCCCCACCCGTTGAAAAAACTCCAAGTCGAAGGTGAAGATATTAATGTTTTAGCCTATGTATTGATATTTGCCGTCGGAAAGGTAAAACTTCAAGACGATACTGACAGTTTTAGGCAGACATGCAAACATAGATACATACATAAATTTATATATTAGTAACTAAAAATTTTCCACCCAAACCGATTAAAAAGCTTGCCCTATCTCGGAATATCCTTTATGTAAAATTTCAAATGTTTACACCAGAAAGTGTCTGAGTAATTTGGTGGAGACCGCAGAGGTCAAATTTTTTAAAAAACTTTGACCCCTATTATGACCACTTCACATTTATTGTTTTAGCTCAAATCAAGTTATTTAGTTTGATCAATTTCCAAAGAAACTATATCTAAAATTTCGATTGTTTATATCCAAAATTGGCGGAGGAGTTTGCGAGAGTTCTCAAAGGTCAAATCGTTGAACATTGACCCCTTAACTGCCAAACTTCTGGCCGAAAACGGATTACAAATATTTTCCCAAATCTCAATACCCTGTATATCAAATTTCGAGTTATTTGGTAGGGAAATGTACACAGATAGACAGACAGACTCACACACACACATACACTTTCACTTTTATAGATATACTAGCATGTCGGCCCGGCGTTGCCTGGGTGTTTGGAGGTGTATGCTGAGCAAAAAAAAAAAACAAAAAAAAAAGGTCAATTTTTTAAAATTTATTGTTTTGGGCTCAAATCTAGTTATTATTTAGATCCATTTCCAAGGAACCTATATCTAAAATTTCAAGTGTTTAGACCCAAAATTCTCGGAGGAGTTTGGTAGAGTTCTCAAACAGAGAAATTTCTGACCTAAAATAGATCACATCGATTTTCTCAAATCTCAGCAGCCTGTATATCAAATTTCGAGTCTTTAGACTTAAAATTGACAGAGTTATTGCGTAGGGAAATGTTCACAGACACATAGACAGACACACACAGACACACAGACACGTTCACTTATATATATATATATATATATATATATATGTATATATATATATATATATATATATATATATATATATATATATCGATAGACTAGCATGGGTGCCCGGCATAGCCTAGGTGTTTGGAGGTGTGTGTTGAGCAGAAAAAGTGGTTGTAGGCAGGCTCGAACCCTAAGAAGGAAGAAAAGAAAATGAAAAAACGTGACGTCTTTGCTGTTTCGCCCATCGCCAAACCCGACGTCATGTAGGATTAAATTAAGGCTAGTCAATTGAAAAGAGATATTAGCTTTCGAAAATATCGGCGAAAAAGCGGCCATTTGAGGGTGAAGATATTAATGTTTTTAGCCAATGTTTCTCTATTTGTCGTTCACAACGATACCGATTTCGTGAAAATCCGTTCCCTCTCGAAAGATTTAGGCAGACAAACATACACACATATATTTAAACAAACAGGTTAGATTTATATTATAGATTATATTGGACACAATATATAGTAATGATTTAAAAAGTTTTTAAAAAATAAATAAAGACTTGTGCGCCACCACGCTGGATTATTGACTCTAAGATTTTAACGAACAGCTAGAAAAGACTGAAGTTCTTTCACATGAATTCTTGAACAGTGATATATATATATATATATATATATATATATATATATATATATATATATATATATATATATAATTATAAAAGAAATCGCCTTGTTTGCTTGTTTGCTTTGGTGTTTAAACTGTACTTCCGGTTCCGCAAGCACTTGATACATACAGACGATATAGACGAGATTTATTAATTAACAACAAATAATGATAAGGTACTTTTGCATTTAACGACTCACGCTGAAATAATAACGTTATTATTAATTATTTAGAAACCTATTTTTTAATATGTAAAATATAACATAGTGATATAAGATAGAAATAGAAAGAAGCAAACTTAGTAGAAATTAGTGTCCCCAATGATGCTGGATTAAACATAGCGTAAATTATGTATATATTCATAACTTACTATCTATCTCAACTCATGTATTGAGCACTGTTGAATTAAATACTGATATATTGCTAGATAAAATATACCTGCTTTAAAAATTTTATGTGGTTACATGAAATATATGTAAATTTATATTATATATGAATTTATGCATGCACCTCATATAAAGTCTAATATATTTGCTCTAATTTTTTTATTGATAATATCTTTATGTAGCTATACAAATTAAAGCACACTTCTTTATATAATCTGAAGAAGGGGGGCTCTATAGGTAACACTTTTAACTATTCTGCCTTGTTTCCATTACTGTTCTACACTCACCTGATTGCACCCCCCATCCACAACAAAAGAAGCTGCTATACTTATTCTCTTCTTAACCATTAGCCTAACAACCGTCGGCCATTATTCTCTGCCTACTTCGATCCCTCCAGCCCCTTCTATTTTTCCCTTCTATTCCAGGGATCATTTCACTGTTAAAACAAAATAGGTGTTTGATTGTTTATTGTTATGTCTGCGTTTTCCCGCCTTTTTGCCAACTGCCGGTGAAAAGAAATCTATTTCATATTAATTAGGATTTGTGTAGGTAGAATACAGGTAGGACACCTGTAGTTTTTTGTTTCATTGCATTTTCGAAGTTGAGAATATGATTGTTATAAAACTAATGCAAATAACCTTTATCCTTGAGTAGCCTTTCCGCATTGATAAGCGGTGACTCCTATGTAAAAAAAGGATAGGGTGTTATGTAATCATTCGATACGTTCCCTTTACAATTTACTAAAATAAAATATATAGATAAACTTGAATTTAACTTAAAAATACCAATTAAATGAGCCAAAAATTATAACCCCACCCCGACTGATACCTTTGTCATGTTTTTGCATAAAACGTAATGAGTCAGTCCTATAACCACGCAGGGTAATGATTCTGTATAACGTATTTAGTTTTTTTATTTAATTCTAGATGTTAAATGTTATTAGTGCTTTCACACATTTGTTATTATTTGTTATTTTATTGGTATGAAATAAATGAATACAAACAGATATAAAGTACATTAAAGTACAACACAATGATCACCAAATGGAATGGAAAGCCACATTGCTGGTGAAGAACAAAGTTCTGTATCAAGAATTAAGTCCAATCTTCCACCTTCAATTTGAGTGGTGTAATTTGGGTGCTGATTCTATTAGTGCTACATTGTTTGCAAGAAACTGATCCAAACTGAAATGCCCCAACAAAAGTACCCTTATACGAACCGGCAAGTTGTTGAGCTCATCGGTGAGAAGATTAAAAAAAATCCCTAGTGGGCAAGGCTTGCGGTATACGAGCATACAAACGAATCGCATGTATTAAAGTTCAATCTACGAATATATAATCAATATTTGTAAAATCGAGTCTACAAGAGTTACTTCCTTGTAGCGAAAATCATCGTAGAATTATGACCTATTTTGCCCATATAAACCTTGGGATCTCATGTAAAACGTTGGGCTAAAAAAGCGAAATGACACCGTTTCATAACAAATAATATCTTATTTTTTAAAAATTTGGTACTTATTAAAATACAAGTATGAATTTTAGGAGAAAAACAAAAAATTAGCCTCAAAATATGTTCTTCACCCCTTAAACACCATGGGGCTCAAGCCCCAGAATTTTCCCAGGGCTAAATATTACGTTTCCAGATATATATCCACGTGGTCTTGCCTTTGGGTAATTTTTCAGCAAAATTTTTGATCGGAAACGCTTCTATGTCCCGGAAAGTTCTATTTTGGGCCATTTCGACCTCTTTTGCTCCCCTGGGGACGAAACCAAAATTTCCCCAGTGTCAAATATTATGTTTCCAGATGTATATCTTTGTGATCTTGCTTTTGGATAATTTCCAACAAAATCTAATCATCGCCAAAGATTCTATGTCCTGAAAAGTGCTATTTTGGTCTTTTTTACTCACCCCCCCCCTGCAACCATAATTTTTATAAAAAATCTGGCAATTTCCTTCCTTGGGTATTTGTAACTTCAAATTTCATTGTTTTATTGTAACTGTAAATTTCAGAAAATGTAATGGCAAGTTATTGAGAATGTTGGGGCCGAATGGACGAATGGACGAATGGACGAGGGTGAATACTTAACTCCAAGTCCGACACAATCTAAGGACCAAAAATCGCGTGAGTCGTTAAATGAAAAAAAAAACTTTTTAAAAAGTCGTAAATGAATAAATGAAAAATTATGACGGGGGAGGGGAAATTGGACTTTTCTAAAAGTGAAAAGTCGCAAAACGAACATAATAATTATAATGACGAGGGGGAGGGGCTTAAGGGGTTAACGTCAAAGCGGAGATGTAAATTAGTTCTGAAAATGGGGGCCGATCTACTAGAACGTCGTATATGAAACTGAACCCCTTTCCAAATTTTTTGATATTGATTTTTTTTTTCAATTTTTTGTTATAAAATGGTAACTTACTATCCATTTATCCACAGAAATAGTTGAAAAAAGACATAAAGGAAAAAATTGTAAGGGATGCCGGTTGTTCAAGTGTACCTCCATATTTTTCTTAAATATTTTCTTTACCCACGTTGTGCGTGATTAAAACTAGAACTCGATTTAAAAAATACGTTTTTCGTGTCTACAATTATATTTTTACGATTACTTTCTTTGTATATTTTTCTAGTTGGAATTATTTCCAAACAAAATAAAACAAAAACAAAACAAAGCAAATATATTTTCTTTATGTAAAATAACTACTTAATCAATTTACCGTAATCATAGTTTTTATTTAAACTTTTTAATTCACTATTATACATTGGGTACAATATAATAACCAATAGAGAATTGACTCTATATTAATAAATATGAAATCTACATAAATTAAGATATCACATTTAAAATATCATATGTATTTTATGACCGACAAACATCCGGTGTGCTGCTAGTTTTAATATAAAAATGAATAGATAAAAAGCATCACCCCGTCAAATAAAAATAAACATAAAACCTCATCATGCATACATATATATAAATACGTATATTATTTGTTTATTTATTTATTTATTCATTTATGTTTTATTTTTTATTTTTATTTTTTATTTTTTATGTTTTATTTTTTATTTGTGTATTTATTTATTTATGTTTTATTTTTTATTTTTATTTTTATTTTTTATGTTTTATCTGTTTATTTGTTTATTTATTTATTTTTTATTTTTATTTTTATTTGTTTATTTGATTATTTATTTATTTTTTATTTTTATTTTTTATGTTTTATTTTTTATTTGTTTATATGTATATTTATTTATTTTTAATTTTTTATTTTATTTTACGTTTTATTTTTTGTTTATTTTTTTATTTTTTATTTTTATTTTTATGTTTTATTTTTTATTTGTTTATTTGTTTATTTGTTTATTTATTTGTTTATTTTTTATTTTTATGTTTTATTTTTATTTGTTTATTTTTTATTTTTTTATGTTTTATTTTTTATTTGTTTATTTGTTTATTTATTTATTTTTTATTTTTTATTCTTATTTTTATTTTTTATGTTTTATTTGTTTATTTGTTTATTTATTTTTTATTTTATTTTATTTTTATTTTATTTATTTATTTAATTAATTTTAATTTTAATTTTATTCTTGTGTGTCGTTATAGTTATTGTCTGTTTTCAGTGCGCGTGTGTGAGTAAAATACAGTAAACAGTGTATATCCACTCCTGGGTATACGTATACGCGTATGTTTGCTTCTAGTGTGTGTGTGTGTGTGTGTGTGTGTGTGTGTGTATTGAAAGACACCGGTCAGTACTCAATAGCCATGAGGAATGTTTTTAAATTACTGACCGCGAGACAAAAATACTAAATTCTCAAGTACCTTATGCCGTAAAAAACAAAAGATGGGATGAAAAAACTTAAACAGGGAATATAAAAAAAAGAAAAAGGGAAATAAAAAAAGATGTTTATTACCTTCAAAGACCTCATTTATCCTCTCCCCGCTCATACCCCCCACCCATGTTACATTATAACTTTGTAAGCGAAATAAGAAAATGTTTTGGTTTGAAATATCAGTTCTCGACGATAATTCTTGGCCTGAAGACATAATCCCCCAACGCGGATGATTACAGAAACATGTATGCGCATATGTAGCCATCAATGTTTGTATAAATGAATTTAATATACCTGCTCTGTTCACTCATTGAGCACTCTTTGGTAGACACATGTTGTTTCATTGGATGTACTTCTAGGAAACTAAACTCTACTGGCTATATATAACCTTCTTAGTGACACACAATATGGTTTCCGCTCTGCAAGATCTACCGCAGATGTGCTGACGGTTATCTCACACAGGATTAGTGAATCTCTTGACAAAGGCTTCCTTTCTAGGGCAATTGCTCTTGACATATCAAAGGCCTTCGACAAGGTATGTCATAAGGGTCTACTTCACAAGATTTCCAGCTACGGTATAACTGGAAATGTGATAGGCTCATAGGAGTAGTGGTAGATGGACAAAAATCGGAGGCCTGCATTATAAATGCTGGAGTCCCTCAGGGGTCAATCCTGAGCCCAACTCTCTTCCTGATCTACATCAATGACCCCCCTAACACATATTTAAATCATTCGTTGACATCTATGCTGATGACACGACCATCTACGGCAACACATCAAAGGCTGTAAATGACAAAGTTCTCTCTGATTCTCTCTCCTCTGATCTCGAGCACGTGGTTCAGTGGGGGAAGATGTGGCTGGTTACCTTTAATGAATCCAAAACCAAACTCCTATCCTTGCATCATCAACGCTCTGATCCCCAGCTGGCATCAATGGTGATGGATGGCTCTCGTCTGGGTGAGGCCCCGTGTTTTGACAAGCTTCTGGGTTTGACCATTACTCCTGATCTGAAATGGAACACGTACATCAAGTCTGTTGCCAAGGTTGCTGGAAAGATGGTGGGATCCTTCTCCCGCTCCAGAAGATATCTCACTACTGATGCAATTCTCTATCTATATAAAAGCCAAGTACGGCCAAGGATGGAATACTGTTGCCATATCTGGGCAGGAGCTGCTAAAAACAGCTATTCTGCCTTGGCAGAGTACAAAATAGACTTCGTGGCTTAGTGGGGGATGCCCTTTTCTCTACCCTGCAACCTCTCTCCCACAGAAGAGACGTTGCGAGCCTATCCTTGTTTTATCGTTATTTCCATGGCAGGTGCTCGTCTGAACTCCAATATCTGGTCCCCCCTCGCCAATCTTTCACGAAAAACACCCGTCTAGCTGAATCCACTGTGAAAAATTTCCCCCACTCTATATCTGTGCTTAAATCAAAACGCGGATTCCATGAACAAAGCTTCTTTCTTAGAACTGCACGCCTGTGGAACTCTGTTCCGTCTGCCTGCTTCCCACTGGACTACAACTTGGATTTGTTCAAGTCCAACGTTAACAAATTCCTAATGAACCGCCCCCTTAAGTAAACACTTCATCAAATCTCCACACTAACTTAATGTACTTGCAATAACCTTTATCCCTGAGTGGCTTCCGGGCCTTGATAAGGTGTGATCACTGTGTAAATATATATATATATATATATATATATATGAGTGTGTGTGAGTGTGTGTGTGTGCACGCGTGTGCTTTATACTGTTATGTGTCCCCGTGAAAGTATATTTCGGAAGTTTGCGTTTAATATTTCCATTCCTGAAAAAATAACATGACATCGAATTTGCTAGCTGTCTTCATATCTCGTAGATGGACCCAGCTTTTTAGCATGGACTCTCAAAAGAAAATGTCGAGATGATGTTAGTATATTTTTATTTGCTTTATTCCGACCGAGAAATACAGAAAATTAAAAGTGTTCCTCTGGTTAGCAACAAATCGTAAGTGCTAAAAAGGGAAATCAATGCATGTAGGACATTCGGTGACAGATAAGCGAAGGCCTTCGACAGGGGCTTTTAAAATGGCGACCGCTCGGGACCGTGTTGTCTCTTTGTGTCAAGAATTCACGCCTTCTGACATAAATTTGGGCAGATAGAATCCCATAAGTCGGGCATAAATGTAAGCAAAAGAAAATATATAGCGAGGAAAAAAATGCTGAATAAATTTTAAAAGGAAAAAAATAAAGAAAGAAAACGAAGAGGAAAGAAATGTCAAGAAAATTAGTGTTATCACTTCTTAATGCGTAAAAACATAAAAAAAAAAACGAATAAAATGTAAGAAATGAAGGAATTATACAAACGAAAAACAGAAAGGTAAGAATATTTTCAATAAGAACAACAAAAACCAAGAAGAGAGAATATATCATTTTAATTGGAATTCATTATTGAGATGAGTATTATTATTATTATTATTATTATTATTATTATTATTATTATTATTATTATTATTATTATTGGCTCACAGGGAGCTTTTACACAAGTCAATAAACGTGTGGTGTTCCTTGGAAGCTGAGTGACAATAAGTCTCCCCAGACGTCCAGCTCTCTCCACCTCCTTCGATAGCATTTTCAAATAAATCTGCGTCATCGCAACAGCCACATACCATTGATTTCTCGCTGGTAGTGGCCATTGGTTTATACTGGAATTTGAGTGGCACTAAGCCTCCCCACGATCCCAGTTCTCTTCGCGCTTGTCCAGCGGAGGTCTGGTTAGCGCTCTCTCCTCAGTCTTTCCATCCTCCTTGACCCTTCTCGGCTCTTTGGTATCACTTTTCTATTGGGGAGGACAGTGCTTATTATTATTATTATTATTATTATTATTATTATTATTATTATTAATTTTTTTCTTAGTTGTTATTTCACGACGTTTCGGCCAACTATTCCTCTGGCCTTCGTCAGGTGGTAACCACGACAGTATAGGAACTTCGAATCTCTTAACTACATCCTCAGCAATTACTGTCTTCCGTAGTTGTTGTCATCTCACCACGTTTTTGGCCAAGTGAGAATTGCCTGAAGATAGCAGTTTCAGTCCTACCCAAAGCCGGCCAGGGGTTTACTTGGCCAAAACATGGTGAAATGACAACAGGTATGGATGGCAGTAATTGCTGAGAATGCAGTTGGGAGATTCGGACTTCCTATCCCATCGTGGTACCACCTGACAAAGGCGAGATGAATTGTTGGCCGAAACGTCAAATAAATTAATAAAGAAGAAAGTATGTAAATAAATGAATAAATAAACCATATAAGATTTGGTTTGTTTGTTTTTTTTTTTAATTTTCTCTCTGACATTGATATAAAAACATACTTTTCTAATAATATATAATTGTTTCCCTAAATGCATAGTATGTGACACAAGGTCGTTTTTAATGCAGGAAAAGCCAAATCCCTAAAAGGAGGCAATCTGGAAGTCAACAAAAGTAAAAACTGCCTTAGCATAAGAGAGTGTTCACTACATTTACTAAGGGCACATTAATTTGGGTGTAGCATCAGAACAGATACTACACACTGATCTTAGTCCGAGTTCCAGATCTACTTTATCTATTGGTATCTAATTGTTTCCCCTACGAGATCAATATGTGACACAAGATCGTTTATAATGTGGAGGGGGGAACCAGCTCCTCAAAAACGGCACCCTGCCAGTAAGCAACAATAAAATTGCCCCAGTATAGAAGAGTTCCCCCTACATTGAGTAAGAACAAATTAATTTGACTGTAGCAGCAGAACAGATGCAACATTCGGATTTCAGCTCCAAGGTTAGATCCTACTTTTTCTGTCAAAACGAACTGCTTAATATACTCAGTCATGAATATGCGAGCGACTATATGAAGGTTAATTAATTTGTATATCAACAATTTTCATATTTGAAACTTATTTTACTTTACTTAAATGTATTACTTATTTATTTTCATTGTTATTAGACGTTTAGTTTCATTTCACTTTCATTTAATCTGAATTTTATTTTTATGCATGGTTTCTACATTCTGCATACTTGATAAGATTTTAAGATGAAAACGTTCTAGCACACACACATACACACATATATATATATACATATATAAACTCTTTGTTTTTACATAAGCAGTAATATATTGCTACACAGTCATGAGCATGTTTCGGTAAGCTATTAATCTGAATTCTATTTATTTCTACATTCTGCATATATATGTGTGTATATATATATATATATATATATATATATATATATATATATATATATACTCTTTGTTTTTGCATAAACGGTAATAAATTGCAACACAGTCATGAGCATGTTTCGGTAAGCTATTAATAGTTACCAGTAATTGGAGACCTCTAAGGGCGATACAGCTTATACGAAAGCTATTTTAGGGAAAGTTTTATGCTAAAATTTATTTATGAAGTTTGGTTTGGTTGTTCTAATTCACAGAACATGATTGAGTTTTGCAAACAAAGAATAAAATACAATAGGATTGTTGATGTATTTCAGTCCAGGAAACCAGTATTCTGAGACAACCTGATATTTTAGCACCAGATTTATCGCAAAGAAATAAATACAAAAGGAAATGATTTTACAAAAAAGATGGGGTTTAAGAAAGAAAAAAGAAAAAAGAATTTTCAGAAAAAAAGTCGAAAGAAAGATTTTAAGAAAAATAGTAGAAGAAAGAAAAGGAAAAAGAAGAACAATATTGACAAACGAGAAAGAAAAGAAAAAACGAAGATTATTTTAAGAAACAAAGAAAGTAAGTTTAAAGAAGGAAGTAAAAAACGTGTGAGAAATGAATTAAACATGAAGATTTATTATTAGTTATATATATATATATAAAGAATAAAAAAGCATTGGAAATGCAAAAGGATATAGGGATGGTATGCCAAAAAGTATACAAACAAGATAGCTATGAATGGCTAGGTACATGGAAATAGAATTGCATCCAAAGTATAGCCCTATAGCTTTTCTCCAATCTTCATTCCGTGCCATCATTACAGTTGTAAAAAGCTATAGGGCTATACTTTGAATGCAATTCTATTTCCATGTGCCTAGCCATTCATAGCTATCTTGTTTGTATACTTTTTTGGCATACCATCCCTATATCCTTTTGCATTTCCAATGCTTTTTTATTCTTGTTAATTAGTATTTTTACTTACAGTCTTATTTTTAAACTTACATTCATGATAGTATTGTCTTTTTTAGGAGGCGGCTCATTGTCGCCTCCATTAGTAGCAGGTCGCTTCCTGCTGGGTTTTAGGTCTTTGGGTTTTGGGCCTTAGGAGTTGCCTCTTGGTCCTCCATCGGTTCTATATTACATAGAGAGTGCTACCGCCTCTCTGATAAAACAGTTAGAGTATTATAAAGTTCTAAAATGTTCATACCTTCACTATTAAATTTTTCTTGACTTTCTTGCAGTTTCTTTTGCGGTTAATTTAACTTATTTCCTTTGGCGTTTGGTGAGTTCTTAGAAGAACTGGTCTGATCTACTTTTCTTAGCGAGCGAAGAGATTCAGCTGCATTTAACAACGGTTGCTATAGTGTATTTTTGCGCATGCGTGAGAATTTCAAGTTTCCTCCTTATTTTTCAATAGTTTGACAGTAGTCATGTGTCTTTCTGACAAGAGCGACAGACGTCAGTGTTAGCCGTGATCGTCTAGAGGTTAGGACCCCACGTTGTGGCCGTGTTAACTTAGGTTCGAATCCTGGTCACAGCATTGACATTTTGTACATATTTTACAGTCCATAATCTGAAGAATTATTTGTTTTTATAACATTGTTTTTTGACGTCGTACTTGCTGATAGGTTACTCTTATAACAATTTTGATCAACTGAGATAAAGATTTCGTGGTTTCATTAACGCTGGTGGGTTACTGTTTAAAGAAAAAACCTCAAATATTTAGCGTCCAAGAAATATAAGCCACTGGCAAACTGGAACGTCTGTGAGCATCCGGTGTATTATTTGGAGCTGTCCCTTTTGAGAGAAGTTCCGTGTTCGAAGTGGTCTGTCTACATTGGGTATATAGTGTTTAAAACTTGTTATTACACGTAATCTTATTTAATTATGGAGTTAGCTAAAAAGCGATGGGTCACTGCACTTCTCCGTGTAAAGAGCAGTCGATTGATGCTTGAACTGTTGTCAGAGACCGTTCGTACACCGAGATACATCGTCTCAAAAGAAAGAAGAAAGAAGAAGAAAGAAGTAAGAAGAAAGAAGAACAATTGGCCATTTTTGTACCCCTTTTTTTTGTTGCTCTCTTTTGACATTTTAACCGACGTTCTGACACTCGCTGGATTCGTAAGACACTTCTCTGTAAGAATATGTGCTTTTTGAAACTTATAAGTTGATTTTAGTTGAGATTTGGATAGTTTTGTTTTGTAGGCGTATATAGGCGTGTACGGGCCATCCCTATATAGAGAGTGCTACCGCCTCTCTGATATATATATATATATATATATATATGTGTGTGTGTGTGTGTGTGTGTGTGTGTGTGTTTGTGTGTGCTATCTTATTTGTTTTTGCGATACGATTTTAATGAATTCAATTATTTATACGAAAGTGCATTTTTACCTAAATGGGAGTTGGGAATAATTATCCCTTTGACCTATTTGGTACACCCAAATGGGGAGCAGCATATATATTGTTTTATTTTAATATAATTATCCACTGCCATGTGTTTCATCGTCTACGACAAATCAGAGTGGCTGAACTAGCGAGATTCAAAATCGGGACCTCATGGTAAGAAGTCTAAACCCTTACCACTGGACCATCTCGCACGACTGCCTGTATATATCGCGATTTACGTAGATGTTATTTTATTTGTTTTTGTTTGTGCGGTACGTTTTAATGAATTCAATTATTTAGACGAAATAATGATATATATATATATATATGTATATATATTTGTGTGTGTATGTGTGTATGTATGTATATATATATATATATATATATATATATATATATATATATATATATATATATATATATACGTATATAATGTGGAGGACTCCCGTAAGCCGTGGTGAAGGCAACCTTTCTAGGAGAAGCAAATCTCTGATTTAAAAAACCATAAAGCGGAAGACCTGTACCCGCATTAAACTGGTCTGCAGTTTAATTTGTTGCTGGCTATCTTGCTCTTGCTTGTTGCTGGATCTCAACATTTTGAACCGAGAGAGAGAGACTTAGCTGTCGTACAAAGCTAAGACTCTGTAACATCATATTTGTATAGATACTCTCTCAGACATTTGGGCTCATGGATTTTAAATGTCTGAGGGAGTCGCACTCGTCTGACAAGACGTTGCAATCATCATCATATATACGTATATATATATATATATATATATATATATATATATATATATATAAACCCATTATTTATTTCACTTACCTTAAAGTTATTAAAATCAATATTATTATGTTAAAATAAATCAACGCTTTTTCTCCATAATATTTTTCTCGATAATATAATTACTGGAATTTCAACAACAACAAAAAAAAAACACACACATAATTCTGAGAAATAATTAATGTTAAAAGGTTTACATGTTATAAAATTCCAATATTTCGCGATATGAAGTTTAAACACACGAATTTTTATTACAGGTTTTCAATATTAAAAAATATATTCATATATTACTATTGGTAATATTAAAATTGGAAATCTATCACCAGCCTCAAATAAAATTATTTTTATTTGATGGTTTTAATTATAGTACTTGCTTTTTTTTGTTTGTTTTTATTTCAAACTCGGGAATTTGGACAGAATTTCGAGCGGAAACGTTTATTTATTCACGGTTCTTATCTGGATAGAGGTTCTATGTAATTAACAAATGTATTTTTCCGACCCCCACACTGAGGATTGAATCTTCAACCTCCAGGAGATTATCATTTTTTCAATTGATTTTTTTCCAAGAACTCTCACCACTGTACCTTGCAGACAATTCTAGTACGAATTTTTAGAGCCTTCAACCTATTTTTATATCTAGTTGTAAACATCACTAGTTAGCACTAATTATTACTATATATTAATGCATACCATTCTCTATACTTAATATTTGTATATATTAAAGTGTTTACTTATTACTTGTATATAAACAATAGATAATATATAATAAAGCAATTTTCGTTTTGTTTCTAACTATTCGTATCTTGAATACTTTTTCTCACAGTATTTTGGTCGATTGTCAAGTTAATCTTATTAAAGTCGGAAAATATATAAGTCGAACTCGGGATTCTATTACATAAGGGGCAATTGTCTGTGCGTGTGTATGTTTGTATGTCCAGCTAAAAATAAAAAAAATTAAATACCTACAACATTGGTATGTTCTTGATCATTGTTGCACTGGATGGATAATATCGACAATTTAGAAAAAAAAAATCTCAAATGATCAACTGGGTCAGATTTTGTCAGTCATTTTTTTAGTGTCGTTATTAATTTAAAAAAATAAATACAGTCTAATAACTCGATGAATCTATTATATTAAAAGGTACTTGTATGTATGTATGTATGTATGTATGTATGTATGTATGTAAAATCTGGACATCTTTCATGTAACTCGAGAATCTGCACGGAACCCTTTATTCAATTCACGAGGCAGTACGCTCTTATTCCATTAGCTATGACTGGGTACAAGTCTTCAGTAATTTGCAATTTTATTCCTATATAATACCTTGTATTGTTCAAAATATATTCTCATCTTGATTTTCAATTTCATGTTTTAGTTAATGTAATTTCTGACCTTCTTTGTGCATTTATTTAAAAAAAAACATACATAAAAGAAATTAGACATTAAACCAAAATAGTGTTTAGGGAAAAGAATCGATGATTATTAATATTGTCTATTCTTTTAAACTAACTACTAACCAAAATACCACATTTACTCCAAAATACCACATTTACTCTAAAGACTAAACTACTTGAAATTTGACCAGATGGTCTGGATTAGTTTTTTTAAGATGGAAAGTGCAAATAATCAGTGAGAGAACTTTAACTATAACTCTCTTTCATGTATATATATATATATATATATATATATATATATATATATATATATATATATATAAGACCATAAAGCGGGAGGCCAGTGCCCGCATTAAGCTAGTCTGCAGTTTGACTTGTTGCTGGCTATCTTGCCCTTGCTTGTTGCTGGATGTCAACATTTTGAACCGAGAGAGAGACTAAGCTGTCGTACAAACTTAAGACTCTGTAACATCATCTGTGTATAGATACGCCCTCAGTCATTTGTCTATAAAATGGTCCTGTGTTGATGGAAAAGATGTGACGCGTGGAGGCCTGAAATGCTGGAATGCTTGATCTCAATGACCATCTTCAGTGTCATACCTGCTTGAGCATGTGAATTCACCGGTAGGACAAAAAAAGTCATTTTTGGGCTCATTGACTTTAAAGGTCTGAGGGACGGCACTCGTCTGACAAGACGTTGCAATCAATCATGTATGTATGTATGTCAAGCTCGAAAAGAATTGCCTGGGCATAGATGAAAGAGAAGGTTGGAGAGAGAAAAAAGACAGATAAATACAAATTTTAATGTGCCTAAATCTCAACGCAGATTCCATGCACAAAAATTCTTTCCTGGAAATTCCAGCCTGTGGAACACGGTTTCACTGGACTGCCTTCAAGCCCAATGTGAATACTTGCTTTTTTAACCGTCCCTTTAAATAATCCAAATTCTACCTAATCTACACCATCAACGATTACTTCACTATCATTTTACATTCATTAACCCTTATTCTCGAATGTTTTCTGGCTTTGATAAGTTGAGAGTCCTTTGTGAAAAAAATATGTTATTATAATTTTGTCCCCGGACAGCGCCGGGTAGCCCTGCTAGTTGATATAGAAATTCAAAATGCACGCTTTATTTAATCAACGAGGGATAAATAGTTGTCGTTGCTATAGAAGAGTCCCGTTATCCTTAGTATCGCTTACAGTGAGGACTGAACCATTAATCACCATAAAACTGAATTTATTGCACTTTTAGCTTAGATGGAAATGTAGTATCTGTTCAGATAATGTGCTTCATCTTTTCATGACCTCGTAAGTTAAGAAAAATATGTCCAGACTGAAGCAAGTTTTTCTTTTTAATTTTTGTTATTAAGCAAGAGTGCCACATTGTATGGAAACTGAATTGTTCCCATATTATAAACTGATTTTTTTTACCTAACTCTACCCAGGTCCACATAGGGTAATAAATCATTTAGAACTGTCGAAATCTATTCCGTTGCTTTGCTTTCCAGCTGACTACAATGTAGTTGTCATCAAGTCCAATGTAAACAAGTTCTTGTTAAGCCGCCCCCTTAAATAATCTATTTCTAACCCATTTCCACAAATCAACTATTAATACGCTGTCTCAACGACTACTGTACACTCGTTAACCCTTATCGTCGAGTGGTTTTCTGGCCTTTATAATTGATAATTTCCATGTAAAAAGAATTATTACTTAAGGAAATAAGACAGAACAAATTTTGAAAGAGAATGTATGAAAGAAAGAAACAGTCGATTAAAAGAAACAAGCTTGCTAAAAAAAAAAAAGAAAAGAAAAGGAAATAATTTTATGAACTAGAAAGAATCCTTTACAAAAAGAGCGAAAGCTGAAGTGGTTCGATGAAGTCGCTTCTTTTCAGAGCAGAAGTAACGCGCGAGGTACGCCGAGTGATATATATGCCACTAGAGACATGGTTTTGTCGAATGGCGAAAAGGGATGTGGAGCTTGAAATAATCCATCAATTTGACGATGCTTGTCAAATTCAATCAGGCGCGAACGTTTGGTGGAATGTTTTTATCAGTTTGTCCATCAATTTGTTTTTATCGAACGTTCTTTCCCCCCCCTGTCTCTCCCACACTCTCTTTCATCCACTTCCCCGTCTCTCTTTACTTCTCTCTGTCGCTCTTTATATATTTATCTATATACTTATCTCCCTCCCTCCCTCTCTCCCTCTCT
Organism: Euprymna scolopes; assembly: GCF_053919585.1. NCBI lineage: Eukaryota > Metazoa > Mollusca > Cephalopoda > Sepiida > Sepiolidae > Euprymna > Euprymna scolopes. The sequence continues at coordinate 40,731,179 of NC_136513.1, forward strand.
CTCTCTCCTACACTATCTTTCATCAACTTCGCCGTCTCTCTTTACTTCTCTCTGTCGTTCTTTATATATTTATCTATATACGTATCTCCCTCCCTCCCTCTCTCTCTCTCCTTCTATCTCTCCTACACTCTCTTTCATCTACTTCCCCGTCTCACTCTATTTCTCTCTGTCGCTCTGTATATATTTATCTATATACTTATCTCCCTCTCTCTCTCTTTCTCCCCCTCTCTCTCCTTCTCTATCTCTCTCACTCTTATATATACACACACACACACATATATATATATATATATATATATATATATATATATATATATAAAATAAGAATTACAGTCAAGTTTACCAAAATGATCCAAAATGGTAAAACTTAAGTAAATTATAAGTATTAAAGAATTAATATTTATAAAGTAATCTCAACCAGATGTAAAAGCTCGATAAAAACAAATAGGAGATAGAGCTTATAATAAGAACAAACAGTTAATAAAACATGTTAAAAAACACTTTGAAAAAGAGTTCAAAACATATTTAATTTTAAAAAGGAAACTCTAAATAAATGGATAGTCCTTAATCCGCGGAGTTTTGAAGAAATACTTTCCTTCTCATCAGATTGGATTCTGCATCTTTGCATTTTACCGTCATTGGAAATTTTACCTGACTATCCATTCTCGTGAAATCACTTTTTTTATTCACCCTATTCCCTCTGCTTCACCTTTTGTTATCAAGTAAGATCTATAACTTACTTGTAGTTTCATTTAATACTTTTGCAAGCAAAATCCGATCCCACATTTTGCTAAATCCTAGTCTCTGATGAGAAGGAAAGTATTTCTTCGAAACTCCGCGGATTAAAGACTATCCATTTATTTAGTGTTTCCTTTTCAAAATTAAATATGTTTTTAACTCTTTTTTAAAGTGTTTTTTAACATGTTTTATTAACTACTTGTTCTTATATATATATATATATATATATATATATATATATATATATATATATATATGATGAAAATAATGGAAATAGTATTCCAACGAAAGAGAAAAATAAAAAGGAACGAGTTACGTGTTCACCAACGCTTCGTCTTTATTACGAAGAAGTCTCGAAATAAAGACGAAACGTTGATGAACATATAAGTCGGTTTGTTCCTTCTCTCTCTCTCTCTCTCTCTCTCTATATATATATATATATATATATATATATATATATATATATATATATATTAAGGGTTGGAAATATACATGGTAATTAAGCTACACGGAATTTCCGTGTTTCAACTTCGATAAGATTTCTCAGGCTATTGAATCAGCCTTACAAATCCTCACGAGGATGAAACGTAGTACATCTTTATATCTTACTTGTCATATATATTTTCAAAGCACACTACCAAGCTCTACTTACGTATTGAGCATTGTCAAAGTAAATATTAAAACTAGATACATACAATTTTATGTAGGTACATAAAATGATTACATATGTACACACATACACACATACACACAGACACACACATATGGATGAAAGGTATGCGGGAGAGAATATTTAAATATTTATTATTAAAATTATTATTTGTAGCTCTTTAGCAAGATCCATTAAAGAGTAATAATGAAACCTTCATAAAGCTGTACTGCAAGTTACGTCCAATCTATTGACTGCTTACTATAGCTGTCAACCTTCTTGATACATTTATAGCGTGTTACATATATCATCTCTACAGCCATTTATATTTATGGTAGTTTCATGAGTTATGCATCAATTTTCAGTATTTACTTTAACGATGATCAATCTATGTAGTGAGCCATGATATATATATATATATATATATATATATATATATATATATATATATATATATATATATATATATATATTTAAAAGAGTGTAGCCATCAACAATTGTGGGCTTTTTTAAAAGGTTTTCATCATATTTTTATTTTAAAATAAAAATAAGATGAAAACCTTTAAAAAAAACCCACAATTGTTGATGGCTACACTCTTTTAAATATACATTTTTTCTCTCGTTGGAACTACACAACCATCATTTATATATATATATATATATATATATATATATATATATATATATATATATATATAGTGTGTGTGTGTGTGTGTGTGTGTGTGTGTGTGTGTGTGTGTGTTCCCAACCGCTTTCTATGTTTGGAGTTTAAAATGTCATTTAACCTACCACTCTTCCCTTTTAAATTTTAACCATATATAATATTTTTATTTATGTAGACAAATATTATATAGTCGCTACACTGAACATGGTAATGGTTCAGGCAATTTGTCGGTAAGTACCCAAAGTCCACCCAGGCGACGTAATGAACTCCGTGTACTACTGAAAGCATCTGCTTTTCAAATAGAAAATTGTGGAAATATATTCTTTATAGAAATAAAACGTTAAATTTGAAAGGGAAGAGTGGTAGCTTAAGTGACATTTTAAACTCCAAACATAGAAAGCGGTTGGGAACACACAAAAACACACACACACACACACACTATATATACATATATATATATATATATATATATATATATATATATATATATATATATATATATATAAGCGAGATAAGGCACAGATAGATATTCATAGAGGTAATACTTTCAGGGTGATCCTAGCCAAAAAGGAAAAGCTCAATATTTAAGAATAGAGCAATTTATAAATTTAGTAGTTAAAATTAAATTCTGAAAATCAAAATAAAGACACATATATTCGAGTTAAGAATTCATTGTTTGACAAAAGAATATATAGAAGGAGTTATATACACCCATCCAATATCTGATATACTGTGCCAACACCAAAATGAATCTGGATTGAATATACCAAAACGCATTCATCACACCAACGAATACGGTCGCCCCGTATACCTTTCGCAATATCAATTAGGAGCAACTACGCATCTTTGTTATATGGGATTACTGCCTTCTCCCCTGGACCAATATTCGGCCTAATGTGATATAAAACCCCGGAGGACATTATACTCCTTCTGATAATGGACTGCCCAGGTTGTATGAAATTCCCTCTTCCAATAATTATTTTCATATAACTATCATTCACCACCCAAAAAACTATTTTCAATATTTGTGCTGAAAAGCAAAACACATGCCTTTTCAAAGCTGTACATTTGGCTAACCGCATTTCATTTCCTCTGATGATATGAGCCATTATTGAAAATCCATGGATTAAGGAATTTAATATAACCCCTTCTATATATTCCTTTTGTAAAACAATAAATTCTTAATTCGAATATATGTGTCTATATTTTGATTTTCAGAATTTAATTTTAACAACTAAATGTATATATATATATATATATATATATATATATATATATATATATATATATATATATATATATGTGTGTGTATATATTCTGGGCCCAGTGCCATTATTAATAAATGTTGAGGTATTTTTTTATAGTTTCAACATATATTATTAAAGTTAAAAACGTATGATAACGAACAGAAACCAAAACTTCTAAAATAATTTTTCTCCTTAGCTCTAATTTTATGTTTAAAACAATCGACTATTAAGGGAAAAATAAGAGGTGGGTGGACAAAACTCTATTAAGACGTTTTTCGACCGACACTTTTCAAAATGGACGTCGGCAACGGGGATGTGAACATTGTTTGAAAACGTATTCAAAAGATCATAAATTACTATATATATATATATATATATATATATATATATATATATATATATATATATATATATATATATATCCATAACCTCTAGGGTAGAGGTTTGGGGGAAACCTGATATTTCCCAAAACCTCTAGCTTTGAAAGTGGGGAGACTAAACTCTTTGGGTTGAGCACTTTGTAAATATATTTTCACCTGACGCGTATTAAAGCAATTAAGCTAATCCCACTTAATAGTAAAATAAAAATAGTAAAAATTATTATGATTTGAGCACTGTAAGCGACGCGCGGGTGTGGATATAATACACACTCGAGGAGTATTATTTACGACACTGATTCGTCTTACAATGGTTAGAACAGCCTACAGTCAATTCCACGGTTGTAGGTTCGATCCGCGGCTGGGGAAGAGTGTATGTCCAGCCGCACACTGATCAGTTGTGATACAACGAAACAGTACTGTATGTGGATGATATATATATATATATATATATATATATATATATATATATATATATATATATATATATATATATTTAAACGTTATGAGTGTTTTTGAAGCATGAAAAACGGTGTTACTTTTTTAATTTAATATTTTTATTGTTATTTTTTATATTTCAAGCGGACGTCCGCTCTTGGTCACAAAAACGTATCATTTCGATAATTTTTGTGACTAAGAGCAGAGGTTCGCTTGAAATATAAAAAATAACAATAAAAATATTAATTAGAAAAAGTAACATAGTTTTTCATGCTTCTAACACCCTCATAACCTTTAAATCACTATCCTAGAGGCATACGTGGACTTTTAACATTGTATATATATATATATATATATATATATATATATATATATATATATATATATATATATATACAATGAAGATGGAGTCTATCTCCGAAATATATATGTGATAAATTTCAAACAAGTAACATACTTGTTTATTTTCCTAATATTGCGTTGTGATTTGGTTTCAAGCGCACTTGATGCGTATTTTATTCAAATTAAAACAACGTTTCTATTGAACTCTTATTCTTAATATATATATGTATATATATATATATATACATATATATTTGTTTATGAATGACGTCATAACAGATGATGTCATAACTGATGAGGTAATATATTACGTCATATCATATTAGGTCATATTACGTATGCTTTGCGGACTGTTATCCTTATCTTTGTATTTGTTGTTTTGTCACCATGTTTCAGCCAACTCATCTTCTGGCCTTTTTCAGGGTTGGCCGAAGAGTGCTGAAACAACAACTATGAAGATCAGGATAACAGTCATCAACAAATGTATACATAAATTATGAAACCTCATCTCAAAGAAATAAAAACCATATATAATGAGCCCTGTGTCATAAAGTAAATTACACAGTGTCAGTTTACGTTACATCAAGTACTGGTACTTCTGTTACCTTGCGTATAATGCGGGAGCAGATCTCGTTGAATTTTAGGGCTGACCTGTAATTTTGGCATTTCGTTTATTTTAATGAGAGCACATATAGGGATCGTCAAGCAAGCATATAATTATGTCGTGAGAGACTGCCGGTAGAATGGAATGACAAGTGCGCATGAACTTAACGAAGTATATTTCAAGCGCGTTTGCGTGATTACGCTTGGCGATAAAAACGCGTGCCTCATTTTCCAGTGCAAAGAATTCTACACCGCCTGTAATCGGTAAAATATTTACGCTTAAAGTACGGCAACTTCATAATGGATCCATATGTATAATACTAGATAGGCCTGAAGTGAAACAACCCAGATTTCGTATGTTTAACAATGAGATTTAAAAGGTATGAATGGATTTATGTTTTCATAATAACGTCTCATAAGTTACCAAGGCCAAAAAACTACTGCAATATAAACGTTAAATGAAATTGTCAACTGGACACCGAACACTTGTGTGAAGATATTTGTTGGCTGCCCACCTCAGCAAGATATGACACAAAGTCGGAAATTGGGATATCCAGCTAGCGCACCTAAAGAAGATGCACTCTGCCCTAGCAAAAATTGCCTTGGCATCCCCATCGGATTATCCAGTAGAAGCGCCTCCGGCAACAAGCGATAAACTTGCCCCACCCGAAATCCAGGTGGTAAGGCCTGCGTTGTTGGAGAACCTAAGTAATACCCAGGCGGCGCACTTAAGTCCGACAGGTAATGGGCCAGTTTATAGCCTCCTCATATGTCAGGATGATTGTCAAGAACAGATTCCTGACTGGTACTTTTCAGCAAGTTTCCTAGCAACCGAATCCTTTGTTGTCCTCATCTTCATAGTTGAAGACTGAGAAGATGGGGATAACATTCCGCAAATAAATAAATCAAATAAATAAATAAATAAATATGCAAATTATTCATCATAATAAAAATAATAATAATACCTATTAAACATATGAACTATAAACAGTCAGATAGTATTAAACGACTGACCTTGGAATATTGAGTTGCGCTAAATTTAACTGGATATTCTTACTACCTTAAAGAGGGCTTGACTTTTCCTTGAAGGGGTTTTATAACGATCATGTATTTTAAATAAATATTAATAATTACTACTGCCATACAAAAACACGTTTACAGAACTGCCATTATTATTTCTAGTAATTGTGCATTAAATATGAAACCACCTCAGCAAAAAATAATTTCCTCAGTGACTTGCAATATGGCTTTCGTTCTACCAGATCTACAGTAGATGTGCTAATAGTTATATATCATAGGATTAGCGAATCTCTCGACGAGGGCTTCCTTTCAAGGGCAATTACTCCTGAAATATCAAAGGCCTTTGATATAGTACATCATAAATGTCTACTCCACAACATTTCCAGCTACGGTACAGTTGAAAATGTCTTTACAGTTATTAAATCATTTCTCTCTGATATGTTCATGAGAATAGTGGTTGATGAGCATAAATGAGAAACTCACAGTATTAATTCTGGAGTCCATCAGGCGGCCATTCTGGGCCCAACTCCCTTCCCGATCTGCATCAATGATCTTTCACATCACATCTTTAGATCATTCGTAGGCATTTATGATAACGACACTAGCATCTATGGCAACACTTCGAAGGCCTTAAACGACCACTTTCTCTCTGATTTTCTCTCCTCTGATCTTGAGCACGTGGTGCAATGTGGAAATAGTTGGTTGGTTTATTTTAATGCATCTAAAACGAAGCTTCTATCTTTACATCATCAACGCTCTAATACACGTCTGGTATCTATTGAAATGGATGCCTCTCGTCTTGGGTAGACTCCATGTTTTGACAAACTTCTGGGTCTGACATTTACTTCCGATCTGAGATGGAACACGTACATGAAATCTGTTGTCAAAGCTGCTAGAAAAATGGTTGAATCGTCCTACCGTTCCAGTAGATATCTCACTGCTGATGCAATTCTTTATATATATAATCCTCAATAACAACTCCTTCCAATTCAATAAAGACAACTACATCCAAATACTAGGCACAACAATGGGTACTAAAATGGCACCGACATATGCCACCCTTACACTCGCCTTCTTAGAAGAGACCCTTTATGAAAGGATAGAGCAAAAGTACGGGCATAATATAAAAACACTCTTCATGAAATCTTGGAAAAAACACCTAGACGACTGCTTTATCCTCTGGAGAACCTCATGGGGGATATCAAAGAACTCCACACTGCTACAAAATCTACACCCAAAAATAAACTTCACACTAGAACAAAGCCCCACAGAACTACCTTTCCTAGACATCATAGTAACAATAAAAAGCAACAACATAATCACAGACATCTACCACAAACCCACAGACACTCAACAATACCTCCACTTCAAAAGCCACCATCCTAAAAACTGTCTAAAATCAATACCCTACTCCCTAGCACGTAGAGTCTGCACCATAGTAACAGACAGACACCTCCGTTCAACTAGACTGAATGAACTACAAATAACACTGCGGAAAATAGGATATCAACTACCACTAATACAGAAAGGTATTCAACTGGCTGAAAAAATTCCAATAGACCAACTAAGAACCCAAAAAGGACACAACAAAGAACAAATTTTAGCATGCGGCTCTACACACAACACAAACAACCCAGAACTATTCACACAACTCAAAAAAACTTATCCTCCTCAATCAGAACGACAAATTAAACAACATGCTTAAAACAACAAAAATAATAAAAAGCAAACGCCAACCCAAAAACTTAAAACACATCCTAACTTCTTCCAAACTCGTCCCACACACTACAAAAGGAATTATAAAATGCAACAACCCGCGATGTGGAGTATGTGACATAATAATAGAAGGTAACACATACACATTCAAAAACCCAGCACAAATATTCAAAATAAAAAAGGATCTACATTGCACCTCCAGAAATGTAGTATATGCACTAAGATGCACAGCATGCAAAAAATCCTACATAGGCGCCACCAAATTTCAGCAATAGAGTGGCCTTACATAAGAGCAACATCAAAATTGCAGATAACAGACACCTCTATGTTTCAAAACACGTACACACATGCAGTGGAAACAGCTTCAAAATAATGCCAATCTTCCAAACAGACAAATTTTTTTTTATTTGCTTACACAGGAAAAAAACTTCATCACCAAATTCACTCCTGAACTGAACAGAGCCTAATATCTACACACAAAAACATGAAATGCAAGGCACACTCGAATGCACATCCATATACATATAAATATACACACTCACACATAAATCAGAACCGACACATTAAAACACACCCACGTGCGCGCATACAACCACACACAAACATAACACCCCTATCTCTAATACAACACACTGAACAATACCAACCCTACTTAACCTCGAAACCAACAACACTAGGAAACACCTAGAACCATAGTATAATATTTGTTCCAACACCTCGCTCTCTCCTCAGTCAGTGGAGGAGAACCCCCTCATGACAGACAACTATCATCCCTTCTATCATCCCCCTCCCATACCTATACCCCCTCCAATTGTCCCCCCCTCTGGGGAACAAAATCTTCCCCACACTAGGAACCGATCCTGGGTCTGGCCATACACACATGGGGAGACAAATAAATAGAAACATTAACAAATCCCCTATACATATTTTTAAATACACCCCTTTATCTAAGCAAACATAATATAAGGAATACACGAAGAGACTGAAACGAAAAATCACAATACTAAAATCCAAGAATCCAAAAAATAAATATCAAAATAGAATGAAAGCACCCCTACCCTTATTTCAGAAGAGCTGCCCCCCTCTTCACACATACACATTAGTAACGACCTTGTATCACAGTCACCTTCCTAGGGAAGCAAATAACCGCTTAATACTATAAAACAGTACACACATTCTCAAACCAATAAAAGAAAACACACACACACGCACACGCACACACACACACTACCCTAAAGGAAAAGGAAAAAAACACAGGCAGAAAGAGAGAGTGACTACAGCCGAGGTCAGCGGCCTCGACAAGCCCAATAAATGAGTAATAAAAATTGAACATGCCAATGAAAATGCCATTTTTACATCTCCAACACATTTGAAAATAATTTCTGACGAGGACGCTTCACAGAACATCTGAAACACGTAAAAACGATTTCAATGATTTAAAAACATTATTACAATGAACCAAACAGAATTCTTAATGAAAAACCAAGACACGGAATAATAAAATAATGTTAAAAAAAACACATTGTTGGTGACTACCCCCTTATTTAAATATATATATATATATATATATATATATATATATATATATATATATATATATATATATATATATATATTCTGTATAAAAGCCAAGTACGTCCAAAGATGGAGTACTGTTGCCACATCTGGGCAGGAGCTCCTAGAAGTAGCTTATCCTGCATTGACAGCGTTCAAAATAGAATTCGTAGCTTAGTGAGCGATGCCATTTTCTCTTCCCTGCGCCCTCTTTCCTACAGAAGAGAGGTTTCGTGCCTGCATTTTACTTTATCATTATTTTAATGGCAAGTGCTAGTCCGAGCTCTAATCTATTGCTCCCCTGTGCCAATATTATCAATAATTCCTCTCACTCTTATCTGTGCCTAGACCTAAACACAGATCCAGTAAATAAAGCGTCTTTCCTAGAACTTCACGCCTGTGGAACTCTGTTCTGTTTACCTGCTTGCCAACTAACTACAATATGGTCGTCTTTAAGTCTAACGTGAACAATTTCTTGACGAGACATTCCCTTAAGTAATCCAATTTACAAAATTTCCAGTTCTAACGCTTACTACGATATTTTGCCCATTGACACCGTAAACTCATTGACCCTTATTCTCGAATAGTCTCCGGGTCTTGATGAATTCTTTGTAAAAATTAAAAAAAAACAAGCATGCCTACGTCATTGCTATTATTATTTCTAGCAAAACTACATTAAATATGAGACACGTCTACGGCACTGTTATACTATTACTAGACATACTCGACATTTAAAAATAAAATAAGGGATGCTATCTCTGTATACGATATTTTCTTAGACACGTTCTCATTGAATACTCCAATGCCTGCGATTTTTATAATCGCTTACCTGCATAAGAAATAAACAGATTAATTCTTGTCGAACACTGTTTCATTTTAAACAAATCCAATCAGATATATCGAGGGTAACATATATACTGTTTTTGTATTTGTTGCTTTTCTTTCACTTATTAACGCGACGTTTTCTTGCCTAACAGTAGAAAAGACTTATAAAATTAAATTTATCGAACACTATTTGCCGCTCGTATATCAAAACAAATCCGATCGTTCCCAACAGCGAACATGATAGAGGAATTGATTTTCAGATAAATTTTCCTCGTACTTACGTTTCTAACTTATCACCATTAATCAATCAACCTTTCTAATATTGCAATAGAAGCATAGTAATTAGTTAATTAAAAGAAACACACCTCGTGTCGGGAATGTATAATATAGCAAATACCTATGCATTATTTTCTATGCTAAAACATATAGGCTTGCAACGGATAAGATGTTTTATTTCTCAATCAAATTCTAATCATAATAAAATTGATTAAACAAATGATGATATTGGTAAAATTGATAATTCATTTGTTTGATTTAGTTTTGATTTTTCTGGGCTATCGATTTCATCGGAAATACTATAGATGATAAAAATGGAAAGCTATTTTCGATTAAGTTTACGTAAAATCGAAACAGAAAATTTGTTGATTTATAAGATTTTTAATAAATATTTATTTTACCTACTAGCGACTGCGCTGATTCGCACACACAACGTCGAGTCAAACACAAAATCGAGTACACTCAACATCAAGTACACTCAACATCGTCTTACTCTTAACGCTTACCCTGGGAACTCGAAGTATGGGAAATTTCCATATGCACAAAACAAAATCACAGAAAAGTCAAAACTACCCTAACTAAGCGTAAGGATAAAATAGTGGTTAAAATTATTACGAACTTGCCAGGATTCGAACCTGGAACTTTCTGATCCGTAGTCAGACGCGTTCTCCTTTGTGGCACGGGTCCTGCCCGTATGCCGAATGATGTTGCCGCGACTGTATGCAGACTGATACATTCCGTTTACATGGGCATGTTACTGGTATACTTACTCGAGGTTTTCCAGTCCATTTTGCTTGATTGTTGTACATCTGTGATGTGTAAAATTTCTTTTTTTTTTTTCAATTAAATTACTTGACAGGGTCTTCTTTTTAAGATACCTCTTTTCAGAGAGCACTTACAGAAATAAAATATATCCATATCTTTAACTAGCTGTCCACACCTGGTTAAGTGTGAGATAGATATAAAGAGATGCTATTAGGTTCGACAATTGCATCAGATGCATGAACTCATCCAATTGGATTGGGACGAGCTCCCACTTTTTGCGCCCAATAACTTTAAGGTTTGACAGGGACTAGAGATCATAAGCCAGATTTTACATTTTCTCTTCAATAAATCACACTTGTAGCCGCATTGCTGTCAAGTCCTGGTTTATCGCTTTCGAACAACCTGCTATCAGATTGACAAGAAAGTTATTGTTCTTTTTAACTTTTAAATTCAGATGAGCATATCTCAGCTCAAACAAAAATTTATTGATCAAAATAAGCATCATCAGAATCAACATATTTTTAGCAATGCAAAACAAGTGTATTTTATGCCAGTAACGTAAAACTCTTGCGTTTTGGTGGCGATAAAGTCGCTGAAGGTGTTTTTGGTATCGCTTGAGTTATTGAAGCATTTCGCACGCAGAATGTTGTCGAGATCCTTGAAAAAGTGATAGTCGATAGGTGAGATGTCTGGAAAGTATGGCGGATAAAACAGAGTTTCGTAGCCCAATACGTTCAATAACTGCAGGATAGGTTTAGCAACGTGCGGTCAGGCATTGTCGCTGAGGAGAATTGGGTGTATTCTGTTGACTAATGCTGGGTGTTGTTGTCAAAGTTTCTAAGACATTTCATCCATTTGCTGACAGAACTCCTCCGCCGTAATGGTTTCACCTGCATTCTAAAAACTATCAGCATTGCCTTCTTTTCATGCAACTCTGACTTTGGGAAGTGTCCTGGAACTTCGGCGGCGTGTAACCACTTAGCTGAGCGTCGCCGGTTGTCGTAAAGAATCCACTTTTCATCGTCAGTCCCAACCCGGTCGAGAAACGGGTCGTTCTTGTGTAAAAAAAAAGGGGAAATGACACTTCATACCGGCATTTCTTTTGGTTGTCTTTCAATTCGTAAGGCATCCATTTATCAAGATTTTTTTTGTCTTTCCAATCTATCTCAAGTAGTTGAAAATCGTCGTATACGTTACGTCGCATACAGAAGAACGTTGTCGAACAGTTGTGCGTTGGACTGGCTTTTAATTAATTGTTGTCAACATCCGATGACCGACCACTGCGCTCATCATCTTCAAGCTTCTTGTTGCCGCCACAAAATTTCTAAAACCACAATTGTGTCGTACGTTCAGCAGTCATTCCTTGACCAAACGATTCGTAGATATCGTGAACTGTTTAAGCAGCTTTTCGGCCTAGCTTGAATTAAAATAAAAAAAACAATTGCGAATTTACCTTTTTTCCTCTTGTATTCAACATTCTGAAAAGAAGACATACTTGTTTTAAAACGATTGTTATTTAAACGATTTAATAGAGCGAAACATGCTCTTTTAAATGATATATAAAGTAAAGGTATTATAACGAAAGCTTACTTGAAAATACATCATTTGAAATGAATATTATAAATGTTTGAATTTCTGAAATGATTGCACTATATTCCTTTCAAACTTTTCGGTCTTTTACTATCTGAGGATGTGAATTAAAAATTCAGGTAGGATTTACTTTTTATTTGCGAAGTTAAATGTTTCCTACTTCCTTTAATATTCGACGTTTCTTGAAGTAATTTCTTCATCATTATATATATATATATATATATGTGTGTGTGTGTGTGTGTGTGTGTCTGTGTCTGTGTGTCTGTGTGAAATAAGAATTACAATTAAGCTTTCAAAGTAAATTTGAAATATATTATAAATATTAAAGACTTAATATTTATAAAGTAATCCTTACTAGATGTAAAAGCTCAATAAACCAAATAGGAAATAGAACTTATAATAAGATCTTATATACTAAATTTCAAGTCTGTAGATAAAATATTCGTTGAGTATATAGGTTGAGAAATTTCCTCATACGCATTTCATATATATATATATATATATGTGTGTGTGTGTGTGTGTGTGTATGTATATGTATGTATGTGTGTGTGTGAATTTCTTCAGGTAGTTAGTGTTAACTAATTCCTCCCTAAATAGAAATCTAAAGTCTGGGACAGTGAAACTCCTAGGACTTCAAAGGACTGATACCGCGACCCGAAAGATTAAAAGCCAGTGAAATGGCTTAGTTTTTATCGGATCGATTGTCCTGAACAGATCTGCGAGTTTTATTTAGCTGTCAAGACTCTTTAAATAACAAAATCTTGTCAGAGATTGAGTTAAGACTTTGTTGCAATCTCCTCTATAAACACTTTCCTGGAGCGTTCATATATATATATATATATATATATATATATATATATATATTTCTGTGTAGTTATTTTTGTGTATATCCGTTAGAAGCATTGAGTGAAATTTGAAGAATAAAACATGTATAAATACATTTGAAGCCAAAACTGCAACGCGAAATTTTATATAAAATAAACAGGTGTTTACTTTAAAAAATATATATTTTGGAGTAAGACTCCTATATCAATCTTTATTTTTTTTTGTCTTCTTCCTCGACATGATATAGTGGAAGATATTTTGATGAAGAGTCCACGTGATGTTGTTAGCTGCGGGTTTTTTATGAAGCCGGAGAGGTGACGCGTGGCTTCAAATGTATTTATACATGTTTTATTCTTCATATATATATATATATATATATATATATATATATATATATATATATTCTAACATATTAGTATATTGTCATTTCTAGCCTTTCTAATCTATTGTAATAAAGCCGTTTAAATAAAGTGTTTGTTTTTTGCTTGTTTGTTTCTTATGTAATGTATGACGTCATAGCGCCATATATGACGTCATAGCATTTGAAATCATACATTACGTAGAGAGCACATAACGTCATATATGGCGTATTCCGAATGTGTTCAGCTATAATTGCAATGAAATGACACTGATTAGTTAAATATAAATAGAAAATATCAATTTTAACATATCAAATACATTCGTTTTCTTGTCTATGCTAAATCATGTCTGCGCCCTGTGAAATGTATTTTTTCTAAAGTACATTCTAATCGCAACAAAAGTGATAAAACAAAACATGATTTTTTAAAATAACGAACTCGGCAAATTTATTTAATTAATATAATTTATTTGTTTGATTTAGTTCTGGTTTCTCTCAGTTATCGATTTTATCGGCAAAAATGGAAAAAAATCTACATAAAATCAAAACAGAAAACTATATAATCACGCTTTCTTAAGCGTGATACACACGGTCTTAATGTATGTAATTATATATACATATGTGTATATAGTCATCCACATACAGTACTGTTTCGCCATTTCACAGCTCATCAGTGGGGCTAGACAGGCAACTACCTCAAGCCAGGATTGAAACCTGACCGCCTGTGCGACAGTCAAGGCTACCCATTGAACTAATCGGCGGCTGCTGTTTGAGTCGTGAATTAATGATGTTTTGACATCGTCTGAAATACCTAAGCTCGATTTGTTTACACAAAGAGCATTGCTTTATACGCTAATGGTAATTCGTGTATCACTTCTTAATATGCTCAACTCAAGATGAGGAGCATTATAGTCATCCACATACAGTACTGTTTCGCTGTTTCACACCTCATCAGTGCGGCTAGATAGGCAACTACCTCAAGCCAGGATTGAAACCTGACCTGTACGACAGCCAGGGCTTACCATTACGCTAATCGGCGGCTGCTGTTCAAGTCGTGAATTAACGTGTATATATATATATATATATATATATATATATATATATATATTAAATAAAATAAAGTAATGTTATTAGATAATATATAGTCTTGGATGTTTTTTAACCTTTAAAACTATATAAAAACTTATTCAGTTTTTATATTTTTACCAGTCGCTGAAAAACTAATTAATCAGTAAATCATTTAATTACCTGCAGCTGCTGTATCACCTTGATTTCTCAAATTCGCAATAGTCTTTATGTTATTTAGAGGGCCACTGTTTCACTGCGGATTTAAAAACAAAACAGTATATTAAATTATGACTCCCCAGCCTTGTAAATCAAACACCACCTCCCTGAATCACAAGAACAAAAAAAAATGTTACGAATATTTGATCTAATTATTTGCTGCAAATTTATTTGGCTAACCTATTCATACTATCAAAAAATGTCTTCCTTACCTGTGACACTCGTCCTTGTCTCCACATTCAAAATGGATATATTTTTAATTTAGCAATAAATGTTGTATTTATACGATTTGGAGAGAGAGAGAGAGAGAGAGAGAGAGAGAGAGAGAGAAGGACTCACTTACTCTACGAATCCTTTATAGAAAGAGTATTATTTACCTTTTCAATTTCGAGTTCCTTTAGAAACAAAAGTCTTCAACTCATCGTTTTAAACGTGTTTATTTTCCATTAGATCCGTTAGCTTCATCGGTTATAGTTTTTCCTCAGGAGTATTTTCGTAAGCGCGATGACTAGACGAATAATCCTTTTGTAATTTTCCCTTATAGAAGAGATGTGATATAAAATTTACATTCCTGAGCAGAAATCCGAATCTGTGGCTTCAGATAACTAGAAACCTTCGTCACATATTCTAAGTTTCTCTTTTATCCTGAGATATATAATTTCTGTCGATTCGTCGCATATTTTACTGTTTTTAAGTCCAGTTAAGACTAAACAACTAGTTTTCTCCTAAATTTCTTTCGTCTTAAATTCGCACGAGACATTAAAAAAGTCAGATAACTTGACATGAGAGTCCTTTTATGTTCTCGAGGAATCAGCAATATATTTTCAACTGTTTTAATATCGAGTCAAAACAGAGAATGTTCACAAATCATTAGATCTCTTTTCTTTGCCCGAAACTTCGATTAAAAATTTCTCCACGGCATGTAAACAACTTTCTTTTTTCTCGGTGTGCGAATAACAACTAGTTATTCCTTCTTACAAATACAAGCAGACTTGGCGCGCAAAGAGAGACGTCCAATCAGCGATCAGAACAGGATCACGTGACGTAGAAGAGGAAGAAAAAGTATAGAGAGGGAAAGCGAAGAAGGAGATAGAGAAAGAAAGGGACAAAATAAAATAGTAAAAATAAATTTCCAAATATTTTCACTTCAAACGTTAACAAGGACCCGAATAGCTTTGCAATATATGTATAGATGTCTCCTATCAATTTTCTTCCTTTTTTCCCCCTTTTTCTGCCCTTATATTGCCATGTATTTTTTTCTTTCTAAACAAAAATATCTATTTTTCGGACGAGTATATGCACGACAAAATTCGATAATGACATAATAAACCGATTGTTACTGCATAACGAAACGGATCTGTAAGGAAATGTACTGAAATTGTTATATTCGGAAATAGCTGTGTTGTAAGAAAAATGAATACGTGCGAATCTTGAAATATAGCTATACTGTTTTTTTTTTACAAGGTGGTCACCAATTATCAAGGCCCGGAAGCCACTCCGGGATAAGCGTTATTGTAAGTACAGTAAGTTAGTGTGGATATTTAAAGTGTCTACTTAAGGGGGCGGTTCATCAGGAATTTGTTTACGTTGGACTTGAAGACCTCCAAGTTGTAGTCAGGAGGGAAGCAAGAAGACGGAACAGAGTTCCACAGGCGTGTAGTTCTAAGAAAGAAGCTTTGTTCATGGAATCTACGTTTTGATTTATTCTGTTATTCTTTATATATATATATATGCATATATATATATATGTATATATATATATACACTATTTTTTATTCTTTATGTAAATACAGTCATATCTTGCTACGATGTGCAGACCGTTTCAATCATATTTGATTTCATCAGGCAAGAAAAATTAAAATACAAAAATTAAAAAGGTTCCAGACCTTTTCAAATTTTGAGGAGAGAAGTATTACCATGACTGGCAAAATATAAGCTACGTATGGAGAGAATAAGAAGAGAAAGTGGGAAAAAGATATAAAGATGTAAACTGAGAAAAAAGTGACAAATTATAATTTCTTTCGAGATTCATATCAGGTGTCAATTTCCATCTAACAATTCTGCAAATAAGAAGAAGCCTTCTAAGACAAACTCTTATGATTGGATTACGCTGGTTATCAGAAGAAACCTGAAACAATCCCTAAGATTTGATGTCATTTTTTATTTTTACTATTTCAATGCAGATTTAATTCTATCCAACATTTTTTTTTAGTTTTCACCTTCAGGAAGTGGCTTAGAGGTAAGTCCTTAAACTCGTGATCCTTGGCTCTTCCGCTGATGAGTAGCATGACGACGAAATAGATGTAGCGACAAAAATGCTTATGTAAAATTAATTTTTAAAATGTATATCCTGCTTTACTTCGTTATTGAGAACTTTTGTATGAACTTCGTAAAATTGATTGCTCATTTCAGCTCCGGAAAATATTAACCTGGAATTATATATACATACATACATGCACACACACACACACGCAGACACACCGACACACACACACACACACACACACACACACACACACATATATATATGTGTGTGTCGGTGTATCTGTGTGTGTATATATATGTGTATAAATATGTATATATATATGTATGAATATGTATATATATGTATGAATATGTATATATATATGTATGAATATGTATATATATATATATATATATATATATATATATATATATATATATATGTGTGTGTGTGTGTGTTGGGTGGTATCGGAGTCAGAAAATGTTTACCTATATCCCGATTCTTTTCATGTTTTTAATAGTTTAACCTTTTTTTAATATTACATTTTCCATTACTGGTAATACTAATAAAATAATACATATTTATATAATTTGAATTACCAGTAAAAATAAAATCTACAGACCCTACTACCTAAAAGGGTATTTTTACGTTCCCGCAAATGTGTGTACATTTTACACAGGTATTTACGAGTCTGTCTTTCCATAATAAAAAAACAACCAAGTCTATTGTAAAATGTTATATGATTTGAAAAGAATAGGAATCAATAAATGTATCAAAATCGGAAATTTTAAACAGACTCGGAAATTGTATCGGAATCAATATATATATATATATATATATATATATATATATATATATATATATATATTTAGACGAATATTATTGAATAGCACGGAATGATTCTGTTTTACAATTTTCCTTTTTATCTTCTCCAATCTCCGAATAGTCCTTTTTGTGTTTTTCTCGAAATTGTATATGCTGGCTCCATAATCACGATGTGTGTGTGTGTGTGTGTCTATGTGTGTAAGTTTGTATATATATATATATATATAAATATGAAGTAGGAGCTGCTAGGAAGAACTTATCCTGCCTTGACAGAGTTCAGAATAGACTTCGTAGCCTAGTCAGGGATGTCCTTTTCTCTTCCCTGATACCTCTTTCTCACAGAAGAGACGTTGCGAGCTTGTCTCTGTTTTATCTTTATTTTCATGCAAGTGCTCATCTGAGCTCCAATCTATGCCCCCCCCCCTCGTAAATCTTTTATGAGAATACTCGCTTGGCAGTAAACACTATCAATAATTTCCCCCACTCTTTATCTGTATCTAAACCTAAACGTAGGTTTCATGAACAAAGCTTCTTCCTAAGAGCGGCACACCTTTGGAACTTCCTTCCGTTTACCTGCTTTCCAGCTGACTACAATGTAGCCGTCTTCAAGTCCAATATAAACAAGTTCTTGATGAGCCGTTCCCTTTAATACTTTCAATTTATCAAATTTACACTTTTAACGATTACTATGTTACCCTTTTAACCACTGCACACTCTTTAACCCTTATCCACGAGTGGCCTCTAGAGCTTGATAAGTGGTGATTCCTTTGTAAAAAAAAATGGCTCTACTAGCGTAATCTGCCTTGCCTGAAGGACGTGAACAGGGTATGAACTGTTGTGCTGAACAGAACGTCTTTGATTTCTTTGATGGACAAATTATCCTCGCAAGACTAGGCGCATGGAAGGTGTGGAGTCGCTGTTTATCTTGATGAATGGTTTCTATCGATTTGCAAAACACTATTCATAATTATTATCTAATGAGTATAGATCGACTTTAATGCAAATCTTAAATTTTGCAATTTTTAAATCAGCGTTTGTGATTATTTTATACCGTCTAATATATCTTTAAAATCCTCAAAACAACAGAAGTTTAAGAAATATTTCTGAATTGATATCTTAAAAATTGTTAAAATATCACAAAATGTATCCACACTTTTACGAAGGCTTTCATCCAACTTAGTCCATTATTTGCATCAAATTGAATTAAAGTAAACATAACCCACATTATCCACCCTTAAGCTTCTTAAATGCATTTCAAAACGAATAATGATCGGTTAATTAATTTACACGTGAATCCTATGCATACAAATATATAAACATATGTAACTTTATACAGATATATTTTTGTATGTATTTTCCACAACAGATTCCGACTTATTATTACTGAAGAATTAAACGCTTAAAGAAATATGCAAATTTAAAAATCTAAAGGAAGAGTCGGCCATGCTAAAATTGGAAATCGTGTTTAAGAATCTGTTATTTTCCATTTTAAATAAAACTCCAAAAATATCGTAGCAAAATTTTCATGAACGATTTAGATACATAATCTTAAAATAAATTGGATAAAATGTAAAAGACGTCATTGCACAAAAAAGAAGAACATTACGCAAAATGCTAATATCGGGATTTCAGTCACGGAATACGAACTACCTGAGAAGCGATGAAGCAATTAAATAACGTGTAAGTGTTCGTTTTTAAACGCATATGGAAGATAATAATTGGCTAAATAAGTCAATCACACGCAGCCTTCTGATATTCCACAGGTCAATTGAGGTTGTATCATCGGCAAGGAATCTGCCCATCCGTACTGAATTTCAGGCGATCGTTTCTAATCTCTCGTATAAAGAAATTATTTAAAAAAATATGTATTTTAAAACTTCTAGAATACAAAGCAATTGTGCCATATTAGCGGTCAGTAATATGCGTTTGAATTCACAATCACGTTGACACACCGTTTCCCATTAAATTACTGCAGTTCAACGAAGTTGAATCTGGTCCGTACTAAAATGGGTGAGTATATGTGCTCTGAGGTGCGGATATGGATAGGCGCCGCCAGGCTATTCTCGCCCAAGACACATTCCGTAAATAGTGGGTACGGGTGAATTTTGCACACTGGATTTCCGTGATGTTGGCTTGGATTCGACCAGCAGCTAATGTAAAACCGCCGGAATAGGCTGAGCGCAGATCAAATTTGTAGGAAACAATAAAGAACATTTATCGGATACAAATTACAACGAAAAGCATAAGGAAAATAATAAAATAAAATATAAAAATAACCAACCGGAAATTTCATGAATATATATATATATATATATATATATATATATATATATATATATATATATATATCAATTTGAAATTGGTAACTTTAGGCAGCATTTTTTCATTCAAGCAAGTATTATTAAATGCAACGGACACACTTTGCTTTATGATTCTTTTTTTTATTTTTCGATTTTCCGTTGAATCTTTTTATATCAAAATCAAAAATATTAATAAAATTTCCATAACTGTTGCTGTCACGAGCGCTTTCGATTCATCCACGAATCATCTTTATGTGTTGAAATAAAAGTGCGAAGGAGCGAAAATGAGAATTAAAATTGGAAACTAAAATATGCAGTAAACAGCGTTAGGTGATGGTAAGTTAAAATATAGAGAGTCGATGAAAAGTAAATAAAAAATATAAGTCGATTAAAAATTCGAGTATCAAAATCATCAAGTTCGTGAACACTGTTAACAAAGTCCGTTCACTACGAATTACGCAAAACATTTTAGAACTTTAATGGTTTTCTCGGATCCAATATTATTTATAATGCAATATTATTTATAGAAGGGTTCTAATATATGACGCTTCAAGATTTTTAATTTTTAAATATTATTTTCACTTTGTATAATTTTTATGTTGTCAACGAGGACCTTTCTAAAATTGGAGGGGGGACAGTTATGTTCTTTTATCAAATGTTTATGTATAGCACTAGTATTATTTAGATGCATGGTTATTCGCCGGGACAACGTTGTCGTTGTATGGTCAGTGTATGTGTTATTTCCGGAGTTACATTTTCCCATAGAGATTGAATTTTCTTTTTGCTTGCAAAGAGAAGGTCTCAAGAACTTAATAAAAATGGTTTCTAGAATTTTTAGATGAAAGGAGGACTGCGACTTTTTCAAGATCGCAAACATGTCAGCACTGAAATTCATGGCACACGCATGGTTATTTATGAGGTGCTCGCAAATCGAAGAACCATATGTATTACTCAGAACATTCGAAGGTGAAAAATGTTGCATAACGAATCTTTGATAGTAGTGTTACATGAAAGGGTTGTCCCCTTCTCATGTAAGTAAGAAGACATACTAGATAAGTGAAAATGATATTAGGATAAGGCTAGAATCGAACCCTGTAGGCAAGTTTTAAAGATAATGGAAAATGAAATATTAGAAATTAAGTCTATTGTTATTGATTGAGATTGTTGGACTGACTTCCTCATCTTGGTTGTTATGGTCACAACGTTTCAGCCGTGTTTCCCTCCGGCCTTCATCAGGTGTTTTGTAACGAACTGGGGAACCATGTGTTAGGAGTCTCGAACCCAACCCTTTAATATTATTATTATGTCCTAGTGACATATGGTTGAGTGGTTCTAGACGTTGTATCAAAGTTTACAGTTACATAAAGGTGCTGAGGTCAATCCCGAACGAAGGCAGTGAAAAGTAACATTCAAAACAGAGAATCAGCAACTATGTCCCAGAGCCTAGATGGAGTCCGAATACGGTACCCCCGTAATAATAATAAAGGGTTGGGTTCGAGACTCCTAACAAACGGTTCCCCAGTTCGTTACAAAACACCTGATGAAGGCCGGAGTGAAAAACGGCCGAAACGTTGTGACCATAACAACCAAGATGAGGAAGTCAGTCCGACAATCTCAATCAATGAAAACACCTCATCCTAAAAATACAGACAATTACAAGTCTATTGTTAATTCTATTAGAACTAGTTGAATATTGTTCATGTCGGAAAAACAGTCAGTTGTCAATTCTTTTAGAAATCTGGATATTAAATAATTTCAGTTAAATGAATGCACAATGCGAGTTAAAATATATTGTTTGAAAATAGATTAGAATTAGAATTGAAGATTCTTTGAAACGACTCTTTAACATATTACTCCTTACTAGTGAGACATCTGGAAATTCCACAGGAGACTCGTTCATATGTAATATATTGATGGAAGCATTCTGTAGATGTTCAGTGTAAATGGAGATGCTCTGATATTATTGTAGCTCTTTTGTTAAAAATGCAAAAATATTTATCTAAGCTAGCACGAACACCCGGCAAAGCCCGGTGGTTAAGTACGCTTAAATATGATATTTTAATTCTTGCAGATTTCGTATATATTATTAGAAAGTTATCTTCTATCAATTTTTATATATTATAAAGTTGCGATTTCAAAAATTAAAAAAAATATATCTATATGGTTTGGATTCATCAGCTTGAATTGAAACCGAATCGCAAACCTATGAATATATATATATATATATATATATATATATATATATAAGTTTAGTTCCTTCATCTAGAATCAAAACCGAAACCAAAACTTATGAGGAATTCTTAGTAAAATTAATTATAAAAAAATAGATGACTTAAGTGCAATTAGCTATAATCGAAACCGAAACCAAAATTTTCAAGAATTCTTAGTAAAATTAGTTATAAAAAATAATAACTTGAGTGTCATCAGCTATAATCAAAACCAGTATCAAAACTTATTAAGAATTCTTGGCAACATTTTTTTATTATAAGAAATGGAAGTACATAAGAATTCTTGGCAACATTTTTTTATTATAAGAAACGGAAGTACATAAGAATTCTTGGCAACATTTTTTTATTATAAGAAACGGAAGTACATAACAATTAAACGACCTGGAGGCAAGCGTTGCACAGAAAATAACACACGCTATCGTATTAATATATAGATTCCATGCCGCTGGACTAATAGTTGGACTCGACTCTAATGTTTGTCATATTATTCGTATTAGTCGAACTATTGTTCTTATCTTGGAGACTATCATCTTTAGGTTTTGAAGTAAAAGTGCGAAGGAACGAAAATGAGAATTAAAAATGGAAACTAAAATATGCAGTAAACGGCGTTAGTCGATGGTTTATCAGTTGTTGACTGTTATACTTTGTTTGGGGGGGGGTATCGAACTTTCATTACTTACTATGAATTCCCAGCCAACGCCGAGACATTAATCTCCCTATCTCTCCTTGGAAGGAAACTGGGTTTTAGGTCAGAATGACTCTCCTTTAGTAAAAATACGTCACACTAAAAAACCATGTCGTGCATTTATTTAGTATATTTACTTTATAAATATTAGTATTTATTAAGTATATTTATTTTATAAAAGATTTTTGCCCCACACGTGGCCTAAAATTAAAACGAGATTTCGGTTTCAATTTCTATAGTATTTGTTTGGCAAGATTAAACTTAACATAGTTTTTATCTGCTTACGTTTGGAATAGCATTTCTGTTGGTCTTACAAGTTTTATTTGAAACTAAATTTTCGTTATTCTGCTGTGCTTAGTTTAAAATAGCATGCTCGTTGGTCTGTCACATTTAGTTTTCATGGCATTTTAATTTTTCTGTCCGTGCTAGTTTGAAATATCATGTTCGTTAATCTCTCCGTGCGAGTTTGAAATATCATGTTCGTTATTCTGTCCGTGCTAGTTTGAAATATCATGTTCGTTATTCTGTCCGTGCTAGTTTGAAATATCATGTTCATTATTTTGTCCGTGCAAGTTTGAAATATCATGTTCGTTATTCTGTCCGTGTTAGTTTGAAATATCATGTTCGTTATTCTGTCCGTGCTAGTTTGAAATATCATGTTCGTTGTTCTGTCCGTGATAGTTTGAAATATCATGTTCGTTATTCTGTCCGTGCTAGTTTGAAATATCATGTTCGTTGTTATGTTTAGTTTGGAATAACGTGTTCGCTGTCTGTTCACTTATAGTTAGAAATATAATGTTTGTTTGTCTGTCACGTTTCATTGGAAATAGAATTTTCGTTAGTCTGATACGTTCGTTGAAAATGGCGTTGTCGTTGGTCTATCACTTTTTGTTTGAAATTAGATGTTTGTAGTTCGTTCACTTTTATATTTAAATATGTTCGTTTGTCTGTCACATTTAATTTCCCTTTTTTTAGTCTGTTATGCTCAGTTTGAAATAGCATTTCGCTGGTCATTCACACGTAATTTAAAAATCGTAAGTATCATTTGTAAAAAACGAACCATTGTAAGGTGTATATATATATATATATATATATATATATATATATATATATATATATATTTCTTCGTTAATTTTTCTTAAAAATATCTTATTTTAACCTTACATTTAAACCCAATTATACTTTATTGTTTTATTCTAATTTTTATTCCCAATTTATCTTACTTTGTTTATAAACATCATAAAATAACTATTTTATTTTTAAATATTTTCCAGATACATCTGCCTAACTAAAAAAAAAAAACGCTAGGTTTATTTTAGTTTCTTTAAAAAAAAACACCCAATATTTTTGCTGATGAGGAGACTTTGTTTCAAAAAAAATATGTTGAAAATATTGTCCATGACTTAATGTCTATCTCAAAAAACATCGTTTCCGAAACGATCGTATAATTTATTAACTTTGTTGTGTTCCTTCTTATGAAACAGATTTTTAATTTTTAATTTTAATTAAAAAAGCTCTATGATATATAGGCCTATTGAGCTTATTATAAAAAAGTAATACAACGAACACTGTTTTTTTTCTTGTATACGTACATATATAAATATAAATATATATTAATATAAATATATATAAATATATACAATTATATATACACATATATATGTATATAATATATATATATGTGTGTATGCGTGTATACATATATGTATATATATAAATGAGAATTCGTCGTTGTAGTATAAGAACTATTGCATGGTAACCCTCTCTCACCCCCATTCTCTCTCCTTATCTATCTATCTATCTATCTATCTATCTATCTATCTATCTATCTATTTCGCCCTTGGCTTTCTCTCTTTCTCTCTCTACCTCTATATCAATCCATCTATATATCTATCTATATATCTATCTCGTCCTAGATCTCCCTCTCCCTTACTTTCTCTCTCTCTCTCTCTCTCTCTCTCTCAGTGGATGTTTTTTTTTTAAATCAAAGAAAATAATATTAACAATAAAATTAAAATAGCAATAGCCAAGTATTTATATAAACAAAATGAAATGTCTTCTAAAAGTAGTAATATTGTTTGGTTCGTTCACAAAGGGAGTGGGTGGAGGGAGCTATCAAGTACAATTTTGGATTTTATCTAATTTTTGCATCTATAAAATCCTAAAGTAACAAACTCATATTTTTACTAAATAAAATAGTCCTGAATTATTGTTTTATTCTAGTACAAATATTTTTTTCTAATTTGTCGTAAAATGCAACTACAGATAAATAACAAGTCCAAAACAAAACAAAAATAAACGTCATATTAGAGAGTCATGCAGTCAGTCAGGCATAATCTTCTTTCAGTAACGCGCAATCGGGTCGGGGGTATCAATCGATATATCACTGTTTGTAGAGGTTATGGCTCGGTCAACACATTTTCTTTTCTCTAGTAATTGATGTGTACCCAGGGATATCGAAAGCGAGTGGATGGGATTCATAATGGCCCTACGTGCATTGATGCATGGTTTTACACGAACCAAGGAATCTGCCGTTAACGTTTGGCGTAGAAAAACATTGTATTCTTTCTTTGCGATGCAGCAATGGGGATGCAGTAACAAGTAGATGTAACGGGTCGGGTGGGCGGAGTGGAGACTGTGGCCTACTTATTAACACAAACTCTCTAAAAACTAAATCTTTATATATATATATATATATATATAATGTGTGTGTATACACATATATATGTATATATATGTGTATATATATGTGTGTGTGTGTATATATATATATATATATATATAGATATACAGGCGGCAAAAAGAAAGTCCGCACTAGTAATTTTTTAAAAAACTAAAAATCTAAGCATAATTTAATGTAACTGTTTAAACAAACCATACCTATTTTGATTGGCTTTTATTCCTCTATAATTTTACCTGATCATATTTAACAGTTAATTGAAATATTCTAGTGTTCACGTCAATTAGAAAAAATAACTTCAAATTGAGGAGGCAAAAAGAAAGTCCGCACAATGGGAAATTGTTATTTAAATGTAACATTAGGACATTAATGCAACACAAATACAACAGGGACACAATAAACTTGTTAATATTTTTTAGCATAACCCTTCTGTAATTAAACAGCCTGCGATCTTTTGGGTTTTCCTTGAATTAGACTGCAGCAATTCTCCGGGAAAAGGACATCCCAATTTCCTTTAATTTTTGTCCAAAGTTCTTCCAAATTTTAAATTTTATAATTATGTAGCTGTAGCTTGATGTAATGTCATATGTTTTCGATAGGATTGGGGTCTAGATATGATGCAGGCCAATCCAAACACAGAATATCATGCTCTTCCAGGAACCTATCGATATTGCCAGCTGTGTGATGGAAGCATTATCCTGCATGAAGATGGGATTATCATCCAAATTCCGACCAAAGTAGGGTAGAAAATGCTTAGTCAACATAGTAATGTACTTGGTCGTATTAATTCAACGTTGTAAGCGAACTATAGGCCCTGGATCATTGGTACAAATAATGCCCCACACCAAAACTGAACCTCCACCATCTTGCAGCGTTGAACCTGAGCACCTAGGATTAAATTCACCGTCTTTCCTTCGATGGATGTACTGCCTACAATCACTTCCTAGCTTATTGAACTTGCTTTCGTCGTTAATAAGCACTTTTGACGAATATGAAGAATCATGATCTTCATTACATCTAACGAAGTCCAGACGGCGCTTCCTGTTCTTTAAATAAAGCATTGTCTTGTGTTTTACAACATATCCTCGCAAATTAAATTTCTTTAATTTTCTCTTGACAGTAGAAATAGAGCATTTTTTTACAAGATTGCACAGTTGTTGGATTTGGGGAGCCGTTTCAAATCTGTGTCTTTGGCTGCAGATCTTGATAGCATTGTCTTCCCTCTTAGAAATACTCTAGTACGACAAGATTTAGGTCGTCACGAACATTGCCGGTGTTTTGGTGCTTTTGCACAGTCTTTCGTACTGTATCCTCATCACACTTCAATTTGCGGCCGATTTCTCGATTTGATAAACCAGAAAGATGGAGTTTAATGAGCACTTGGCGATCACTAAGAGATAGTTGTGGCATGTGGATTACATTTTACGTTGTATAACCTGGAACCACAACAATTACAATTAGAGAGCTTTGTTACCTGTTAGTGGATATTTCAAACTGATTTAGGGGCGATAATTTAAGCTGGTTTTAAGCGAATTTGTTACTGCGGACTTTCTGCTGGCTTCCTTAATTTAAAGTATTATTTTTTAAATTGACGTGAATACTAGAATATTTCAATTAAATGTCAAATATTAACAGGTAAAATTATAGAGGAATAAAAGGCAAATCAAATGAGGTACATGTTGCTTAGACAGTTACATTGAATTTAGCTTAAATTTACAGTTTTTGAAAAAACTACAAGTGTTTACTTTCTTTTCCCGGCACCGTATATATATATATATATATATATATATATATATATATATAATATAAAGCTGAACGTCTGTGTGTGTGTCTGGTCACGAATAGGCTCCTACACGGTTGACTATTATAGAAAACTGATCACATATAATGATAGAAGATGTATGGAGACACAGGAATGGGTATGTTTGATCTGGGATAATGATGAGTCATTAAAATTGTGGGGTCTGCGCACGCGCCTGGTCCAGAAAGTATGGAAATAAAAAAATTACAAAAAAGTTTACAAGTGTTTTCGATATAGATGTACATAATACTTTGATAAGTATGTTTTAGCTTAAATAGGGATGTTATAATAAAATTGTGGTTCTGCGTTCGCGCCTGTCCTCCAAAGAATGGAAATAGGCACACACTTTAATAAAGATTTTCATATCTATTTGCGTAAGTATACTTTGATAAATATTTCAGTTTGAAGAAATATTGTATAATAAAATTATGGGGTGTTCGTTCGCGCCTGAACTCCATAGAATGGAAATATGTCACAAAATTTAACAAGGTTTTATAATATAGATCCACAGAATATTGTGGTAAGTGTTTCAGTGTGAACAGGTATGGTATAATAAATTATGGGGTTTATCTATTTTATTTTTACTTTCATCATATTTTGCTTTGGTTTTGATACCCCCAAATTCGAAGCTATCTCTTTACAAGCCTTCCTTTTCATAACCTATCATACTTTCACAAATCAGAGTCCATTTTCGGTAGGCTGTTTTTGAACCTAGTCAACGACGGGTACTTTTGCTAGTATATATATATATATGTTTATGTGCGTGTGTGTATATATATGTATGTATGTTTATACGTATGTATGTATATATATATAACAACTTAATTTACTCACTTAAATTAATATACGAAAGTATAAATTTATGCGTAAACTTTAAATATTTAGTTCAAAAGTGCTCAATACGTAGGTATAGCTAGTTAGTAAGTTATAAAATATATATGGCGATTAAGCTACACTGAATATTCTTCGTTTCATCCACTCTAAGACTCTTCAGGCTTATGCGCGAATTTTATGGTTGTTTGTCGTTTTTATATACGCATCTTCTATTGAGATTTTAGTTAGCCAATCAGCTTTCTAGTATTCACCGCGCCCTTCCTATCAGCCAATAAGCATGCACTTATCGGACAAATGCCTATTTGACCTCTGGTTGACCTGTTCCTTTGTGTGTGGTCTATTTAGCCTAGATATCTAGTTTCTTGATCTGTTTTAAATCTAGGTTAGGTTTTTTTTTAGTTTATATATAAATGATGATTCACCACGGCTTACGGGAGCCCTCTCTACCCCAATACACATATACACACACAAATATACACAGTGCTAGTTGGCCGTTGACCCAGAAAAAGAGTTCATTCGCCCTTTGGAAGGTCTTGTTTTTTATCCTTCAGGGAGACAAGCCGCCCTCCTCACCAAACAAGTCTGGTGGGGGAACCAGTTTAGTCGCCGGTGACCTGACCATGAGGCAGGTAGTACTGGGTTACATGGTTCCAGTAGCATATGACATGGTCTGACATATATAAATATATATAAATGTACATACATATATGCGCATATATATACATATATATATATACATATATTTGTGATCGTTTATGTATATTCATGTTTATTTAATTTATTTATTTGTTAATTTTCTATTGTTTTTGTTAGTTTTAAAACTATCTTATATCGCTATCCTAGAGTAAATTTTATCTTGTGAACACAGTGGTTTACTATTTCTTTTCTACAGTTTAATAGATTTTAGGGTTCTTTAAAGTGCAGGATAACACATTTTTCATGAAGGCATAATCTACATGGGTCGACTAGGTCCCTACCCGTGGTAGCTTGTCTTATTATTTTCCATTCGACTCTAGGCGAATGTCCGCTTTCGTTCAGTTTGCTAGCGTTGTTTTCATACGGTGTTTTTTATTGTCGAATGTAATTTGTGGTCATAATATCGAGTTTTAAAATCTAAGGAAGTCATACCTACGTAATATTTCTTGTTATTCGGGTTTCCTTGCGCAAATATTGTGGCCTGGTAAACTACGATTTTAGTTAGACATTTATTTGGAAGTGGGCAAAATGTGCGGTGTCTACAGTTGCATTTATCTTATCCGCTATTTGTATTTTTATTTCTAATATGGTTGTTCTTGTCCGGGGTTGGTTTATTATTATTATTATTATTATTATTATTATTATTATTATTATTATTATTATTATTATTATTATTATTTCTGCTAGTGTTAGTTTTATTTTTGTCATGGTGTCTACTTTTTTATTGTTTATTTTGTTGTTGTTTACATTGTTTTTATTTAATATTTTGCTATTATGTGCTGTAATTATCATCTCTAAATTTTCGCAACAACTGTAGGATAACTTTAAGGTATTTTTATTGAAAATTTTGTGTAAGGGGTTGGTTGCGGGAAAGTATTTTTCAATAAGATCTAGAAATTTGATTGTATGGGGCCGTATACCAAATTATAGTGCTTTTTCTTCTATTTTTAATTTTATTATAGTTATTGGTGTTTTTTGCTTATATTTTATATCGATATTTTTGTATCCGCTATTTTTTAGGGCTGTTTCGTAGATATTGGTTGACCTGTTAAATGCATTTTCATCGCTTGTGTTATTACTGAGTCTACTTACGATCGAGTTAGGAATGTGTTTTATAATTGATGGTGGGCGATTGGACTTAGGGTTTACGTATATTGGAATAGCGTTATCTTTTAAGTAGGGTTCATATGTGTTTTTATTTAAATTTAATGTGACGTCCAGGAAGTTTGTTATTTTTATGTTAGCTGATACGTCTGCTATTAGGCCTAATTTTTTCATTTCCTTGTGTATGATTTTCTTAAAGTTATCTCCCTTGACTTTGTTGGAGATTTTTTATTATAGCTAGTCCGTCATCTCTATTTAGGCCGATATCCGTAGTATCAAATATGCTTATGAGGGTATATAGAATGAATAATCCCAAAAGATCTGATGCTTCTGCAGAATCCCTGGCACCCATCGCCAAATCAAACGAATTTGTCATTTTAGTTTGTATCCATTGGTTATTGTTATTAATTAGAACCGATTTTCTACATTTTTTAATGATGTTGATTTCTTCCGAGGATATATCAGTATATGCCTCGGCAAATTCTAGGGCAATGTTAAAAAGTGCTTCGGATATCGAGGGATAAAAGTCTATGATGTCAAACTGTATAAACGTACATTTATCTTTGTTTTCTATATTTTTAAACCAGGTGATTGCTTCGGTAGTATTTGCCCACTGGTTTAATTCTAGGTCTTGTTTGATTTGTTTGTTTACTCTAGAGAGTATTGTTTTGCTAATTCTACCTATTTCTGGTTCAGTTGGGTTTATCAAGCGGGTGGTGGGATTATTATTAAAGCCCTATTAGTGGTCTTTAAGCAGAATGTATGACTCTCTAAGTTTCAATTTGCCAACATTATCGCTAATTTTTAATTTATCGGTAATTTGTTTACTTTCAGTATTTATTATATCTATGTAGTCGCATTCGTTTGTGTCTAGGTTTTTGTATTTTTGTAATGTTTTCTGTGATTAGTTTGTTATATTCTTGTTTATCTATTTTATAAAAGTTTCTGGATTTATCTGCTTTTACAAAGATTTTATTAGAGTTGTTTATTTTTCTAACGATTAAAAAAAAAATTTGTTTAAGTTTGACCTCAATTTTTAACCCTAAATATTTATTGTTTTCAACTCAAATCAAATTAAAACGTTGGTTCCATGCCAAAGTAACCAACATCTAAGATTTCAAGTGTATAGACCCAAAATTAGTAGAGGAGTTCCGTAGAGTTTTCAAAAGTCAAGTTGTACTTTTATCCTTTGACAACCAAGTTTCTAACCGGAAACGGTTTAAAAATATTTTCTCAGATCTCAATAATCCATGTGGAAAATCTCGAGTCTGTAGACTGAAAATTGACGGAATAGTTTGGTTGGGAAATGTACACACAGACACAAACAGACAATTTCATTTATATATATATATATATATATATATATATATATATATATATATATAACAAATGACAAAAGTCTATATACCAAATTTCAAGTTGTTATCCATCTTACAATGTATTCCTTTAAGTACCTTGATATGCACAAGGCTTGACAACACCTGTTTCGTAGCGAAAAAATCAGCTATTTAATTATTATCAATCAAGGAATATATTCTGCCCTTAACTCATTAGAAGAAAAAGTACCTCTCAATTGTTTTATCACTTATTTGTAATCTGCTCTGTAATTACATTGAGCTTCATAAATTAAAGAATTGGTATAAATAAAAGGTAAAATATGATTGAAAAAACATATTTACGCACACACACACACACTCACAAACCCACCCACCCACACACACACACACACACACACACACACACACACATATATATATATATATATATATATATATATATATATATATATATACTAGCATGTGTGCCCGGTGTTGCCCGGGTGTTTGGAGGTGTGTGTTGAGCAAATAAAAAAGTGGCAGTAGGAAGGCAGGCTCGAAGCAGGAAAAGAACGGGAAAAACGTGATATCTTTGCTGTTAAGACCACCGCCACACCGGAAGTTACGTAGGTTTAAATTAAGGCTAGACAATCGGAAAGGGGGATGACTTTCAGAAATATCGGTGAAAAAAGCGAACCCTCCCTGTAGAAAAGTGCCCATTTGAGGGTGAAGAAATTAATGTTTTTAGCCAATTTTTCGGTATGTGTCTCCTGAAGGATCGATCTTTAAAACGATACTAATCCTGTGAAAATTCGCCGGCCCTGTCGAAAGTGTTAGGCAGACATGCAAACATACATTCATACATATTTTTATTTGTACCTCAAATTTTGGACCAAACCGATTAAAAAGCTTGCCCTATCTTTGAATACCCTTTATGTCAAATGTTTAGATAAGAAATTGTCTGAGTAGTTTTATAGACACCGCAGAGGTCAATTCTTTTTAAAGTTTAACCCCTGTTATGACCCCTTAACATTTATTGTTTTGGGCGCAAATGAAGTTATTCAGTTAGCTCCATGTCCAAGGAACCTATATCTAAAATTTCAGGTGTTTATACCGAAAATTGTCGGAGGAGTTTGGTAGAATTCTCAAAAGTTAAATCGTTGAACTTTGACCCCTTAATAGCCAAATTTCTGGCCGAATGGTTATTACGAAGATTTTCCCAAATCTCAGTATCATGTATATCAAATGTCGAGTCTGTAGACTTAAAATTGACAGACTTATTGTGTAGGGAAATGTACACAGACAGACACACACACAGAAAGACAGAAAGACAAACACTTTCACTTATATATATATGTATGTATGTATGTATATATATATATATATATATATATATATATATATTATGTGTGTGTGTTTTATTTGTTTGGTTACATATATTTCAGATATTGGACCACGTTTACTATCTAACAGCCTCGTCAGACCTTATATATATATCCGTTCAGAAAGAAAAAACAATTATAGCAAATCAGTTAATATTTTTTCGAAAATATTTTAATTATTTTAATTAAAATCATTTTAAAACATTCAAAGATAATAATCTCTGCTTCTCACGCACGCCCATAACAAGAGATAATTTCTTGAGGTGTTATACCGTCAATATCTGCAACAGAGGGATGAAACTTTCAGGTCATGAATGCATAAAATCAGTCCTCATAACACTAGGATTTGCAATCCTATCTGATGCATTCGGCCGAAAAGAAATATTAATACAAGTGACATTTAGTGTCGGAAAATTTATTTTTCTACATAGTCACCATCATTCTCAATGCACTTTTGCCAGCGATGGGCCATAACTGTTCATGAATATCCGGAGCGGGCTTTGTCATACAAGAGTCTTTCCAAAACTAAAGCTGTCTTTCTTTTAACTTAAATAGTTGAAGAGCTACAAATACGCGAGTGGTACCATTAAAATGAGCGACCTTTCGTGTTCCAGAATTAATTTTTTTGCATAGCAATCATCATTCTCAGTACACTTAAGCCAGGAATTCAATGACACATCTCTGCTATTAACGCAGGCCTAGGACAGGAGTTGTTTTCTTAGAGTCTCACTCCGTCAATGTCTGTAATAGAAGATGATACTTTCAGGTCGTGGATGCATGTTTAATTATCGTAACAATTCAATTTTCAATACCCTCTCATCCATTCGGATGGAATGGAAAAATAGGAGGCATTACTTTTGGGATGCCGCTCGTAGACAGAAATGGTTTTTCTATATGTGTTTATGCGTCTTACTCATCTATATACCTATGCTTTATTGCATTCTATTTTTTAATCATATTTCCGGAGTTATTTCTCATTTGTCTTCACGCCCGTCTGTCTGAGTATCGCATTAATTTTCCCTAATAATTTCCTGCCCGCCTGCGACATTGAAAATCTTCTGTTGTCATCTAACGTGTTTTCTCCTCGGGCCAGCAAAATACTTCCGTCGATTAATTTCATGACAAAAAAAAATGTATAATAATTTCAATCAATACACTTAGAAATAAAAAAAAAGTTGCCACAGTCTTTAAAAACTTATTAAATTTTACGACAGCGAAAAAAAAATGGTAAAACTAAAAGACACTTAAGAATCAATATGATTTCCCATCCAAATGGGAGACAGATGACATTTTTTCGTTGTTGATGATTGAATTATCTTCCATGTAATAGACTATTTTTTCTCTCTAAAGATAGAAGAGTTCTACTCTCCCAGATATTGAATAATAGACATAACTTATATAAAGGTAACTGCACATTCTATTTTTTTTTTACATTTACTCATGCATATGCATATTATATATAAGCAACGTTGAACCCGGTCAGTTCCAGATGGGTGACCATTTGGAAATACTATGAGCTGTATGTAGGAAGACATTTACACCTTCCTGCAAGAGTTGCAAAAATCTAACGTCATTATCTCCCCTAAAAGGGATAGACATGCTACTGAAGACCGCTTGTGGATTTCACACTCCCATAGAAATTATTCCTTTGGAGGAAGCCGGTTACAGCCGCATTGGGTTAGTGCCGTTTCCATACATATGCATGTGTGTATATGTTTCTCTATGAATAGATAGGTAAATACACACACAATCATCGGAACATATACACATAAATATCTACCGACCTATATATATATATATATATATATATATATATATATATATATATATATATATATATATATATATATATCCAGAAAAGTTAAGGGGTTTCTCGCTCTGACATCATTGATATTAAAATTCTACTTTTTCTATTGCTATTTAATGGCTTTTCCACGGGAGCAATATGTTACAGAAGGATGTTTTTAATGTTGTAGCGTTACGTGGCGTTACACTTTACATTAGTAATTCATAAATATAAAACTGGAAATAAATAAATAAAAATCCGTGTCGGCATTTTTCTTTTTTTAACATCAGTCGTTTATTACCGTTACTCTACCGACGCCAATTTAAAAGTATCTCGTTTCTGCTCCGTTATACGCCGGGCCTAGACAACCATTTTTTACATGTCCATCTTTTACAACTGTCCATTTTCTTCTTCCTTCATTTTACACGCCCATCTCATTCGACGCCTTCTTTGTTTTCTCCTGACTATGTGGTATCTTTTTTTTTCTTTTGATTTAGACGCAAGCCCGCAAGCCTGTGATTATTTGCGACATAATTACGTTGACACACCGGTTTCCATCAGATCACCGGCGTTAAGCAAGGTTAAGTCTGGTTATTATTAAAATGGGTGACCAATTTGGGAATTCCAGGCGCTGCATGTAGTAGGACGTCGACACCTCCCTGCAAGGGTTTCAAAAACCTAACGTCGTTATTTCCCCTAATAGACATATACATTGGGATAATGCGTAATGTACATTCTGTTGCACTTCATTGAAAATTTTATATCTATATCATTAATTGCTAAATGAAAGATAATGTTTTTAAATTGCAGCAAAATGTACATTACATAAAATAAATGCAAAGTAATGTTTTGACTCAATTTAAATAAAATTTTTATATTTTACTTTGTAAAATTGATAAAAGTGCACTTTGAAGATAAATAAATTTAAAATTAAATCTTGTACCTTTATTCTGAAAGCCTATAGTAAAAACATTTTGTTTAACAATTTTCATGCCTTTGATGAAATGCTTTTATTACTTGTATCTCATGTTTTTAAGATTATATTTTTAACTCTCCTTTTTCTGTTTCAGTTTGTATTTCTCCGCACACCCAGCTCATTTTTGCAACCCCCTCTTTGTATTATTCTCTGTTTCAGTTTGTATTTCTCCTCACACCACAACTCGTTTTTTGCAATCCTTTTTTTGTAATACAGGTCTGAATAATGAGAAAATCATAATTTTTTTAACAAAAACTTTAAAATAACTCTTTTAGATTAAATTTTTAAAAACTTCTTTCGGAATAGAAAATCTTTAAAATTTAATAAGGAACATATTTCATATAGGTTTCATTAACAAATATTCAGTACATAACGAGAAAAATAGAGATGAAAATTTCAAAGTGAATGTATAACTGGTTACGGTCAATAGTAGTCCTCGCCAGCGAAAGTCTTTGTTATTGTTATTCTATTATTATTATTATTTAAAACATTTTGTGTCCGGCTCTTTTGCGCGATGACCAATTATACTCATAGATACTCGAAATGTCGCTCGTGCACTGCACTGCAGCGTCTTAACCAAGAAACCAACAAAAGAACCAATAAAAAAATAGCAATCACGCATTTTATTCATAATCTAAGCTGATCTTCAAATTTCCCGCTTTTCTAGCGACCACCCTGTAAAAAGGCTTCATTGAGCTTGGATTTTTTCAAAATTTTAAAAGGTTACATAAATTTTTTTCCCATTCTAAAAACTTTATTGTGAGAAAGATTTTTCATTCCATTATGAATGGTATATATTAAACTGAGTACGTTTCAAGTAAATGATAAACACACACATATATATATATGTGTGTGTGTGTGTGTGTGTGTGTGTGTACAATATATATATATATATATATATATATATATATATATATATATATATATATATATGCACACCTACTTATAGACAAAAGATGAACAATAAAGATTGTTTTCCAATACATCGTTAGGTTTCGTAGAAAGGAAATATCATTTGGTGTAAGATGCCGTTATAATAGTGCTTTTAATCAAGAAATATTACTTCCTCTCCCGCCAGGTCGCCACATCGGACATCTTTATTCGCAGGAATAAAGAAATTACAACCTCTTTTTCGTACGGAAAACGTCCGTGACACAAATAAACCTTCAATTTATATTAATATAATTTATGGCTTTTGTGTTTATACATTTATTATGTCTTTTTCTTGCCGAAACTAAATGACATTTTGGTTCAGCAATACAATTCATCATTTTCATTTATATTTAAGACTCGGTTCGAAATTAATAGAAAATACGTATCACAAAAAGGTACGAGTGTGAGAGGAGCTTTACTTAGTTGTGACAACTATGAAGAGAAAGGTATGAATTGAAATAATGCTTATTTTTTTTAGATAGGGGATTTTAATTTTCTTTATTTGAATTATTATGACCACAGTTTTTATCTTGAATGTTATAATGGCGGCGTTTCAGTCGATGAACATTTGACCTTCTTCAAGTGCATTTTTGTTGAAATTGAAAAGCAGAAACTCTAACTTAGTGAATTAACCCTTTATGACCTGGTTGAACTAATTCGTTCAGTCGTAAATAAATGAATATAATGACATAAATAAAGTGGAAATTGATTGCCACACACCTTGTACGTATTAGTTTAGTATCTGGGTAGATGCCAGATACCTCCCGATTGCAACTGTCTATTGCTTACATTCAGCATGCCGGCATCTGTCTCAGAGAGGGGAGGATTCCTTTTGTTGTCATGAACACCCTTTTTTACAGCACTGTGAATAATAATCAAGTTAGGTTTATGAAATGCAAAAACTGCTCAATGTTAGTTTAACTATTGAACTTCATGATGAAAGATCGTTAAAATCATAGTATCATTACCCATTAAACTAACTAAAATTAACGAAAATATTTTTAATCATCTACATCATAATTTTTTTAATCATTTAGAACATAATTTAAGTCATAAACGGTAAGACAAATGAACCACTTTCAAAAATCGTATAGATTCCCGAGTTTGACATAGCGTCTCGTATATAGATATATTCCATCAAAGCATGGTCCTCATCAGATTGCGTGTATTCATCAAAACCAGCGCGAAGCCCATCCCCAAATCCCCAAAAACAAAACATAAGTCGATTCAGCTCTATATCAGAGGACACTAGATTCGTCATGCAAAATGTCGTCTTACTGCATTTTACGAAATATTAGGTTATCCAAATAGATAAACCGAAAATGCACTTGATGAAGCAGGACAATACCAATTCACGCACCGCCAGGACGACTAAAGAATACTTTGAAGCTCTGGATAGCGTTGAGGTTTTGCTACATCAAGCCTACAGTCCCGACTGTGTTCCATTCGATTACGGGATTTTTCCCTAAGTGCAACACTTTCTGAGGGGCTGCCAATTTGACTCGTTTGATAAAGTCTAGGAAGCATGTCAAGAATTTTTTGATTCGAAACCGACTGAATGGTACTTTGACCAGATCCGAAAGCTTGCAGATCGATGGCAGAAAGTCTTGGAAAGTGATGGTCTTTATTTTAAGAATTTTGTTTTGTTAGTTACGAGGGGCGTGCAATAAGTAATGCCCCCTGACCCGCTTGCAGTTGTTTAATCCAGCTGAAATTTTGCATGTGCAATGATTTATATCTCTACTGGTTATGTGGCAAATTACAGCTCTGAACTAATTGAATTTTCATTCAGTTTTACGCTGGCAAGGTCATTCTCACAGTCTTCTGGGGACAGGACGGAGTAGTAATGACAGATTTCCTGGAAAAAGGGTACCACAATTACGGGAGAATATTATGCTTCACTTGTGAGGAAATTAAGGGAAGCTATCAAAATAAAGAGGCGGGGCAAGATCAGCAAAGGTACCCTCCTCCTGAAGGACAACGCCCCGGTCCACAACACACATGTCACCAGATCAGAAGCACGGACGTGTGGTTATGAAATCCTTCCCCATCCTTCCTACTCTCCTGACCTTGCACCCTCTGACTTTCACCTCTTCCCATCCATGAAGTTGTTTTTGAAAAGAAAGCGTTTCCCAGATGATGCAGCCTTGATTTCTGAAGTCACTTCGTGGTTGGGGGACCAACCTGGCGTGTTCTACAAAAACGGTCTCCAGAGCAGCATCAAACGATGGGAGAAATGCATAACTCTGGGTGGTTCCAATGTAGAGAAAGACTAATAACTGTGCCAAGTTTCATGGGAAGTGGGTCAGAGGTATTACTTATTGCACGCCCCTCGTATCATTTAGATATGTAAGATTTCAATTTTTTGCAAGTGTGTACGAACTTTTTGGACAATCTAATATTATTTCATCTGAGTATAGGCTAGTATTACTTTCGTTGTGTGTAATTTTCACAATGTTCCGGTCGATGTAACATACGAAAGTCTTCAGATGTGTTTTGTTGAACTTGGTAATCTGTATGTAGACCACGGGATTCAAACGGAATTTCGAACTGAACGTTTTATTTAATACACGGGAGTAAAATTATTCTGTGTCGTCAACTCGGATGCGTGGAGCAACGGATAACAGTCTAAATAATAATACGATGGAATAATAATAATAATAATAATAATAATAATAATAATAATAATAATAATAATAATAATAATAATAGGATGGAATACTGCTGCCATATCTGGGCAGGAGCTGCTAAAATAGCCTACCCTGCCTTGACAGAGTACAAAATAGACTTCGTGGCTTTTTTCTCTACCGTGCGTTATTTCCATGGCAGGTGCTCATCTGAACTCGCCAATCTTCACGAAAAACACCCGTCTAGCTGAATCCACTGTGAAAATTTTCCCCCACTCTTTATCTGTACCTAAATCAAAACGTGGATTCCATGAACAAAGCTTTTTTCTTAGAATTGCACGCCTGTGGAACTCTGTTCCGTCTGCCTGCTTCCCACCTGACTACAACTTGGATGTCTTCAAGTCCAACGTTAACAAATTCCTAATGAACCGCCCCCTTAAGTAAACACTTCATCAAATCTCCACACTAACGTACTGTACATAACCCCTATCCCTGAGTGGCTTCCGGGCCTTAATAAGTTGTGACCACCGTGTAAAAAAAAAGTTCGAAGGTCTAGCATTCTGGAAGTTGAAGGTTAGATCCTAAATACCAGCGATACTTAGAATACATTTACGAATTACTCAATATGTATACTCGATTTTGACTAATGGACGAGAGCAGTGACTATTATATATATGTGTAAATAGCTTTAGGCAAACACTCAGACTATATCTGCATGTAAATATAACGTTATACACATTAACACACGTAGACCCAGCACGTTGTAGCAGAGTATGTCGTAAGGAACATATGACAAGTAATGACTCGACTCTTTTTATGTAAAAACGACATTTATTTCCTCATTCTCCCGCCACTTGTGCTTCTCGTTACGGCTCTGACGTCATAAGCAACTTATAACGTTATGTTATTCTCTCACGTGATCGTGCTCCTTCTCTCTGACCTCTGTCCTCTCGAACGTCATCCAGGTTTCGAACGTGATCTCAAACCTGCTCTCGAACTTGATCTCGATCGAGATCTCGATCGAGATCTCGATCGTGATCTCGAATGTATTTTAGAACATGCTTCCATACGTGTTGCCGGACATGCTTCTGAACGTGCTCTCGAACGTGTTCTAGAACGTGCTCTCGAATGTGGCCATCTGGCTGTTGGCAAGTTCTTTTTTATATATTTTTTTTCTTACGGTGACGTTATTTCACACACAGCTCGGCATTTTCATACGCGTGTTTGCACTCTGTTACATCAATACCTCCCACATGTTTCTTTACATTTCCATTTTTGTTGCTGGATAAATTTAATTTAATTTTATTTAATTTATGATTTCATTTTAATTTAATATAAGTAATTTGATTTAATCCGTAGATTGAATAAAGCGTATGTCCGAAATTCCATACAATTTTTTTTGTTTCACAAAAAGTTTCCCGAGTTCGATCATACAAACCTGAAGACGGTTTGAGGTTACATCGGCCGAAACGTTGTGAGAATTACATCTGAGACTGGAACTGTAGTTCAGATAATTGTAATGATACAAACTGTAATAGAAAATCATTTGACTTTTTTTCTCAAATTAATTATTCAATTATACGGATTACTGTTCAAAACCCAAAAGACGACGGATCCTGATGTTGACTCCACCTGGATTTTTACCATGGCCTTATTAGGTGGGCCGAGAGATGACAAATATACGACAGGTGCAACCACAACCATAACTTCAATTACAACCTCAAACCCAATTACAAACGCCAATTTCATCAACAAGGAAAATACATACTGAAACTACATTAGCATAGCAACATGAAAAGTTGGGACATTGGCTTAGAAAAGTAGACTACAGGAAGTTACACATGAGCTAGACTGATACTCCTGGCATATAGTTGGCTTTTGTGAAGTCAGCTGGAAGTATCTTAAAGAACAACCAAGCGAAAGAGGGGCATATAGTTTATCGACATCCACAGAAAGGGTGTGGAGTTTCTTGTAAACAAGAACATCAACAATTGTAGTACCACGGCAGGTCCATGCCCACGACCGACAGAAATCAACACAATTGGTGCAACGTTAAGCAAAACAGCGACCTCATTAACCCAATGGCTAAGGAACACGTGAATCGTGAATTGTGTTAATTGGGTTGCAGCTTTACTACCGTTTGCTGTATGTGACCGTGCCACAAATTTGAGTTCCAAATGGTATAGCTGTGATATTGTAACGGAGCTACCACCACTGCCATGGTGAGGTAAGGTTTACTCAGGGTGATCACTTGGTGAATTACTGGTCACTCCCCGACAGCTCGTGTCGCGAAACTGAGACCTTACCATACAGTGTCGGCAAAAAGAATGTAAACACTTGTAATTTTTTCAAATACTGCAAATTTAAGCTAAATTTAATGTAACTGTTTAAACAAACTATACCTCATTTGATTCGCCTTTTATTCTTCTATAATTTTACCTGTTCATATTTGACTTTTCATTGAAATATTCTAGTGTTCACATAAAAAAAAAGTTTAAATTGAGGAGGCAAAAAGAAAGTCCACAACAACAAATTCGCTTAAAACCAGCTTAAATTATCGCCAAAAAATGTCCAATTTGGAAGATCTTTTGACAAAAATTAAAGAAAAGTGGGTTGCCCTTTCTCCGGAGTATTGCTGGAGTCTAATTCAAGGCCCCCCCCCCCAAATTGCAAGCTGTCAAATTGCAGAAGGGCTATGCTACTGAATATTAACTAATTCATTGTGTTTCTGTTGTATTTGTGTTGCATCATTGTTCCAATGTAACATTTAAATAACAATTTTCAATTGTGCGGACTTTCTTTTTGCATCCTCAATCTGAAGCTTTTTTAAATTGACGTGAACACTAGAATATTTCAATTAAAATCAAATATGAACAGGTAAAATTATAGAAGAATAAAAGGTCAACGAAATGAGGTAGAGTTTGCTTAAACAGTTATGTTAAATTTAGCTTAGATTTGCAGCTTTTAAAAAAAATTACAAGTACGGATGTCATTGGCGCTCTAATATCAAATGGTTCTGTCGCAGGTTCCGATTTAAGGGCGCCTTTCTTTTCTTCTTTTTTCTATTTTTTGGCGAGAATAGTGTAAATTGTGACGATTATAACAGGGTTAAAGTCCTTTTTTTACTACTTATCAAGGTCCAAAGGATACTCGAGGATAAGGGTTAATTAAGGTAAGGTGGTAATGTAGTAATCGATAATGGTGTAAATTGGGCACAGTTTGATTATTTAGGGCCATGTCTCAACAAGAACTTGTTTATATTAAACTTTAATACTGTAGTCGGCCGGGAAGCTGGCCAATGGAACAGCGTTTCACCGCAGGCAGTTCTAGGAAAAAAGCTTTGTTCGTAGAATTTGCGTTTAGATTTTGGCAGAAATAGAGTCGGAAAATTTGTTGATAGTAGTTGTAAGTAGTCGAATGTTTTTTGTGAAAGTTTAGCAAGGGGAAACCATAGATTAGAGCTCAGACGAGCACTTAAATCAAGAGCTACTGTATATTAGACGGGTTGAACAGATGTCAAAAATTTGTTATTTAAACAGTGTCAGAATTCGCCATATGTTTGCTATTTCCGATGAACCAACATTAAAATGTTGGGTATTTTTTTTCGGTAAAAAACATGATTTTCACTCTTTAATTACCGAAATATTTTGTAATCATTGAATAATTCGAGTTGAAATATTTCGTGTCTCCGAAGCCAAAAACGTTATATCATGGAATTAGGAGACAGACCGCGCCTTTGTTGCTCTCATACTGATGTATCGTTATATTTTGTCCTTCGACTTCGGGCTGGACCTTTTCTTTGACAATGGAGGAATTACTGCTAATCGTCTGATGCGGCCTTGTCGGACAATGCCAACGTGGATGTTCAAGCATTTTTTTTTGAATAGCGTGCGCTTATTTAATGCACTAGCTCCTTGAAATAAGGCATCGCACTGTATCCAGCATCTACGAAAAAATGTAATATATATATATATATATATATATAT
The DNA here is from genome assembly GCF_053919585.1 of Euprymna scolopes. Lineage (NCBI taxonomy): Eukaryota > Metazoa > Mollusca > Cephalopoda > Sepiida > Sepiolidae > Euprymna > Euprymna scolopes. The sequence goes on from NC_136513.1 coordinate 40,774,854, forward strand.
ATATATATATATATATATATAAGTGTGCGTGTGTGTTTGAGCATACATGTATAACTTTCGACTATAAACTAGATGGTTTAAGTTCGATCTGAAACTGTAATGTTGTACACGTTAACACACGTAGACCCAATACGTTGTAACAGAGTGCGTCGCAAGGAACATACTACAAGTAATAACTCGACTCCTTTTCTTGTAAGAACAACATTTACATCCTCATTATCCCGCCACACGGTACTTCTTGTTACGATTGGGACGTTACAGACGACTCTAACGTGATCGTATTCTCTCATGTGATAGTGTTGCTTCTGTGACACATCTATCCTCTCAAACATTATCCATGTCTCTAACTTAGTCTTGAAAGAAAGAGAAAGAGATTCATCATTTTAGCCTTTTAATTTCTAAACATTTTCACTCAAACACGGCTGCTATTACGTAACACCATTACTCACAGTACCATTCTGGTCCAGAGTGTTAATACTTGTCAGGATTTCGTCTGTGAATTTAATAAAATTTGTTCCAGTAAGACCAAACCTTATCAGCTTCTCAAATTAGCACCTGATTATAATATTCTTATTTTATATTACTGAGTATCATAATGTTATTTTATATTAATGAGTATCATAATGTTATTTTATTTTAGCGAGTATCATAATATTATTTAAGGGGAGTAGAAAGTGAATCTTTATTTTGTCTTTTAATCCTCAGTCTATGAAAGGTGGTTCTGGCAAATGGAGAAGAATTGCTGCTTCTGAGTCGGAATCTATCAATCTAATTCTTATTTTTATTGTTTTTTCCCTTGAAGTAGTATTTTTTAGTTTTTTACATTACGTAGCTTCATGTCCTGTCTGGAGCGATTACGATGAAAAATTATTGCATTCTAGCTAAGTTTCAATTTGAGAGACATAAGGAGTGCGCAGTCAGCACCTTAATGCAAATTCTCCAATGCACAAACTGATCAGAAATATATGAACCATATATACGTTAAATATAAATTATAGTATCTATATATTAATACGCTAATTCGCCTCAGCCTTTATTATCCTGAACATATCTTAAAATAAAAATAGAATATTACAAATCGCACTGTACTACTATACTATATTCAATTCCCTTAGTAGGAAAATGTATATTCTTGAATACCCGAAAAAGAATTGTTTCAACTAGATAAGTTATTAACAGCCAGTGTCTGGTGGGTGCAGATCAAAATACTAAAAATTTAGTTATCCCCAGCCAGTGTCTAGTCGGTGCAAATCACAATAGTCATATGTTAGTTATTTTCAGCCAATCTATGGTTGGTGCAAGTCACAATACTAATAAGATAATTATCGTTAGCCAGTGTTTCGTGGGTGCAGATCATGATACTAATAAGTTATTTTTCGACACCCAGTGTATGGTGGGTGCAGACCACCATATTATTATTAATTAATCATCAGTTATTAAGTAAAATGAAAAAAATCAAGTAACATGCTGCAGTTATAATATAAAAGAGTTTACTGTTGATGTCGGGCTTTTTTGCTTGTGCGGCAATAAAAATTCTCAACTGCACTTGTGATGTTAGGTTGTGTAAGGTGTTAACTGTCGTCAAAATTGCCTGTTCCTTCTTTCATCGGATTATTTCAATTGTCGATTACGATATTATCAAAAACATTTCGGTACAAAACCTATCTAAGAACACTGACAGACACATAAAAATCGGTCTAGACGTTTTCGAGTACATAGGGAACAAACACACACACAGACACACACACACGAAGTTCCTTTTTATAACAATAGAGATGTTTTATTAAATGATGTCTTTAGCAATTTACTAACCAAATAAAGTCAAAAGGTTTAATTTTTGTTGACCAAATCTACAGAGATACTATGCTGGGAGTTGGGCAACAAGATATCTGCTCAGGATATGTACTTATTCTGTCAATGCAGCCAAGTAAGTAAATTCGTATTTTTTTTTCCAATTTGAAGATTGTTAATTAAAAAATTCAAATATTATATATAATTTATGTTTGGCATATTTGTTTAAAATAAATTGTTAAAAACTTTTAGCATACAAAATTCTGGAATTTAAAAAAAAAATAAAATTTCGTAAAATTGATGGGAATCATTTCGATAAAAATGATGAGAATTTTGAAAATCTATCTATATATCTATAGAAGGGAACGTGTCTGTGTCTCTGTGTACATTTTCCTTCGTAATAACTCTGTCAATTTTCAGTCTACAGACTCGAAATTTGATATACAGAGTACTGAGATTTGAAAAAAATCGATGTGATCGGTTTTCGGGCAGAAATTTGGCGATTAAGGGGTCAAACTTCAACGATTTGATCTTTGAGAACTCTACCAAACTCCTCCGACAACTTTGGGTTTAAACATTTGAAATTTTAGATATAGGTGACTTGGAAATAAATCTAACTTAATAACTTGATTTGAGCTCAAAACAATAAATTTTAAGGGGTCATAATAGGGGTCAAAGTTAAAAAAATTGACCGTTTTTTTTGCTTTGTTTTTTTTTTTTTTGTTGCTCAGCATACACCGCTAAAAACCAGGGCAACGCCGGGCTGAAATGCTCGCATATCTATAAAAGTGAACGTGTTTAGATATAGATTCCTTGGACATGGATCGAACTTAATAACTTGATTTGAGCCAAAAATAATAAAAAATAAGGGGTCATAACAGGGGTCAAATTTAAAAAAAAATTGACCGCTTTTTTGTTTGTTTTTTTCCCCCCCCAGAGAAGATATATATTCCTTGATCATGGACCTAACTTAACTTGATTTGAGCCCAAAACAGCAAATGTTAAGGGGTCATAATAGGGGTCAAAGTTTTAAAAAAAATACCACTTTTTCTTTTCCTCAGCATACACCTCCAAACACCCGGGTAACGCTGGGCACCCATGCTAGTTCAAAAGAAATTTAAAATATTCTTTTTTAAGTAAATTAAAAAAAAAAAGAATTAAGATATATTGAAATAGATTTACATTCTGAACTATTCATCTAACGTTATTTCTAGTTTTTCATATCTGTTTTGCTTTCTTTTTAAATAAAACAAAATTAAAACGTTTTTCTCCCTAATAATTGAGGAGAAAATGTTTTCTAAAGTTCTTTCCGTTGACGCCATAGCCTAATGGCTATTAATAACTAATAATTAAGGAGATATTTTTAGATTATCTAGCTCGATCTGAGTTTGTTTAATTTATTTTTTTTTCCGTTTTGTAGTATTTTTTGTTTTGCTTTAGTTTTGTTGTATTGCTGTTTTGTTTTTGTTGGGTTTATTTGTTTGTTTGTTTTTTTAATTGAAATAGTGATAATATTCTAAGAAACGATATCAAAAAAAAAAAAAAAAAAGAAGTAAGGAGGTTCAAGAAAGAAACAGGAAAGGAGTGAAAAAAAAGAATTTTGTAAAAGAAGGAGTAAGAAAGAAAGAGAAAAAGAAGTACTGAAAATGATGGAAAGAAACATAAGTCTGACGTCATGGGAACATGCGCTCCGTTTTTCACATTCTTTTGTTGTATACAATAAGATGATAGACAAAGTGAATAGCGAAATGGCGAGTAGGTTTACACAGGTCGTCCAACATGGACGGAGAAATATTTATCATTTATTAAGGAATAGCATGGGTGCCTGGCGTTGCCCGGGTGTTTGGAGGTGTACGCTGAGCAAAAAAAAAAAAAAAGAAAAAAAAAGCGGTCAATTTTTTAACTTTGACCCCTATTATGACTCCTTAACATTTATAGTGTTGGGCTCAATTCAAGTTATTAAGTTAGATCACTGTCCAACTCACCTATATCTAAAACTTCAAGTGTTTAGACCCAAAATTGTCGGAGGAGTTTGGTAGAGTTCTCAATGGTGAAATCGTTGACCTTTGACCCTTTAACAGCCAAATTTCTGGCCGAAAACCGATCACATCGATTTTCCCAAATCTCAGTACCCTATATATCAAATTTCGAGTCTGTGGACCAAACTTGACACAGTTATTGCGTAGGAAAATATACACAGACACAGACAGACAGACAGACAGACACACAGACACGTTCACTTTTATAGATATATAGATCACTATTTATCAAAATCCAGAACAACTCAAAAGGTTAAAGGAATAAGAATTGTCAACCGAAATTGATCAACAAACTAAGTTTGATTACTTATGTGGAAAAAGAGAAATTAAGTAAAAGGGTAGAGGGGTAGGTGTATCAGAATTTTTGGGAAACTTTTGACACCCTAACACGAAACTGCAAATAAAATATACAAAAAAAATCGTAATTTCTCTTTTAAAATTTTGTGGTTTATGTTCTTTATGGACTATACTTCCAAAATAAACTATTAAAGTTGTATAAAAAGTAATAGAAATATTATTTTTTTATTAAAAAAAAAACAGTAATGAAATCAATTGAATTTTACGAGTTAAGTATTTTTAAATTTTTAAAATTAAAAAATCTATAAAAAAATTTCTATTGAGTCAATTTTTACGATATTTTCATGGTCAATGGGAAATTTTATGCACTTTTCGATAAACTGAATATAATATTTTAGACAGACGTTTTTTTTTTAATTCACGCCCCCCTATTTTGAAATGTCTATTAAAAAGTAAATAATTAATTTACGCACCGAAGTTTTATATATCACAAATTGAAGATAAAAGATCAATAAATAATATATTCATATTTAAAACAAAAAAGTAGTGTTTTTTAGAAATTTACCTGTAAAGTCCGAAGTTTAAAACAATTAAAAAAAAACACGTTGTTATTTTTTTTTAAATGAAACCTTCGTCCTTGCTTCTTTAATTGAAAAAAAAATAGGGTTTAATTTACAGTTTTCGAGTAGCTATAAGCTTGGAAAAAAAGGGTTTCGAATTATTCAATATATTTCACGTATTCGTAAGGTCAGATTCTGACACACCTAGTAGAGGGGTTCTTACTTCTCTGGTTGTACTAACAGAAATTTTAATGTGAACCGATATCTCACTGTTCAGGAACCTACGTAGTTGATGTGAACCTAAGGTTGGGACCACGGAAGTAAAACACGGAACAAGGATGAGGTGTAAGAAAGATATATAAACTAAAAGGTTACAAAGATAGGATAATGATTCCATTTTCGTTTAATAACCGGATATCTTCTTTTTTTCCACTGACCATCTACTAGTTGTCCAGTTGTGTACCAATCCTAAAAAGCTATAGGAGACTTCTATCGTATCTGAAAGTGACTAAATTTTAAACGAGCGAGATTGGAGGTGCGCTGGTGTACAAATCATGCTCCCTTGCGATCCAAATTATGACATGACCATTGCCATCACCCTCAAATTGCATCGATGGATTGCCACGAATAATAGAGACGTATCAAAGACGATGAAAACAAAGGTTCTCGCCACGGTTATAGTCTTTGGTGTGCTTCAAGTAAGGGTCACATTTTGCCACTTCACATGTTCGAAGGCGGCTAAAAGTAGCGATTCCCTTGTGTAATCATGTAGCAGCAGGACTCGGCGCCGGTCCACAAGTTCAAAGAGATCAAGAGTTGGCTTTAGAAGGAGTGCACTTCTCTCACTGGGCCTCTTTCTCCCTCGACCTGGACCCGTTGTGCTACTTCGTTTTGTCATACGTCGAGGACATCAACAACGTGGCCTCCCACAACAGTTAAGTCAACCTGATCGTCGACATCCGCCGAACTCCCGCCAAGTTCTCGCTGACACTTGTGGAAAAGATATGCTCCTCGTTCCGGACCCTTATTGAGACAGTTATTGAGGTAGAAGGCGGCCACATTGAATAGATGTCAGCTGTATCGATTCATCTGAATTGATTTTTTCAATAAAAGTTCAGTGTGTAAAATAGATTTCTGTAGGACGACAGTTTTACCGTTTACAATATATATATATATATATATATATATATATATATATATATATATGGTGGAACGGTAATATATATATATATATATATATATATATATATTAAAAATTGTACAGAATACCAGAAAAACGGATGTACCGTGTGTTTCAAGCCTAACATAAGGGGAACCAGTAAATGGTAACTGGTAAATAATGTTAGGCTCTCGTCAGCCATGTTGTTTCCTGTTTGAAGACTGCATATATTGTTTATTATGATGGTCATTTTTATTTAACTACAAGGGAGGTAATTAATCTATCTTATTACTTCTTTAACCTTTAATATTTCTTTATTTTAGTTAAAGGGAGGTAAATCGTGATTCTTAGCGAATTCTATTATATTTTATATATATTTTTTATATGTTTATATATATATTATTTATTTTACTTATTATATATATATTGTATACGCTTATTATTTATATATATTGTATACGCTTATTATATATATATATATATATTTATTTATATATATTGTATACGCTTAAATTTTGATTACCCTATCAGTATCCAATATAACGTTCTTTTATTTTATCTTTCGTTACAAGATACATAGTGACGAAAGATAAAATAAAACCACAGCATATGGGATACTGATTGAGTAATCAAAATATAAGCGTTTAAAATATATATAATAAGTAAAATAAATAAATATATATATATATAAACATATAAAAATATATAAAAAAAACTATATAAAATATAATAGAATAGAAAATCCAAGAATCATGACTTACCTCCCATTAACAAAAATAAAGAAAGATAACATATTAAAGAATTAATAAGATATTTTACCTCCCTTACCAACCTTACCAACCAAGACTAACCGATCAGACCGGAAACCATGCCAATTAGAAACAGAATAGGACAACATAAATTTGCTAAAAGTACATTAAATCAAAATAAAAAAAAAAATAGAAAATTAATATTAAATAAAATGAAATATACAGAAATAGGGATAAGCTACGGCCAAATAAAAATGAACATCATTATAGACACTATATGCCGTCCTGCTTTTCCTCAAACAGAAAACAACATGGCTGACGAGAGCCTAACATTATTTACGATTTAACATTAACTGGTTCCCCTTATGTTAGGCTTGAAACCGACGGTACCAACGTTTTTTTTCACCTTCTGTACAATTTTAAATAAATAAAAGTTAAGCTCTTATATTGAAAAAGGTTTTTTTCTTTTTAATCGAGCACTTTGTTGGAATTTTTTCCCCCAAACAGTAAACAAATATATATATATATATATATATATATATATATATATATATATATATATATATATATGCATATATGTGTGTTTGTGTGTGTGTGTGTGTGTTGGGTCTGTGTTTTTATGTGTGTGTGTGTGTGTGTGTGTGTGTGAAGAAGAAATACTGTGTGAATAATAGATATGTTAATTTCCTTATGAGGAATATTTTACGATTCAAAAATTGAATTGTATTTTAATAAATAGATACGTTTATTAAAAATAAATGATTCTCTTGTCTGTTCTTTTCAACATTAAATTTAAAATTTTGATTATCAATTACTTATCAAAACAACTGATTATCAAAACTTGCTTTTTTATGACTTTGACACACGCATGCGAACCACGTTTCACATCGGACATTTAAACCTCATTCAACCTCAATATCCTATCTCTGAGCATGTACCAGGATTTACAATAAGTATGACAGGAAGAAAAAATAGTGTATGGATTTCTTGACGAAGAATCATTTACGATTTGAAAATGTCAAAACTTGAGTTTAATTTTATTTATTGTCAAATAAATTGGTCTTTTCAATCGTTAAATTTTAAATTCTTAATATTAAGTAGTTCTTAAGCGGGAGATTTTCTATTGTATCTTAACACACACACACACACACACACACACACACACACATATATATATATAATTTAAAGGAGATTAGAACAATAGTCTAAAGAGCAGAGTGTATTTTAATGTAATAGTAAAATTACTAATTTAATTAAAATACAGTGAAAGAAAAAGTGCTCGTTGTAATTTAGATATATAATAAGCTCGATAGGTAAATATCCTAGAGCCAATTTAATATTCAGTAATGTGATTGATAATTTAAAATTCAAATTAGAATTAAATTAAAAATCTGTTTCATAAGAAGGAACAACAACAAAATCAATAATTTGTACGATCGTTTCGGAAAACAATGTTTTTATTGTGGTAGACATTAAGCCACGGACAATAGTTTTTACATATAGTATTTTTAACAAATATATATATATATATATATATATATGTATATATATATATTATAAAAGAAATGTACTGTTTAAGAAATATATATACATTTTATATATACATATATATATGCATATATATTTATATACATATATATATGTACACGCAGATAAATAAGGGAGTTACCACTTAGCAGAGTCACTCGAGGATAAGGATTAAAGGGTAAACGGTGATCACTGAGGCAACAGCGTGGCGATCGTCAGCGGTAGAAATTTGGTAACATTTGATAATTTAAGGGGGCTCACCAAGAACTTATTTAAGTTGGCCTTGAAGGTGTCCATGTTATAGTCATCTGGAAAGCATGCCGGCAAAACAGAATAAAATGATTAAAACCGGATCGTAGCGGTTGTATGCGCTCTCCCGAGTGTCATTCCAATAATTTCCTTTAACGTTATCTAATCTCTATCTTCTAGCTGTCTTCATTTTAACATCATGTGTTCTTTTCGACGATTTCTATATCATCTAGCCCCTCCTCTGTTATCTCTTATATGACATATGATGGTCGTTCCGTTTACAAAAAGCCCCACCCCACCGCATTTCTTTGATGCCTCCTTTCTCATCCCTGTTCATTTCCCTTTGATGATGAAGAAAACGATATCCATCGTTATCTCAAATGCTTAGCCCACCTGTTGTTTACGCACGTAAGGCGTTATCTGGATGCCAGAATACTGCGTGCTTTCAACAACATCCATCGATCCGGTCTGATTTGGGGGATCAAAGTCGTCATCGAGTTTATTCGAACACTCATCACATACAACAAGATTTTAAAAACCTAATGTATTAACTAAACGATGACAATTACAGGGGTGGGGAAAAGGGATTAATTACTTTACTAAAGAGTTCAGAGTTGACGATGATTTAGTGGTTAACGACACGGACTGTCGATCTGGGTGTTCCAAGTTCGAATCCAGTTCGTTCTAACACACAAAAAAATCACTTTCACTTAGGATGTTGGCAACCTTTCCTTGGTTTCTGTCGTAAGTACCCGATGTCTTTTTAGAAAGAATGCTGACTAGAAACATATCGGGGAAGCCAATGCCAACAAGAGAATTTTCGGATTTATACGATGATGATGATGGTGATGATGATGATGATGATGATGATGATGATGATGGTGATGATGATGAACGTATACTACTCTAATTAAATCAAAACAAACCTTTGATCCTATTATTCGGATTGTTAAGACTACTGTTCTTATCTAGAATCTCATTTTCAAAACGTTTCAGACGATGTAAGCTCGTTTTTATTACTCAATTACAGTAGCAAATATCACTCAGCGTGGTCCCTCCCGTAAGCACCCTATGCATTTCTAGGACGAATTCTGACTAGAAAACTATCGGGAAAACCAATGCCAACAATGGAATCTTTGAATTCATACAATACGATTATTATTATTATTATTATTAAGTGCTTGTACTTCATTACCGAAATGCATCTCCTGCAAAAAAATGAATATAATGAGAAATTGTAAAACATGAGGTTTTATTTGATAATTCAATGTGTCATCATTCAATATTAACTCTTTCAGACGCCTGGGAACCGCAGCACCTGATTTTTTAAAATTTATTTTCTTTTTTTACAAATGAGCCAACACATGTCGAGGTTAAAAACCCATTTGAAGATTAGATTATCTGAGAAAATAGATTAACAGATAAATGACGATGAATAATATGAGGTGATTTAAAATCCGAACTTATCACCAAATCAAAACAATGGCTGACCCAGGAATTCCAATTGTCCAAATTACCAATCACAGAATGTGAAGACTAAATAAAAAAAAATCAAAGAACGATATGATGATTATTTTCTCTTCACCAAATGATGCTGGCCTCTTGTAGAAACTATTTCGACTAGAAAAATATCATGGAAACTGTTGTGGTTGCAAAGTTGAACAATAATTAGTAAGGAAATACAATGAAGACGCAAACAACAAGATAACGCAATAATAAGTGTATTAAAGAAAAGGTATATTTACAATATGTACAAATGACGGTATCGAGTCAGAGAGTCTTGGTGGGAGGACATGTACGCTCTTCGGCGTCACTTCCGGTGGCATTTGAGTAAGACACACCAAGGCCAACCTAGGCTTGCCATTTATAGTGTTATGTTATTCGCATATGCAAATAAGTGGTTGCCACCACAACACCTCCCTCCCAAGATTTGAAGTCACACAGGTTTCAATATCTTTTTCTTTTTGGGTTTACCATTAATGGTTCATTCACTTTTCTTTTCCTACCTGATCTTCGGGGTTCAGGTGCATTTTGAGGCGGTTCCAAATTAAAAGATTCGTATATGATATCTATGGTGTCCTCCTCTTCGACTGTTGTCGTATCATCATCATCTTGGATATGACGTTTTTTTATCTGATTTAGGTGCCTTTTATGTATATTCTGTGGACCTTTAATCATGTATGTACAATCACCAATGCGTTTATCCACTACTCCACATTCCCAGTAAGATGTGTTATTTCTGTAGCACTTAAAATATACTCGATCTCCCGAGTTATATTTCTTTCTTCTCGTGTGTGTAGTGTTTCGGATAATTGCCTGCCTTGGCAATAGTTTGTCAAACGCTGATTTTACCTTTCTGGCAAACATTAGGTCAGCTGGTTATATGTTTGATGGTGTACTAGGATGTGGTGTCATCCTATGTACTTGCAAGAATTGTTGCAAAACTTTTTCTGTTGGTGTTCCAATGGATTTCTTTAACGCTCGTTTTAGCGTGTCCACGAACCTTTCCGCGAGGCCGTTCGACCTTCGATGATACGGCGGAGTCGTGATGTGCTTCACTCGGAACGTGTCGCAAAATTCCTTAAACTCTGCGGATGTGAACTGCGTTCCGTTTTCAGTGACCAGTGTGTCTGGTACACCGAATCTTGCAAACAACTCGTGTAGGAACCCTATTGAGTTGCTCGTTGTTGGATTCCTGCAACGCATTACCTCCGACCATTTTGTGAAACTATCCACTACAATTAAATAATAGTTTTCACCTACTGGACCAGCGAAGTCCATGTTGATTCTCGACCATGGTTGGTCGGTTTTCGGCCAAGGTTTGTGTACTATAGGTGGAGATTTTGCCGCTAACTGGCATCCTTTACATTTATCAATTGTTGTCGCTATGTCAGTGTCCATGTTACGCCAGTACACGTAGCTTGTCATTAGCGACTTCATTCGATTTATCCCCGGATGTCCTGTGTGGAAATCTCTTAACATCCTATTCTGCAATGTTTTGGGTATTACCACTCTCTCGCTGTACAGTAACACATCGTCACATATGGAGAAAACTTCCTGCACTTTTGTGTCCGTTATAATTTTCTCTTTTATGTCCTTTATATATTCGTCTTTCTCGGCTTCCCTTATAATGTCCGACAAAGTTACGGGTAGTTCCTTAATGATGTTTGCTACCATATTTTTTACTTCAACATTTGTCCGAATTGCCGCAATGACTGATTCTTCCAGATTGTGTTTCTGTGGTATCAGTCTTGATAGTCCATCCGCATGGCAAATCTTTTTTGATGCTAGATGTTGTAGCTGGAAATCGTAATTAAGTAGTATTGTACCCCAGCGCAGCAATCTATTTGCGGTGTATACCGGCAATCCTTTTTTTGATCCATAGATCGTGACTAACGGTTTATGGTCGGTTTCAAGTATGAATTGTCTGCGCACACTCTAACTTCGTCATTCTTTTTCTTTACATATACGGTGGGGGCTTCCCACTCGTTGTGTTCTATTTTTGATAGAATTCCCGTCTGCTCCAATCTATTTAATTCTTTATCAATCTTTCCAACCCAGCGAACGGAACATTTCGCTTTTTTCTAAAATTTGGGCTGGCGTTTTCTTTAAGTTCAAACGAGGCCTTGAATTTATTGCAGCGACCTAAGTTAGTCGTGAATGCCTCAGGAAATAATTCTTTTAAATCGTCTTTTATATTTACTGTTGTTGGAGAAGAACATTCTAATTTTTTACAGAATGTATTGATTGGCTTATCCCATAGTCCGAATTTCTCAATTAAATCTATTCCAAACAGATTTTCACTATTTTTTAGTACGAATATTTTTAATTTCTTCGAAATCCCTTTCAATTTTATCGGGAGGACAACTTCTCCTTCAAATTTTATACCACCACCAGTTACCGTCCGGGCTGCTTTACTAGTTTTCATCATGGCCGGTTTTCCCAACTTTTTCCACGTATTCAGGTTTATTATAGAAACATCGGAGCCGGAGTCGAGTTGTAACTTTATTGATGTTTTAAATATTTCCACTTTTACGTATTTTCTCCGATCTTTGTCTAATTTTGTATTTGATTTTGTTTGCTGTACTCTCTTTCTGGTGTAATCTTTATATCTGCAGCAATCGCTTTTGTGTCCCACCTTCTTACAAATGTAGCATTTTTTCTTCTTATAAGGACAATCTGATTCCCAATGCTTTTCTGCACATCTCTTACAGTTATATCTAGGAAGAGGCTTGTTATATTCTGTACTATATTTATGGTTATTATCTTTGGAATATCCCGTTCCATTGCTTTTCTTTGTAAAGTTCTTGGTTGGTGTGTATGGTTTTCTAACTTTTCTTACATATGCCACTCCGGATTCTTCTATATTTTTTGAATCCTTTTTTAGTGTAATGGCCCTTTCACAGTCCTCTGCTAGTTTCTGGAGGGTTAAATCTTGCTCAGATTCCAGCTTAGACAACACTCGTCTGCGTATTTCTGCATTTTTCGTGGAAACAAACCCTTGAGCGAAGATTAGACATTTAAAATCTTCTACCGTTAGTTCTGTAAGCTTAAAATTATCGCAGTTTTATTGACAACTGATGCGTATGTCAAATAATCTTGGTTGTCCATCCTTCTTAGATTCATGCACAGCCATCTTTTATGAAAAAGAGATATATTTGGATTAAATAATTCTTTTAGTAATTTTACAGCTTCCATGAACTCTAATTCCGCAGTTTTTTTAGGTAATATGTAATCTACGAATTTGCTGTGTTCTGATGTACCCAATTTTCTGAGTAAGAGGCTCACTTTCTGACTATTTGCCCAATTTTTACAGTCCAGTTGAAAAACATCCTCGTATCTTGTGTAGTATGCTTCAAAATTTTTCGCACAGATATTTGTATGTTGGACAGCGTGTTGTCTGTTATAGCAGGGAATACGGGGAGTTGATGGCTTTCGTCGCACAGAGTAGAATTTGCCGCAAAGTTTTTGGCAAACAGTTTGGTCTTGTCGGATGCTGTCGAGATGACCACTGGTCCATTGATAATGGTTGGGATAGAACGCACCTTTCTGTTCAGGATCCTATTTGCTATTTGCCAGAACTGGTGGGAACCAAGCCGCTTCTCAGCTACTTTGGATTTAACGGATTGAGCATTTTTTTAAATTTATTTTTTGTTTACACAGTGATCACCACTTATAAAGGCCCAGAAGCCACTCAGAGATAAGGGTTATTGCAAGAAAGAAGCTTTGTTCATGGAATCCGCGTTTTGATTTAGGCACACATATAGAATGGGGGAAATTTTTCACAGTGGATTCAGCTAGACGGGTGTTTTTCGTGAAAGATTGGCGAGGGGGGACCAGAGATTGGAGTTCAGACGAGCACCTGCCATGGAAATAACGATAGAACAAGGATAAACTCGCAACGTCTCTTCTGTGGGAGAGAGGTTGCAGGGTAGAGAAAAGGGCATCCCCCACTAAGCCACGAAGTCTATTTTGTATTCTGTCAAGGCAGGATAGGCTGTTTTTGGCAGCTCCTGCCCAGATATGGCAACAGTATTCCATCCTTGGACGTACTTGCCTTTTATATAGATAGAGAATTGCATCAGTAGTGAGATATCTTCTGGAGCGGTAGAAGGATCCCACCATCTTTCCAGCGACCTTGGCAACAGACTTGATGTACGTGTTTCATTTCAGATCAGGAGCATATAGTTCTCTTGCATTTTTATTACTCTTTTACAGTGGTTGCTGGCGGGCTTGAAAGCAGCTTTAGTTTCAGTGCATCTATTACGTTGCTAACCAGGGAAAAAGTGATTTCTGTGTGCGATGGCAGCAGCACATTTTGGGGAGAACCATGGCTGGTTGTTAGGTTTTTGTTGGAATTTTTTGGATGGTATGAATTGGTATATGCCTACAAGTAACCATTCGGTCAGGTCTGATACTATGGAGGACAAACATTTTTTAAACATGGAATGGAGAGGTAGATCAGATATGAATGTACGGAAGCTATCCCAGTCCGCCAAAGAGTATCGATATACAGTATAGTGGAGAGGTACGTCTGTAGATTTATTATATTTCATTTTTATCTTAACTGATATGATGCAGTGGTCGGAGGATCCCAGAGGAGATAGAACGGAACATGAGCATAGCTCAGGGGAAGTGGATAGAAAAAGGTCTAGCAGGCTTGCGTACTGACTGGTAGTATCAGGCAGACTGGTTGGCCTGCGAACAATCTGAGTGAGGTCATAGGCAATGGCAAAATCATGACAGAACCTCCCCTCATCATCAGTCTTATTTGAGTGGGTCAGCCATTCCACATTATGGACATTGAAGTCACCGCAAATGTGAATGTTAGCCGAGGGATGAGCAGACAGGTGTGGTCAATTTTCTCTGATATACTCTTAAAGACAGTAACTCCGCTGTTGTGGGAGCGATAGAGGGCAAATATAAATGCGGTGGTTAAGTAAGTGCAACCCGGAAGCACATATAAGGTAGATTAGGGTCTTCTCTGGAGATATCCCTGCCACATGGGAAGCCATCTTTTATGTAGGCACATATTCCATGCCAGTTGCGATCTTGGGGGTCAGATGTAGATGTTAAGTTAGAGTATCTTTAATTATGAACTCATCTAGGTAGGTGGTCGGCCCTATTCCAGTTTCGCTTTGAAAGAATATGTCAGGTTCCCTCTCCTGTAATGGGGTTTCAACCTCTGGAAGGTTAG
The DNA here is from genome assembly GCF_053919585.1 of Euprymna scolopes. Lineage (NCBI taxonomy): Eukaryota > Metazoa > Mollusca > Cephalopoda > Sepiida > Sepiolidae > Euprymna > Euprymna scolopes. Next base: position 40,789,922 of record NC_136513.1, read on the forward strand.
AATATAGACCCCTGATGTTGGAGAAGGAGATATGGTAGTAGGGGTCTACGTAGGAGGATGTGGTTCTAGGTTTATTCGTGCTTTCTTTTTTGAGATAGTTCATGTTGAGGATTTTGGGATTTGTTGAACAGTTCAGCATACTTGGTTAGAGCAGAACAGAGAGGGAAAGTAAGAGAGGAAATACGGGACTTTTTTTTGTAGCACATGATAAGGTAAATCCGTAACAATTACCTACGAGTATGACATCGAGAGGCCCTACCAGAGACTACTGCATGGTCCAGAATCCATTCAGCGAATGGCAATACAGCAGCCCCAGTACTTGCACCTGCTGATAGGGCAGCCTCCTTAGTGGTTATTCCCAGGTTTGGGTCCCTGACTATCAGGCGGTTAACGTCAGTCCAGATAAAAACGTTTACCTCCAGCACCCTTACTAGTGATATGGCCGCAAGGATAGACATAGAGACAGAAATTTTCCGACATCTCAGACTACTGTTCACGAAGTACTACCGACCTGGGAAGCATCTTTTTCTTCGCTCTTTGTCAGAAACATCCCCCATTAGAAATGAGGACCGAGGGACAAAAAAGGAGAAGCGAAAGTTACTGGAGCTGCCGATAACACATCCACTGCATTATCTACTCTCCATTAAAAAAAATGGCAAGAGGGCTTATTTATATCTACTTAGTATAAGTTCTTTGCCCATTCCCAGTTTAGAATAGAATTTGAAGATAGTCTCCCCTCCCATATTTATTCGTGGAAGTTTTTTTTGCTTTAGAAACCTCGCGACAGAACCTTCGAGATTCACCTTATTACCTTTAAATAATGCAACTTGTGAACGGCTTAGGTTTTTAGATTAGGGGCATCTCATTTAAAGGCTGGTTTAGGGTAATACCAGCGTATTTAACAAAAAAGTTTAAAACACGAGTAATAAGATATGACAAGTAATGTTAAGGTGTTTCAATTTTTAGTAAGAGTGCAATAAGAGAACAAAGATAAATAAATAAATAATATATATATATATATATATATATATATTAGTACACAAAAATTGGCAAAATTAAGACAAGATAAATTTCAACAGTTATGGATAAAGATTGTTGACAATACGTAGGATATTCAAGACTAAAATAAAAACATATTATTTCAAAGTAAAGCCTCGAAAAACCATGGATTACATAGAAAAATGTAATATAGCAGGGAGTAAACTTAGAAAAGTAACACAAGCAACAAATAGGCACTGTTTGAGTCCAGTGGCAAGGAGATATCAAGAACGACTGGAAGTAATGCCGAAAAAAGCGGAGAGCTCCTACAGCACGTGGAAGTCCTAAATAGTAATCCATTTTAATGTTGCTTAACTTCGGTGATCCAGTGGAAACCGGTGGGCCAACGTGATTATTCCGTATTATCATCTCTTACATTCTGAAAAAAATATATACTAGCGGGACCTTTAGAAATTCCACAGGGGACCTATTTATATGTAATATATTAATGTTGGCATTCTGTAGATGTTCAGTGTAAATGAAGACACTGTGATATTATTGTAGCTTTTTTTGTTAAAGTATTTATCCAAGCGAGCACGAATGAGAAAGCCCTCTCGTAAAATAAACTAATTTGAGATATTTTAATTCTTGCAGATTTTGTATATATATTATTATAGAGTTAATGTTCTATCGATTTTTATATGTAATAAAGTTACGATTTCAAAAATGAAAAAAAAAATGTCGATTTCACTATGGTGCATTAGCTTGCATCGATACCGAAATAAAAAAACTTATGAAAATAATATATATATATATATATATATATATATTAACTCTTTAATATTTATAATATATTTTTAGTTTACCATTTTGATTACCTTGGTAAACTTATTGTAATTTATATATATATATATATATATATATATATATATATATATATATATAAAATGAAGTCATTTTCCCCTCTGAGTTTGACCTTAATAGGATTAACACTCAAGACATTTCATGCAAATGTAATGTGCACAAACTGCAGCACATTATCTGAGGTGTGCTATAGACCTTTTACTCTTACACGTCCTCAATAACCGTGCATTCCTATATTTTTCTGGTAAGAGTTCACTGCCAAAACCTGTAAGAATCAATGGAAGTGGTAAATTCTTTTCTCTCTATTACATTCATACTCACCCGCAACCACTTATCCCCGTTGCCGATACGTTCACAGGGAAATTTAAGAGGAAACGCCGGTTTGAGTTCTTGGTTGCTTAAAAAAAATGGAATGGCATTTTACCTTCGGGTGAAACGCAACTTTCGATTTCATCTATTCTATAGGAAATTATACCATTTCTTTTATTTCTTCTTCTTTTATTTCTTATTCTTTTTTTCCAAGTTTTGCAACAAACTATAACAGTCAGCCGCTAGTGTTCTTCAAATGTTAAACAATTACTCGATTTATTTGTTTTATTTACTGTGTTTTTCCTTCTATTATGTTTTCATTGATTTTATACGGATTTGTTACTCATTCATTACTTATTTATATACATTGAATTTCTAGTAGTTTTATGAGCCCACTTACCATTACGCTATCGATATGGAACCACACGACATTCCATTTGGTAAAAAGCGACACCAAAGAAATCAATGAATAAAAAATAAATAAATAAAACACATTATAAACCGTTATGCTTGCACCTAACAAAAATACATTTTTGGCAAATAATAAAAGATTATGACTAAAATCATTAATGATTAAACATAGTAAGTTTTCTGGTTTTATTTTTTTTCCATTTATATTTTTTTTCCATTTGTATTTTTCCTGTTTGTTTTGTTTCTTGGATTTTATTGCAGAAAACAAACGAACATTAAAAATAAATACAAAATAAAATAAAATAAACCTAATTGCATTTTACACGGTTAGTTTTCTGGGAGTTTTTTTTAATTTGTATTTAGTCCAGTTCGTTTTTTTGTTTGTTTTTTTTTTACTCCCGTCAGGGGGGCATCTACAAATATTAAAGCGAAATGTGTGAGTCTCTGTGTGTATTCGCTTCTTCTAGTGTATGTCCTCGAATTATTTGGCTTGCAGCGCACAAATAGGTCAGATTTCACCTGTTCATTTCGCTCCATACACCTTCATATAACGCCCTTATCAGTTCCTCTTCGTTGTGGCACAGAGGTTTACTTACATGTGGCAGGGATATCTCCAGAGAAGACCCTAATCTACCTTATATGTGCTTCCGGGTTGCACTTACTTTCTTTTTCCCATTTCGTAGCCACCTTCGCGTCAAGGCTTCGGGGTTCAATCCGAACTTCGGACCAAAACTTTTTTTCTTTTACACCTCTTTTTAACACACACACCTCCAAACACCCGGGCAACGCCGGGTACCCCCGCTAGTATATATATATATATATATATATATATAGCTTGAGTTCCTTCAGTCATAATCGAAAGGGAAACAAACTTATGAAGAATTCTTGATAAAATTATTTATGACAAGAAATAGAAGAACATAACAATTAAACGACTCGGATGTGAGCGTAGCATACAAAACACACACACATACACTATTGTATCAATATATTGATACGTGTGTGAGGTGCGCGCGCGTGCATTCGTGTAAATTAATAATTTTACTACTGCTAAGGCGCTGATGGAAATATTTTAACTTTTTAAAATCCATGGGTTAAGAATTTTGCTTTATTTAATGTTTTGTTTGAATGTTATTTCTTAATTTATCTATTGCGTTTGCTATTACCTAAATAGGTTCTGACATAAAGATAATTATAGCTATTAATTTTAATAATGTATACATATAATGAATTTAAACCAAATCAAACGATAAATAGGAATATATTAGTTTATTTGTCTATAAGGAGTAAACAAGATAGATAAAGTTGGGTAAGAGAAGCTAATCAGATTGATCTCATTGAATTAGCAAATACACAAACACACACAAACACACACACATACACACACACGCACACACACACATATATATACATGTATATATATATATATATATATATATATAGTAAAGGCTTTTATTCTTCCTTATATAAATGAGTTCTGTTTTGTCATTATAAACATTTTTGAAATCGGCTTATGTAGGCGCTAAGTCTGCAATTGTTTAAAGTTCAAATATTTTTTCCTTCCGGGAATTTAAACTGCATTATTTTATTTTATTTTTTTTGCATTTTTTTATTCAAAGCTTCTGTAGACTATGTTAGATACGTATAAGTAGGTATCCTTCCGCTTGTCTATTTGCCTTTCTGGGACCTAAGGTACTTAAGCTTTTATGCATTTTTATTCTCATAGCATGTATATGCTAGTTAACATGTCGCAGAACGAATCTTGCAATCCTAAACTTACTTATTAATAGTTTTTCTTTTTCGATTTTATTATTTAATTCATCTATCTCGTTCATATATTAGAAATAGTACCGTATTATTTTACATTTGTTTTTATTGGGGAAGTGTTAGTATCGACTGGAGAGCCATGTATTAAACAGCTGTCCTGTTTTTAAATCTCTGAAACAGCTACATGGTAAGAAGCTGATGATCCCCTTTTTCTAATTACAAAATTTTAGTTAAGGTTTTCTTTTTCCATCCTCATGTAGTTAAATTCTGTTTCAAAATTGAAGACTTTTGTCGAAATCGGCTTATGCAAATGCTAAGTCTTTCTATTGCACAGTTTTAGTAAAGGCTTTTTTTCTCCTTTTCTTACTTCCCTATATAAATGAGTTCTGTTTTGTCATTATAAACATTTTTGAAGTCGGATTATGTAGGTGTTAAGTCCGCGATAGGTTAAAGTTAAACTATTTTTTTCCTTCCGGGAATTTAAATTGCATTCTTTATTTTTATTTTTGCATTTTTTATTCAAAGCTTCTTTCGACTATATATATATATATATATGTATATATATATATATATATATATATATATATATATATATATATATATATATATATATATATCCATTTTTTACACGGGGGGTGTGCATGCTACAACTGGGCAACGTCGGTTAACGGGTCCTGCCAGTATAAAATTCTTATATCTTTGTTCCAAATGCGTTATGCTATGCTCCACCATTAAATGTTGGGTTCATATATATGATAAGTTCCTACTACAATAATTATTCGAAGTCTTCAAACCACACACACACACACACACACACACACACACACACACACACACACACACATATATATATATATATATATATATATATATATAAAGGCATTGATTGAGCTTGGACTTTTTCCAAATGTTTCAAAATTTACATTAAAACATTTCATTATATAACACTTTTTTATGAGAAATATTTTTAATCCGTTACGATTGGTGAGTGAATTATTAATGAACCATGAAAGTCACCTAATATAGTGTGTTTTATATGTTTTTAAGGTAATCATCCCATGAGTATGTGACTAAATTTGCAGAAATAACATGATTTTCAGACTGTTAGTTGCAATAGAGAACAATATTGCAATGAATACCTTTTGAAAAGTAATAAATACGAGAAAACTTGTTAATTGGAACTATGAGAGTTATTATATCATACGCTATATATATATATATATATATATATATATATATATATATATATATATATATATATATATATACATACATATATATGCACACATAATTATAAAACTCAAATGACCTTGTTACAGGTGTTGTAACCGGTTGCGCATACGTACATAAACAAATAATAAACGCGACAATAAAACGTTAAAACATATTGTCTTACTGTCTACGTTTTCAGCGTCCCAATTGTTTTTTATTCGCGTTTAATTTATCCAAATAAACAATTGTTAATACTTTCTGCATTTTTTTCTATAGTTCATTTTTGTATTACGTTTAAGTTTTTTCAACGCAAATTTCTTACAAATAAATCTACTTAAACGCGTTGAAAACAGTAAGAGCATTTTACAACATCGATTTACCAACCGCCTTAATTTTTTTATTTATTTGTCATTTTTAATACACCTTTCTTAAAAAAACATTCATACATTTTCTTTTACACTACAACATAAATATATAACCCCGAAAATATTTTTTTCTTTATTTGAGTTACAAATAAATAATCAACGCGATAATAAAATGTATTGTTTTACTGTATACGTTTTCAGCGTCCAACTGATTTTTTAGCGTTTAAATTAAAAGATATATTAAAGTTTTAATTTAATTCAAATTATTATGGTATCTGTTCAGTGCACATTTACTTATACGTATGACAAACCATTTATACTTCAATGGCTGTAAGTTTTTTTCCCCAAAATAAACAATTATTAATAGAACGACTCATAAAAATCTATCTATATTCTTTTTAATTTTTATATATTTTCATAGAAATGTTTCTGTTATATCACAAAAAAAACTATTTTCTTTACGTCACAAGTGCCACGATCATACATCAATGTTAAAGCTAATATAACATACTGACCCAACGGGTTACGCGTAGTCTAGTATATATATATACACACATATATATACACATATATATACACATATATATATATATATCAAGTTTTCTCGTTTAGCTATTTATTACTTTTAAAAAGGTATATATATATACCTCTCTTTTATATATATATATATACATTTCTTATATATATATATATATATATATATATCGTCATATAATGAGTAGATCACTCTGACTGACGTAAAAACATTTAAAAATAAAATGTTTAATTACAACGTTATTTCATGCGGTTAGCGGTTGCTAATCAAGCCAGAGATGATTTGTGTCGCTGGGTCCGAATCTATTGACTATGGTTAATCGTGACCCCTGCATTGAAGATTCCCGAAAGGATGAAACTCTAGTGTCTGTAAGAATTTAATTATTATAGTAAATAATTATATATATATATATATATATATATATATATATATATATATATATATAAATATATCAGGTAAACAGTTACATATTATGGCTACAAACAGCCATCTTTTTCAGTCAATGAGACTTCCTCAGGCGAACCTGAAACCATCGACACTACAAAAAAAAAAATGAAAAAATTGAAAAAAAAAATGAAAATAAGAGTAGACCGGGGCTTTATAAAAAGTTGCGAGCTACCTAAAAAAAAAGAGGATAATAAATATTCAAAAATAAACAGCTAGATATAAAAATAAAACGATTAAAGTGGGTCATAATTTTACTAGAACTGTGGATTGTATAGGAGGGTTGGTATTGGGGATTCTGTTTATAAACTGATTTTCACGTTTCAGGAAAAGAAGTTTGGAAATGTGTTTGTTGACGTAATGAGTCGTGTGTTGGTAGAAATTAGGTAGGGGTAGGGCAATAGAGAGAGAAGAAAGAGAAAAGGGGAATTGTCACTATGATGGAGAAGGCAACGTAACTACTTATGCAGACATATTGATACCGAGACATACATCCATATACATACATACGCACAACATATACATATACATAGATACGTGTGCACCCCCCCATATATATATATATGTATATATATATATATATACAAGAATATACACCCACCCACGAATATACTCGCTAGATTCAGCCACTCTTATGAGTTGTAGATGACGAATTACGTGTCAGTGGATAATTACATTAAAAAAAAATATATATATATATACCGCTCCTGATGTGGTGGTACAAAATTGGTTAAAGGAAAAATTATCCCCAACTGGGATTTAGGTAAAAATGCACTTTCGTTAACAAATGAATTCATTGAAAACGTATCACAAAAACAAAAACAAATAAGGCGCGCGCACACACAGACACACAGCCACACATACACACACACATACACACACACACACACACACACATATATATATATATATATATATATATATACATATATATATATATATATACGCGAGGCGCAGTTATTACTGGTGATGTTCTACTCTAATATTACAAATGTATTCTTTTCTTTATAATTAAACAATATGTCAAAACAGATCCAACAACGCGGAATTCTAACAAACATTCGTCTCACTTCAGGAATTAGATGATCGATTGATCGATATATTTGGTGTTTGTCAATTACTTCCGAAGCTGTTCTAGTTCGAGTATCAAATACTTTAAAACAATTCGGACAAAGTGGTTCCATTGTAACAAGAGTCATTCCGGAAGACTGGATTTATTTTTACTTAATTCACTTAGTTGTCTTATGTTGCATTCAATAAAGTTTCATGTTTCTTTAAAACTAATACTCTTATTGCTCTTGCTATAGCTTTCAAACTATATATATATATATATATATATATATATATATATATATATATATATATATATGGTGCAAAGTTTTCTTGAAAATTCAAAGACTCACGTTTTCTTTTTTATAACCTTCGTTTATTTCCTGGATTTTTCCATTACAGCTGTTTCATTAATAAGTGGCAATTTTACGATTTATGTTTCTGTAAAAATATCCTGCCCCCACCAATTCATTAATAAGTGGCAATTTTACGATTTATGTTTCTGTAAAAATATCCTGCCCCCACCAATTCATTGGATTTTTACAACAAATGATATATTTTTAACATGGTGGACATCGTATTCGGGTAAAAAGATTTCCACAGCCATGCTTCATCACTTCCTCCATCTTTTGGTGTTATTTAAAGATAGTTTTCTGTTTTAACCCGTACTTCCGTACTTTTATTTTTTATTTATTAATTATTTAATTTTGTTTTAATTTTCCCGGTTTTTCCTATTTGATTTTCCAATTTTCATATATATATATATATATATATATATATATATATATATATATATATGGAGTCGCTTGCAAGCGATTAAAAACAACTCTACAGTTTTATTTTTAAACTTTTATTGAAAAAAAATCTATTTATGCAATATGATTATGTAGTAAAGCTGAATCTACACAATCTAGCTTTAGCCTGAATCACCGTTTCGATACTCATCGTTTCGGTGTAATTGGCTATGTACACTTCCATATAGTCTGAATATTACCGAAATCATTTTTCATTCAATATTTAAAAAAATAATTCTATATGCACTTTTTCCTGTTTTGAAAAAAAAAAAAAAACCTCCTTGCATGATTTAACTTTGGGTTTAATTTACATACCAGGATTATTCGCTTACAAATAAGAAAAGTCGTTCCAAAAGTAATACCTTTTATTTTGTATCCGCCTCCCCCAACTAAAATTTTTTTTTTTTCATTGTTGTGTATATTTATGCGCCTCTTTTTAAAATGAAGACAAAATCAGAAAATTATTTATTTGTTTATTTTAATGAAATCCCATCATGCAATAGTAAATGAATTTGAATGATTGGGTAAAGTAGGAAGGAAGCGCTCACACGGATTATAGTGAAAGAGAAATACAGCATACTATCAAACCAAAATCTGCAATCTTTCATACTTTGCCTATATAGTTATTAAAAACAAAGACGGGAGTTGTACCATTAAAACTAACAATCGTGTTCCAGAATTCATTTTCTATATTTTAACTACCATTCTCAATGCCCTTTATCCAGTCTGTTTTTATTCCTAGGCCGTAAAATCCAGAACGGGCTTTGTCATCACAACTTTTACCACTACTATGGAAACGACAGACCCATCTCCTGTGCTGTATCGGTTTCGTAAACGTTCAGCAGGTGCCAGTAAATTTTGATTGGTTTAAATTTTGATGCATGAATGAAATTCACTGACCACTCTCTGCTTCTAATGCACGTCCATGACAGGGGTAGCTTTCTTAGCTCTTCACACTGTCAATATCTGCAACAGAAGAGTGTAACGCATCGCTCATGAATGCATTAGATCAATCGTCATAACAATACAATTTGCAGTTTCCTTTGGCCCATTCGAGCGGAACAAAATAGGAAGCATAAATTTTGGAATGCCTCTCGTATGTTAAAATAATTGTACTCAATATTCATATTGTATTTCTGAAGCAAAATGCAATTACCTAAAACAATTTAATACTACGTATATCTAAACTGTAAAATTGATTTAAATGACTACTTTTATTTCATAGTTATTATATTGGATACGTCAGCGTGGAGTCTTCGGTATAAACCGAAGTTAAATCCATTGGCAAGGTGCTGACTGAGAGGTTTCTAATGGTGTTAAATCATTCTTTGTGTAATGTTTGTTACCCAGCAGGTTGTAGCCTCTGTCACAAAGTACGCAAAGAATAGAAAATAAATTCAACTCAATTTTCCCGTTATAACTACGACATATATTTCCTCATTCTCTTACCATGCTTGACCTCGTTACGGCTGTTACCCGCGTCTCTAACGTGATCTCGAACATCATCTACATTTCCAACGTGATCGTATTCTCTAACGTGCTCTTTCTCCTTTTTATAGTATATTCTTTACTAATGACGCCACATGCATTTGCATACGTGCGTCCGCTCTCTGTTACATTTAGCTTGCACTACGCATAAATTATCCCGCCACGCGTGACTTTTCATTACGGCTGGGATGTCACCCACGTCTCTAACGTGATCACATACGTCATTCACCTCTCTGCCGTAATCTCCAACGTAGCCGCATTTCTAACGTGATCGTCTTCTCTAAGAAGCGCTTCCGTCGTTTTATAGTCTATTTTTATCGGTAATATCATTTCGCATGCATTTGTATCCGTGCGTCCGGTTCTATTACATTTAGCTAGCACTATGCACATATTTAATCTGACTCGACGTCAGTATTATATAAAAGTTAACCGTTCTTTTGACATGAAAGTCCAATTCGGATACACTGGTCACAGTATAACTATTATGCATACAAATTTGATTATTAGAAAATCAATAATTATCATAAATAAACTGGAAGTGTGATCTAAATCATAGGCATGTCCAGACAAAACGTATTGAATCACAATCAAATGAAATTCTGAAAGAAGGACGATGATCGCCACAAGTTCTGTAAATCAACTTCACAAATATACTTTCTTGTGAATCTTTTCTTTATATGTAAAACTTACTACAACAATTGATTGATGTAGTAATTTCATAGTATATAATAGCATAATTAAGACGTATATAATAATATAACAATTTTGTAGTATTTAATAATATAATTATTTTGTAGTATATAATAGTATAATAATTATGTCGTATATCATAGTATATAATTTTGTAGTATATAATATTATATAATTTTGTAGTATATAATAGAAAATAATTATGTAGTATATAATAGTATATAATTTTGCAACATATGATAGTATATAATTTTGTAACATATAATAGTATATAATTTTGTAATATATAATAGTATATAATTTTGTTGTATATAATAGTATATATTTTTTAATATATAATACTATATAAATTTGTAATATATAATATATTATTTTTTAGCATATAATATTATATAAATTTGCAGGATATAATAGTATATAATATTATAGTATATAATAATATATAATTTTGTAATATACATTATAATTTTATAATATATAGTAGTATATAATTCTATAGTATATAACGTTTTTAGTATATAATAGTATATATTTTTGTAATATATAATAGTATATATTGTTGTAATAAATAATTTTGTAATATATGTATATAATTTTATAATATATAATAATATGTACTTTTGTAATATATAATCGTATATAACTTTGTAGTATGTAATATTATATAATTTTGCAGTGTACAATTGTATGTAATTTTGTAATATATAATAGTATATATTTTCGTAATATACAATAGTATATAATTTTGTGCTATATACTAATATATAATTTTGTAATATATAATAGTATATATTGTTTTAATATATAATTTTGTATGATATAATAGTACATAATTTTGTATCATATAATAGTATATAATTATTAGCGTACAATAGCATATGATTTTGTAATATACAATAGTATATAATTTTGTAATATATAATAATATATAATTTTGTAATATATAGTAGTATATATTGTTCTAATATATAATAGTATATAATTTTCTAGAATATAATAGTATATAATTTTGTATACTATAATAATATATAATTTTGTAGAATACAATGACGACTCTCTGCTTCTGCTGCACGTCCATGACAAGTGTAGCTTTCGTAACTATTCACAAGGTCAATATCTTCAAGAGAGGTTTGTAAATTATCTGCTAAATTTGCATTAGATCAATCATCATAACAATGCAGGGAAACAGTACTGTATGTGAGTGCTTATATAAATATACCTTTAATTTATTTTTGTGTATTGATATTCATATTAAATACCTTTTTTTTCTATTTATTTAAAAAGAAAATACAATTTGTTATATATGGGTCGTAGAATTGCATTCATCTGCAAAAGATCGGGCTAATTTGCATATTCTTTTAAACATTCATTTTTAATTTAATTTCCTATTAGTTTTGTCGGTTTTCTTATGGGATGACCATCTTTAGTTAACTATTAGGTTTAATTATATTTATGTAGGTATTTTAAACGATTTATATTTGCGTAATATTTACGTAAAAAGTAAGCACAAACTACTCTCTCTCTCTCTCTCCTTCCTCTCTCTCTCTCTCTCTATATATATATATATATATATATATATATAATGTATAAGTTTCGTGGTTAATTTTAAATTCTGAAAAACAGCATATAGAGACATATATTCGATTTAAGAATTTATTGCTTGACAAAGGAATATATAGAAGGGGTTATTTCAATTTCCTTAATCCATGGATTTTCAACAATGGCACATTTCATCAGAGAAAATGAAATGCAGTTAGCAAAATGTTCAGCTGGGAATGGACGCTATTTTGCTTTTCAGCACAATTATTTTTGAGTGGTTGTGGATAATTATATGGAGAAAATTATACGAAAAGAGAAGTTGATACAACCTGGGTAGTCCATTACCGGAAGGAGTCCAATGTCATTCGGGGTTATACATCCGGATGGGCAGAAAATAGGCCCATGGTAGAAAGTGGTATTCCCATATAGCGAAAGCGTACTGCTCCTTCTTGCTATTTCGAAAAGTATACCGGGGAGCCTTATTCGTTGCTGCGTTGATTGTGTGTTATTTGCTGTGGTCCAAATGCTTTCTCGGTGTTGACAAAGTGTATCCGAAATTGGGTGGATATACCATCCCATTGTAATTATCCTCATGAGTAATAGAGTTTGAGCATTGAATTAATTTGGCTATGATATCCTTGAAAGTATTATTTCAAGTAATATCTATCAGGATTTTCATCTGAATTTCTATCAGTGTCTTATCTCGCTTATATATATATATATATATATATATATATATATATATATATATATATATATATATATATATATTTGAGTATATATTTGTTTTAAAAGAATTGCCTTCCAAACTCATGTGTCAGTTTGTTTTTGTCTACAGACATGGGACTTACCATATAGAGGATTCGAAACTTTATATTTGGGTTTACCCGGGTAAATCGGTACAAAAGCGTTAATATTAAAGAAATGGAATTTGCCAGATGAAGGTCGAACGACGGCATTACGAATATGCAATTGTAACCTAATAGTCATTGGTTCATGTTTTAATTTGTAAACTTGCAGCAAATATGTTTTCATAGTTGACGCATTGACGTCAAAGAAATATGTAAATCGCAAGCTAAACGTTGTGGTTTCGATTCTCCGTGGTGGCGCACGAATCATCTTTTAAAGATTTTGAAATCATACACTATTTATTGGGTCCAATGTAATATCAAATATATAAGATTTCTGCATTAATTAAAATATAATATTTAAGCATATTTTACGACTGGGAAATGACAGGCGGTCTGCTAGTATCTATATATCCATAGCTAAAATATACATTGATTTATATATCTATCTATCTATCTATCTATGTATCTATCAATAATGTTAGGATATCCATGTATGCTTTATGTGTGGTAATTCCAAGGTTATGGCAGTTTTACGAAGCATAAAAACGATGTTTTTTTTATATTTAGTATTTCACTTTTTAAAAATTTCAATCGGTCCTGCGCGCTTAATCACAAAAACGGTGATACATTTTTCTGTGATCAAGAGCGGAGGACCGTTTTAGAAATAGAATACGAAATTAAAACAACGTCGTTTTTATGGCTCATTGGACCCTCATAGCATTGATATATATATATATATAATTATTTTTTTACTATAATAATTAAATACCTACAGACACTAGTGTTTTATCCTTTCGGGATTCTTCAGTGCAGGGTGTCACGATCACTACCAGTCGAACGATTCGAACCCCGCGACACGAGACATCTCTGGCTCGATTAGCGGATGCCGTATCCATTCGACTACCATTAACCGTGTGAAATAGTGTTGAATTTTTAACATTTTAATTTAAATGTTCATTACGTCAGACAGACAGTGATCAAATCGTTATACGATGATCTACGCATAAGAGCTAAATTGACCGACTTTTAATTCAACTGAAAGTGCTCAACGATAAGAAATGAATTTTTTCCCCACTCTTTATCTGTGCCTAAATCAAAACGTGGAATCCATGAACAAAGCTTCTTTCTTAGAATTGCACGCCTGTGGAACTCTGTTCCGTCTGCCTGCTTCCCACCTGACTACAACTTGGATGTGTTCAAGTCCAACGTTAACAAATTCATAATGAACCGCCTCCTTAAGTAAACACTTCATCAAATCTCCACACTTATGTACTTGCAATAATCCTTATCCCTGAGTGGCTTCCGGGCCTTGATAACTGGTGACCACTGTGTAAATATATATATATATATATTTATATATATATACATACACACACATATATATATATATATATATATATATATATATATATATACACACACACATATATATATCGTCCTGGTCAAAATCATAAGGCCACTTAAGAAAGTAAGCGTTTACGCATATTATACAATTTTTAATCAAACAAATGGTTGACACCATTGCAGAAGGGGAAAATATGATGGAAAAAAATGAAATCTGCTTCATTCGAAACCTAAACCTGATATAATAATTATTTTTTAAAAAAACAAACATTTTCACCTGGTCAAAATGATATGACCACTGATAATTTATCTAACAAAAGGCAATTATAAATTACTAAAAAAGGCCTTAGTATTTAGTATAGCCTCCATTATTACGAATTACTTACAAAATTTCTCTTCGGCATGCTTACGACTAAGTTTATCAGTTGCGAAGGAATTTTATCCCATGTACTGAAAACTGAATCAGAAGGTTCCTTTATCGAATCATACTGGGTTCCATCCTTGAAAACTTATTTTGCCATCCATTCCCAAAGATTTTCAATGGGATTGAGGTCCGGAGAACATGCTGGATTATCTAACAATTTTATATTATTTGAAGAAAAGTATTCTCGTGCTTGTCGAGAAGTGTGTATCGCAGCGTTGTCTTGCTGGAAAATCCATTTTTTTTCAAACAGACGTGGACCTTCAGTCCTTATAGAAGCATTTTAAAGCATTGAAATGTACTTCAATGATGTTTGCCAGCCTTTCACTACTTGCAACTTTAGGGTCCCAGCTGACGAAAAAGCACCCAGATCATTAAAGTTGAAAAAGTCTCTTTGGGCAAATTTTTATCATGCCAATAGTGTTGAAACTAATCTGAACCATCTAGATTAAACTTTTCTCATCCCAAGTCTGGTATTTGGCAGCATATTTAAGTCGGTTAGTTTCGTGCTGTTCAAGAAGACGTGGTTTCTGCAGTCCATTTAAATGATTGAACCCCTTCATTTTCAGATGCCTTGTGATGGTATTTAGGACTAGATTCTGTCGCTGTTTGGCTTTTCAATCGACTTGAGCTCTTACTGGAGTTTTTTCTTTCACCTTCTACTGATACGGCGATCCTGTGATAGGGTTATTGTTTTTTATCGACCTGGACTCTTTTAGCGCCCATATTGATCTGGATTTCTTAAAAAAATTGTGATGACAGTTTTGCTACGATTCACTTCGTTTGTAATGGATCTATGAGAGAGTCCACCCCTATTATGCTCAAAGATCCTTCCTCCATAAAACTCTGATAATGGTTTCCCTTGTGCCATTTATAATTTAGTAAGATGTTTTTATCCACTAACAAGTTGCTTTTAGTAACATAGAAAGCTTTTCGTATTCATTTTTTCAAAACTAGCCGATTTTATTAAAGTGGCCGTATCATTTTGACCAGGTGAACATGTGTGTTTTTTTAAAAATACTTATTAGATCAGGTTTAAGGTTTCGAATGAAGCAGATTTCATTTTTTTTCCGTGTGCGATAGTGCCTCATTTTGTTGGAAGACACAGTATGACTTTTTGACGAGACTCTTGATCAAGGGAAGACGTTTTTCTCGAGGAAATGTTTATAGTCACGAGTGGGGAACTACACTGGAGACATCTTCTCCCCATTTGAGAAAAACAGCTCCAAACATCATAACTGACGCCGGATGTTTGGTCGTGGAGACATTGTACACTTCAGAGACATCTTGCCCGAAAGACACTACTCTGCCATTCTGTTTATTCACGACAGGATCGACGGTGAAGTTCTTTTCGCCCCCCCCCCCCCAAAAAAATGATGGTTCGGTTTTTATGGATTTTGATGTTGTTGAGAAGCTTTTTACTGCGTAAAAGGCGTTTCTTTTTTATCATAACCGTCAACAGGGGTTTTCTTATCATTTTCGTGCTCTTTCCACCTTCTAGTTTAACAGTCCTCTTAACAGTGGACACTTAGACCTTCATATTAGCGAAATGTATCATTTTAAACGTTGGATTGTTTTCGAACACACTTTGGAATTGTTTTGGTCTTCACAACTCGGGGCCTTTCTTTTGAGGGGTCGATACTTGTAATTACTGAGGGTACCGTTAAGAGACTTAACATTCCTATCACGTGCTGGTTAACGACCTGCCTGAATAGCTGGCCGAAACGTTGTAAAACAGCAACTATGAATATAAGGATAACAGTTTGCAAATAAATAAATAAATATACAAACTACTCAGCTCTATGATTCCAATAATTAAATAATATTCATAAACTTATAATCAAATAGTTTGGGTGTTAGCTTGTTTTATGCGGCATAACATTTTAGTGTAACAATTAAACAAAATTTTGATTGTGTATCCATTTTTTTTTCGGACTGTTTACCTCATCTTCATAGTTGTTGTTTCCCGACGTTTCGGCCAACTCCTCTTCTGGCCTTCAACAGGTCGTAAAAGACGACAGGATAGAAATGATGGGTCTTGTAACTTGATCTCCAGTAATTCCTGCCTTTGTTGTTATCACACCACGTTTTGGACAACTAATGCTCTGACCTGATTGTGGTAGGATTGAAACCGCTATCATCAGACAATGATCACCTGGAACTGTAGCGACTCAAGGCATTTATATACCGTAACACTGGTCCCGACAGATCATCAAGGTTGGATTTTATGGTCTTATAAGTCTAATCTTGTGTTTTTATTTAGTCTTTCATTGTCGGGTTCGTATCGAATTGTATTATATATTTTATTTATCTCAAAAGATTCCAAAGGATAAAAATATATTAATATATAATATTTTTGACTGATAACGTATGCATGTAATATCGCTTTAGGTATATATATATATATATATATATATATATATATATATATATATATATATATATATACATACATACATATGTGTGTGTGCGTGAGAGTGTGATTGTGTGTGTGTATATATATATATATATATATATATATATATATATATATATATATATATTCATTTACAACAATTTTAGGAAAATCCATTAATTGAAGTGGAAGAAATGTAGCAGGGTCATGTGATCTCTAATAGGAAACAACACATTTTTGAGGACTCACTTAATTTTTAAAAATGCTTTTAGTGTTGATGAAAACTCTATTAAAAGAAGAAGCGGAACAAGAGTAAATGCATTAAATACACGCAAGTGTGTTTGTGAGATTCACAGTCAACACACACACGCACACACACACACATACATATATATATATAATTACTAGTATTAATGCGATTCTTGTTTTGCAATCTTATGTCACGCAAGTCTTTGTAAAAATCATTTTTATATTGCTTTTTATTGAAATAAGGTGCGTGTATTTAGAGTGCGTTTGGTTGTGCGTTTCTTCAACAGAATTTATACGCATATGAATGCATAGATGTACGCGCGAGCGCGCACACACACACACACCCACACACACACACACACATATATATATATATATATATATATACATATATATATATATATAAATTTTAGAAAGGATACAAGATCATCGGTGCCACTGGATTCAAATCCAATACAAGGGAATGAAGTCATGGTCTTTTAGGATATAAATGACAGCGGCTGAAGAGAGGCCTATATTACTCGACCATAAATTGGTCCCCCTATATTGAATTTGAAACTAACGACATCGATGTTTTTCACATTTTCTGAATTGTTTTAGAGAATAACTATTATGATTTTATATGGAATTTTAATTTATAATCTCTGGGGTCCTTTCCTATAAACATCACACAGGTATATATATATATATATATATATATATATATATATATATATATATATATATATATATGTATGTGTGTGTGTGTGTGTGTGTGTGTGTGTGTGTGTGTGTATAAATCCGAGAATAAACAAGCAAACACAGAAATACGACTTCAGAGTATATATATATATATATATATATATATATATATATATATATATATATATACCGTAGCGTCCGAAACTAAGGGACAAAATTTTAAAATCTAGTATTTGTTAGAAATAACAACTGTGAAAAGCTGAAGTTTTGACAACTGGTAGTCGTTATCATCCATAATAACATACTAACATTTGAATCATTTGCAAAATATAGAAAGAGAATTATAACAATTATTTATTTATTTTCAAAATAGGAACGTCCAAAAGTAAGGGACAAAATTGAGAAAAACAATGTAAACAGCCACAAACAATCAATGAACGCTTGCTCTTAATGACAGCTAATCAGTTCTTGACAATCCTCGATATTAATTTTAGACCATTCTTCTTGAATTCTCTACACATAAATCCTCAGTGTTAGTAGGATTTCTTTCCATAGCTTTCACTCCTAAGGTCTTCCAAAGATTTTCTATTGGTTTTTAGTCAGAACTTTGCGGTGGCCAATCAATCATTTCGAAATCTTTCTTGCTAAGGTAACTCATTACCATCTTTTCCTTGTGAAATAGGGCATTATCTTGCATAAAGGTAGCCCTATCGAAACCTGAATTCTGTATGATTGGCAAAATATGATCTTGAACAATGTTTTTTATATATCTGCGCGTTACACGAGTTTGTAACCGTAGAAGAGGCATTGTACCTTGGCTAGAAAATATTCCAGATACCATGACGCTTCCGCCCCCAAACGTGACAGTTTTCTTAGTACACTGTGCACTTAATCTTTCACCAATGCGTCTCCTTAGATGGTTTTTCCAAATAAATTAAACTTGCTTTCATCACTGAGAAATACTTTTGCCCAATTTTCATATGTCCAAATTACATTCCTGTTTGCGAATTCTAATCTCTTCTTCTTATTCTTCGAACTAACATGTGGTTTCTTCTCTATTTCTTGCAGTCGTCGAGAAACAGTCTGTCTTGCCACATTAACACATGAGATACTATTCATAACCCTTTAAATTTCTGTGCAAGAATTAAACGGTTTTTTAATTGCATACGCTTTGTTATTCGATCTTCTCTTGCCGAAGTTTTTCGGGGTCTGCCGGTTTTAAAAGCACGAACTATTTTGCCAGTATCATTGTAGGATTTTACAACACTGCCTACAACAATCTTGGAACGTTTCACTTTCTCTGAAAATTATCTAATGGTGTGCTTTTCCTTGTGTAGCTTCACAATAGCTTGTCTAACATAGAAATCACGTTTTTGGCGTTTTGTCATGATGCCGGCTGATGGAACGTTTACAAATGACTAAGTAAGTCTTAATCTTTAGAGGAAATTAAAAAAAATGAATATAGTACACTGTTTACATTGTTTTTTTTCTCAATTTTGTCCCTTACTTTGGTAGGTTCCTATTTTGAAAATTAATAATTGTTATAATTCTTTTTCTATCCTTTGCAAATGATTCAAATTTTAGTATGTTATTATGGATGATAATAACTATTAGTTGTCAAAATTTCAGCTTTTCACAGTTGTTATTTCTAACAAATATTAGGTTTTAAAATGTTGTCCCTTAGTTTGGGACGGTACTATATATATATATTTATATATCTATAAAAGTGGAAGTGTCTGTCTGTCTCTCTGTCTGTCAGTCTGTGTGTGTCTGTCTGTGTACATTTCCCTACAATAATTCTGTCAATTTTCAGTCTACAGACTCGAATTTGATATACAAGGTATGGATACTTAGGAAAATTTTTCGAATTCGTTTTCTGCTAGAAATTTGGCTGTTACGGAGTCAAAGTTAAACAATTTGACCTTTGAGAACTCTACCAAACTCCTCCGACAATTTTGGGTATAAACAATTGAAATTTTAGATATAGGTCCCTTAGACATGGATCGACCTTAATAACTTGATTTGAGCCTAAACAATAAATATTAAGGAGTCATAATAGGAATCAAAGGTAAAAAAAACTGGCCTCTGCAGTCTCTACCAAATTACTTAGCCAATTTCTGGTCCAAACATTGGAAATTTTACATAAAGAGTATTCAGAAATAGGGAAGCTTTTTAATCCGTTTGGGTCGAAAATTTGAGCTACCAATATATAAATGTATGCATGTATGTTTTCCTGTCTGCCGAAAACCTTCTACAAATAGGACGGATTTTCACAAGATTAGTATCGTTTTGAAGTTCGACCCTTTAGACGACAAATACCCCCCAAATTGGCCGAAAACATTAATTTCTTCACCCTTAACTATGCACTTTTCTACAGGCATGGTCGCTTTTTCAACGATATTTTCGAAAGTCATTCCCTCTTTTCGATTATCTAGCCTTAATTTAAACCTACGTCACTTCCGGTTTGGCGGTGGTCGTAACAGCAAATACGTCACGTTTGTTTCGTGTTCCTTTCCTCCTTCGCGGAACAGGTTCCAGCCTGCCTTTCTACTACCACTTTCTTTTGCTCAACACGAACCTCCAAACACCCGGGCAACGCCGGACTGAAATGCTAGTATATATATAAAAAATGAAAATGTCTGTCTGTCTGTCTGTGTGCCTGTCTGTGTACATTTCCCTACGCAATAAATCTGTCAATTTTCAGTCTACAAATTCGAAATTTGCTATACAGATAAGATTTGGGAAAATCTTTCTAATCCGTTATGGGCCAGAAATTTTGCTGTTAAGGGGTCAAACCTCAACGGTTTGGCAGTGGCTGTAACAGTAAAGACGCCACGTTTTTTCCCTGTTCTTTTCCTCCTTCGCGGTATTGGTTCGAGCCAGCCTTCCTCTTACCACTTTTTTTTTTTTGCTCAACAAACACCTCCAAACACCCGGGCAACGCCTGGCACCCATGCAAGTATATATATATATATATATATATATATATATATATATATATATATATATATAAATATATATATATATATAAATATATATATAAATATATATATATATATATACGTTTTATTATTATGTTTTTATGAAAAAAGTCTGAGGAAGCTACAGACGGCCAAAAAACGGCCGGGTAGCTGAAAAATAATGTAACTTAACAGAAAGATACGGTAATAAAAAATAAAACGCATATTTGCTCTACAACAGTATTGAGCACTTTCTTCAGTTTTTATTAATTACCATTTTCACTATATATATATATATATATATATATATATATATATTTATATATAAAATAGTAGAGTTCGTGTGTGTGTTTGTCTGTGTGTACAAACCACAATGTTCAAAGAAATATAAAGGCGATATATGTGTACACCTTTCCTGGTCAAGAAATTGTAGAATACTTCTCTCAAAACAGACATAATATGTTATGCGTAATTTTTATATATAGCATTCTTCAAACTGCATCTATATCGATTAAGTTACGATCATTAGCACATCACATTGAATTAATCTATTTAAATAATTTGCTCGATGATACTATTATTCGACATAATAGCCTCATTTCAACTGTATTATTTAAAAATATAATTTAAAATTTAATTAGTTTATTTTCATTTCAATTTATATTTGATTAGCCAGGGTACCCCGCGTTGCCCGAGTCGACATACAGTTCCGTTTTGAACACACCTACTATACTAAGGATATTAATCATTTTCATCGTAGGTAACGTCCATACCCCCACCCACGCACATACACAACAATTTCCAAAATAAAAGAACAGATATAAACATGTAAATGTAATCGCCCCCCCCCAAAAAAAAATGAAGTACGTGATACCTTCTTTACCAGGTGAGACTCTAACAATAGTAAAAATAATTTATTTATGGGCGTCTGAAATGGCTACCTTTAAAAATATGCGAAGGAAATGCGGCATTATATCGGAGCACACTAACACATTTCCTTTACCCTATCTCCTCCATCTTTACTGTCGATGGCCGTTCAATAGTCGACCGAAGTAAAAGATTCCTTAGGAAATATTCTTATCTCGAGAGAATTCGTCCACCGGCGATGAACAGCCGTAAAAAATACATAAAATAAAGATATTAAGTTTTCTTGAAAAAAAACATTTTTTTTTCATGTACTTTCATCTAAAAATTTACGATTTTCGCAAACATATTTTTACTTATATTTCCCCCCTCCCCCACATAAAAAAAAACTTGACTGACCAAAAAGTCTTACCCCCCCCAAAAAAAAAAACAACTTGTACTTACATCTAAAAATTTACATTGAAGGAAAAAAACACACACTTTTTGTTGATAAAGAAAAAACAAAACAAAATATATGAAATAAAACAAATAAAAATATTTTCAGTCCTTTAACGGTAGGTTTTTGTTATTTTTGATTTTTAAATTTGAATTTATTACGGTTTATTTGTTTTTAAAGCGTCTGTTACAACGATCGGCTTAAACCGATGATTGCTGGTCTTGCCCGATCCATGCTTTACGGGAATTCCAAGGAATCCGGATCAAATTATGCAAGATTATCGAATATTTAAAAATAAATCAAAACATCTTTCTGTCTACACGAAATTATTTTTTCACGCTAGAAACGTCTTGCGATTACCAAATTAATTTATTTGGGAAGAGTTTGTTTTTATATCTTTCGAAATTCAGAAGTATATAAAAAAAAAAAACTCATCAGGGGAAATAACTCTACTCGTTTTATAAAAAAAATCGATGTCGGAAGTAATAATTCCAAATAAATTTTAATCAAATATATTATCAATATAATTGTTATTTAGAGTTGATGAAATAATAATCTTAAATAGAACAATTAAAACAACTCTTTCGCTAAAACCTTAAACTAACATACACCTATTTCGTACAATTAATTTTCCTTAATATAATAAACAAATGAGGTGACCTCTTAATCGTATATATTTTAAAGAATCATACTATATATAGGAATACTAAACTAAAGGACCTTTTGTATATATTATCCAAATTGTGGACAAACAAACACAAACAAACAGACAGGAATACGAATTTATATATACAGATATACTTCAGTTTTGCCATTTTGGATTATTTTGGTAAGCTTAACTATATATATATATATATATATATATATATATATATTTATACATATATATATATTTATACATATATATATATTTATACATGTATATATATTAGTACATATATATATATATACATATATATATTCATGCATATATATATTTATGCATATATATATTCGTATATATATTTATACATATATATATATACATATATATTTATACATATATATATTTATACCTATGTATATATTTTTATACATATCTATATATCGATAAAAGTGAAAGTGTCTGTGTATGTGTGTATCTGTGTGTCTGTGTGTGTGTACATTTCCCTGCGCAATAACTCTGCCAATTTTTAGTCTTCAGACTCGAAATTTGATATACAAAGTACTGAGATGTGGAGAAATCGATGTGATCCATTTCGGCCAGAAATTTGGCGACTAAGGGGTCAAAGTACAACGATTTGGCCTTTCAGAACTCTACCAAACTCCTCCGGGATTTTCGGTCTAAACACTTGAAATTTTAGATATAGGTTCATTGGACATGGATCTAACTTATGAACGCAACTTGAACCTAAAACAATAAAGATTAAGGAGTCATAATAGGGGTCAAAGTTTATAAATTTGATCACTTTTTTTTGCTGAGCATACATCTCCAAATGCACAGGCAACGTCGGGCACCCATGCTAGTATATATATATATATATATATATATATATATATATATATATATATATATATATATATTTATATATATATAAGTGAACGTGTCTGTGTGTGTGTCTGTGTGTCTGTGTGTGTACATTTCCCTACGCAATAACTGTATCAATTTTTAGTCTACAGACTCGAAATTTGATATAGAGTGTACTGAGATTTGGAGAAATCTTTGTAATTCGTTTTCGGACAGAAATTTGGCTGTTAATGAATCAAAGTTCAATGATTTGACCTAGGAGAACTCTACCAAACTCATCCGACAATTTTGGGTCTAAACACTTGAAATTTTACATATAGGTTCCTTGGCCATGGATCTAATTTAACTTTGTTTTAGCCCCAAAAACAAATGTTTAGGGGCCAAAATAAGGAGAAAAGTTTTTAAAAGAATTGACCTCTGAAAAGGGAAATAAAAAGATTAAAAATAGGAGAAGTTGTACATATTGTGAGGGGAGCCCTGGGGAGTGTGACAAAGTATTTGACAATAGATTGAGAAAATTAGGAGCCATTGCAACGTTGCTGTACTTCAAAAGATTGCCTTGTTGGGAACCTCCAGAATCTTGTGTAAAGTGCTGGAAGACTAAGAAAAGAAGAAAGCTGGTAGCCTATGTTCATTTGCTATTAACCGCCTATGAGTATAAAATCAGCAATACCAACAGTAATTCAGAAAATGTTGTTGTTGTTGTTGTTGTTGTTAATACTACTACTACTACTACTACTACTACTACTACTACTAATAATAATAATAATAATAATAATAATAATAAACTATGACACGAGATTAGGCACGCAAGGCGGAGGAGCCTACCGTTTTAAAAACGATTGTTCAAGCGAATTATTATATAGAAAATACTAATAATTGTATTTTGACCAGAAAATGTCTACCATCTCTTATGGGGACATGACATCTTCGTTTTGTATATGAAAAAAAATACACACACAAAAAAAGCAATCGACTGTCAAATTATATCATTGCGATCTATTAAACGATATCTTTGGCAGGGAAAGCAATCTACTTGAGAAGACAAGTGAAAATAATAGTATCTATTTTAAGAACGATATTCTTTCTTCAAACTTCAGTTTCTCTTTTATTCCGTCAAATATTCCTAAAGGAATACAAAGAGACGAAGATACCTAAAAATGAATATAAATTTGCATAAAGACCGACAGTTCTTTCGGTTTTTATGCAAATCGGGTTTAATAGATAAAACATAACATGAGGAAAAAAAACCTCTCCGGTGCCTGTCTGTCTGTTTGTTTAGGCCGAATCTTTTGAATAGTTGCTACGCGTAATGCAAGCTTTTGCAGACTTTTACCGTAGCTGTATGTCTTTATAGGTTTCGGGGAAATGGTCTTAAGTATCTAGGAACTGATGCATTGAAGTGGTCTGATTTTGCTGCTAATGGTTGCGAGTAAGAATATAGTACATCTAATGTAGTACATTCTGTGAAAGGAATTTAAAAAACAGAGTGACTTACTACATGCATATCGTCTATATCTATACTTCTCTATTTTTTGTGTATTGATATTCATATTAAAAACATTTCGTTGGGCCGGGATCAAAGTGTAGTATCTATCGACAGATGCTGCACTTAAGATAATTTGTACCAGTATCTATACTGGGACAATTATTATTTTTGGTCACAGCCAGATTGCCCCCTTTTTCCTTACTTTTAGGGGAGCTGGTTTTTACCCCACATTAAAAACGGCCTTGTGCCTAATTTTCTTTGGTGGGGAAGCAAATAAATACATTAAAAACCTTTCTTTATATTTATTTAAAAAAAGAAAATACAACTTTGTTAAATATGCGTCGTGGAATAACATTCATCGGCAAAATATCTAGCTAATTTGCATATTCTTTTAAACATTCATCTTAATTAATTCCCTATTAGTTTTCCTTTTTTTTTTTTGGTTTTCCTATGAGATGAGGGTTTAAGGTTAACGCGTAATTACTTTCATGCAAATAATTGACATGATTTATACTTGTGTAATATTTGCGTAAAAAGGTTATAGTAAACACAAACTTTCTATATATATTTATGCATACATATATATTTAAAAAATGCTTACAAAACTCCTTTGTCAGGTTTGTGTGTACAAACATCAAATTAAATATATAAGGTATTCGAACCCATGAAAAACTTTATATTTGTGTTTTAGGGAGGGAATGGAATTTACCAGGTGAATGCCGAACGACAGCATTGCAAATATGTATGCGTAGCGTAATTTCTGTTGTTTCATGTTTTATTTTTTAGCTTTGCAGCAAATATGTATTCATAGTTCAGGCATTAACGTCAAAGAAAAAAGTAAATCCTTAGCTTAACGTCTTGGGTTCGATTCTCGGTGGTGGGGCACGAGTTATCTTTTAAAACTTTTTAAATCATTAATATATATTGGGTCCAATATGATATAATATTTAATTCGAAATCTGCATTAATCAAAATATCATATTTACACGTAGTTTACGCAGAGCGACCTGCTAGTGCATAGACAAGTCTCGTGTTCGCCAGTATTCTGTATGATATAAGATAGTGGAAAACACAAGTTTTTTTTTAGCTTAGTATAAAAGCCTACATTCTGTGTAGAAGATCTGTCAATATCGATAGAGAAATTGCTTTTTCATGATTTGATAGACACGTGTTTGGTGTGCTTACAATACCGGAATAGTTAAATTGTACATGCATATGATAATGCTATTTATCCGTCGATTTCGAAGATGACCATACTCATGCACTTGTTCTGTGGGTTCGGAAATGGTTTGTTAGACCGATTCGACCTCTGAAGTATTTCAAGTATGTTGGACAACTGTGGGATAATTCTGTGACAGAGGTTAGTATAATAAAACATCCTTTAGATTAGATAAGTATCCCCCCAAAAGACTACCTTGAAATCTTTGACATTGTTAAATGCGTTTCTATATAATTAAAAGGAAATTTAACTGCATATTGAGATAAATTTTAAAATTTTATTTTAGAAGGTTTTGATTGTAATTAATTTTGGAGTTAATATTAAAGGTCTTTTAAACACTTTAATTGAAATTTGACTTTAAATTTAATAAAATCGCCCCACCCGATAAATAAGGGGAGGGGTTATAATAAAAATTTACAAATAGATTTATATATGATAGGCTTCTTCAGACTACTTAAAGAATATTGGTGCGGTATATGACATATAATAAGAGAAATAAATATTAAGGAAAAATATAAAGAAATAATTATTTATTGTCAAATTTAAAAGGAGTTCTAAAACCCTGCACGGTTACTTCCCTTTGAACGATTTATTTGGATTTCGAGATCGTAGGAAAATAAAATACATTTATAGAAGATGCCAAAAAAAAAAAACAGGTCAAAAATATATATAAACAATAAAGAACAGAAAGAATTTAAACATATCAAATTTCGCCCTCCCCTTTTTTCCTTTTTCTTCTCCTTTTTCCCCTCCGTTTTCTTCTATTTTCCCTCTTCTTCCTCCTTTTTTCCTCTTTCTTTTTTCTTCCTCTTTCTTTTTTCCGTTCTCCTTTTCCCTTCTATATTTTGGAGCTGGAGGTTACAACCAAAACACTAAACGAAACCTTTTACAAATAAAAAAAAAATTAATAATATAATTTGGATTTGGGGTCATTTTCAAAAAACGAGAGTTGAACGTGATCTAATAATAATAATAATAATAATAATAATAATAATAATAATATATATATATATATATATATATATATATATATAGATTTATATATATATATGTGTGTGTGTGCATGTGTGTGTATGTGCGTGTGTGTATTTCCACTTCCGTTTACAAAACAGATGAGTATCGGCTGAAGAGAGCTTGATATGGGTATCTAAAACGGTCTCTAAATATCAGGTTTGAAACGGACGGTACCGATGACTTATCTCATCCAAGCTTTATGTAAATAAAACGTAAATAATACGTTCTTATTTTCGAATTTTTCCTCATAATGGAGACCTCTGCTGGAATCTTTTTTTCTAAAACAATATAACATAGAAAGGCCACCCGGCGTTGCTCGGAACCGTATAAGACAATGAGAAAATATTTGAACATATCTGTTATTCTTAGGATAGAGAATTTTTTTATTCCTATGTATCATTTGTCATCTTGAGCAAAATAATATTTTACCTACACTAGGACGGGTATTACACACCGTATGCATGTAATAATTGTATCTTCCCTAGGATAATAAATTTACAGCACATATATGGAAAAAATGTCCTTACCAAGGGCGGGTAATGTACAACACCTATTTAAAATAATTTACATAATTTTCTGGTATGCTAACTTTTCTGTATGCCACAGGTAAGAATTTGTTTGTTATTACATCAGAGTGATGTAGTAAAGAAGCACCTGATTTCTGATATAAATGTCATACTACTCGAATGTATTACATGATTTTCGGTTTTGATAACTTGTGTACTTCGCAGGTAAGATTTTCTTTGTTTTTTTCATATGAATATTATACTGAACATATGAGTATTATACTGAACATATGAGTATTATACTGAACATTATTTCTTTGGCAGGATAATGTACAAGCATATCATTACTAAGATATAGATGAAACTACTCGATCATTTTACATAATTTTGTGTTGTGCAAATTTTTCCGTATGTCATAGGTAAAGGTTTGTTTTTACATCAGAGTGCTATAGTAAAGAAGCACCTTATTTCTTATATAACTGTCATACTACTCGAATATATTACATGGTTTTCGGTTCTGATTACTTTCATGTACGTCGCAAGTACGATTTCCTTTGTTTTTCATACTGTACAATCACCTTATTTCTTGGATAAGATACTGCACAAGTATCTTATTTCTTGTGTAGGATACTGTGCAAGTACTTTTTCTTTTATTCTAATGTAAAAATGAAGATCTCAATATTTTTATGAAGTTTTCTGTTGTGCTTAATTTTCTGCACGTAAAGAGCAAGAATGTGTTTTATCATCTGAGTGCTATAGTGAAAAAGCACATGGTTTTTTATATGTAAGTAATAATACTCGATCATGTAACTTGATTTACAGTTTTAATAACTTGTTTTTTATGTGAGTACTATACTGCACAAGTACCTTATTTCTTGGGTACGATACTCTGCAAGTACCTATTTCTGCTATAAAGATGAAACTACGTAATGATTTTACTTAAGTGTTTCAGGTGTGTACTATACTATACAAGTATCTTATGACTTGGATAGAATTTCTTGTACCCATAAATACATGTAAAAAGTAAATGATCATTGTATGTGATTTTTGAAATATGACATATATAGAAATATACAAACATGTACATTACTCATAATTCATAATGATCAATTAATTAGTTTTGGATTCGATCCAAGACACAGAAATATATAATCGTATACACATAATTAAAAATCATAATGATCGTTTAATTAGTTTAGGAATGAACCCAATACATACAAATATATGAACATATACCCATACTAAACATTCATAATGATAGGTTAATAAGTTTATGAGTGAATCAATAATAGTAATATATAATCGTATACACGTAATAAAAAGTAATAATGATTGGTTTAGTAATTCCGGAGTAAATCCAATAATAGAAATATGTAATCATATACACATAACCATAATTCATAATGATCAGTTAATTGGTTCAGGAGTTAATCCGATACATAAAAATATATAAACATATACACATCCATAAAATTCATAATGATCGGTTAATTAGTTTAGTAGTGAATACAATAATAGAAATATATAATCATACACACATAATTAACATTCATAATGATCGGTTAATTAGTTTAGTAGTGAATCCCATACATACAAATATATAATCATATACACATTCTTAAAATGCATAATGGTAAGTAAATTAGTTTAGGAGTGAATCCAATACATACAAATAGTGAAAACATATAATATCCTTTAAAATTCATAATGATCGGTAAATTAGTTTAGGAGTAAATCCAATAATAGAAATATATATTCATACACACATAATTAAAATTCATAATGATCGGTTAATTAATTTAGGATATAATATAATACATAGAAATATATAAACATATACACATAAAATAAACGTATAATAGCCAGTTGATAATTTTAGGGGTGATTTCAATACAAAATACCATTACTTGATCTATTTATGTGATTTTTGGAATGTAACAAATAAGTCGATACTCAATATATCCTATAT